>NW_006921949.1:1231429-1240255 GCF_000298275.1 Orycteropus afer afer
GTGGCTGTTGCATTGGGGTTAATTTTAGTCAATGTGAGACAACATGTGTGTGAACTGTTTATGGAAAGTGAATTTGCTCTGTAAACTTTCACCCAAATCACAATTTTTAAAAGAAGTCATTTACCATATTTTTCTGCAAATAATGCTACCACATAAATAATGCACTCACACATGTAATATGCAGAAATGATGAAATTAAATAGAACAGCTCTGTCATAGTGGCTGGAAAAAAAAAAGTATAATGCATGCATTATCTATGTAATAATATGATATACAAGTATAAAAAAAATTGCTTTTCAAGAATTTGCTTTATGCGACTGCACTTTTACGAAAGACCAATATTAGTACATGTTTTTACTAATGGACAGAAAGTCAAAGAGGATTTTCAGTTTTTTGAAAAAAGTGAAACTGGCATTCAGCATTTATTTTACAGCTGTTACATAGGCAGCACATGCCCTGAGCAGTGAGAGTGGAGTGGTCAGTCTCCTTTTGGAACTCAGGGAAGTTGAGCATCTCAATATCAAGCCACCATAGCTTTGAACTGTGTCTGGGACCACTATATGTTATTGTTATTTTAGGTTTTATGTGTTATTTGGTATGATTTGGAGATTATTTTTTGGGTCTGGGCATGCTCAAAATATTTCCTATATGAATTAATGGTCATTGCTTCTTTGCTATACACCATTTCGACTTTCAAAAGGAATGCTATATTTTAAGATGTTGTTATGTGCCATCGAGTTGGACCTGACTCACAGCGACCCCTCCTTGGGTTTCCGAGGCAGTATCACTACAGAAGTAGATTACCCAACCTTCCTTCCGAGGAGTGGCTGGTGGGTTTGAATCACCTGTCTTCTGGTTAGCAGTCACATGCGTTGGGCACTCTGCTGCCAGAGCTCCTGTACTTTAGCATAGCAGGGGAAATATGATTAGGAATGGGTAATCTCCGTTGATGTTAATGTTACAAGGTTTCATCTTTCAAGGTCTTGTGTTGGACTTGTTTCATAATCTATGTTTTTATGAAATGATGTTTTTTTACAAACTTCTGTCCATTGGTTGTCAGTTGTGTATGTCAGTAGAAAGGAAGATGGTAAATGTTATTGTCAGACTTTAGCTTTACTTGTTCAGTGAAAACTGAGGTTGTCTGAGATTTTAACATCTGTGTTGTTTTCAATTTACCTTAGGATTCTGAAAAGATAAATTATTTAATGCCTGCTAAATGTAAGACTTTGTGCTAGATGCTCATTTATTCAATGTTGTTGTTGTTATGTGCCCTTGAGTCAGACCTGTCTCATAGTGACCCCTCCTTGTGTTTCTGAGGCAGTATCACTACAGAAGTAGATTGCCCAAACCTTCCTTCCGAGGAGTGGCTGGTGGGTTTAAACTGCCAGCCTTCTGGTTAGCAGTCAAGTAAGTGTCTTAGGCACTATGCTACCATAGCTTTGTAGAAAAATTTACTAGTTACTTCATCTCACTAATTACTTTTTCACTTTTCAGATGAACTGTAACCCTTTAAATACCTAATAAATGTGTCAATTAAGTACATGATGCAGATTCTCAAAAAGTTTCAAAAGAGTTTATAAGTAATTATTTCAATGCATGACATAGTTGCTGTGTAATTTAGAGAACATGTTACTTAAATTACTTTTCCTACTTTCTGGAATGTACTTCCACTAGTATTAAAACACAAGAGATAAAAACTTAAGTAATTGATTGGAGTGCTTCAGTAATTTTGTATTGCTGCTAACAAATGCCTAGTATTAGTTCATGTTTACATGTGCACAAGTGCATCCAAAGATAACAGTGACTAAAAATGTCTTAATCACTTTAGATTGTGTAAGTGCTGAACAGCCAAGATCTCGAGCACAAATGAAAATGAAATAAATGGCTACTAAGATGATGTTGTGCTTCTGTCATAACTGCCAGCCCAAAGCATTTTGCTAACAGCATTTATTAATTAGCATTTATTAGAGAGATACTTGGGGAAGGGGCCGGGGAGCCAGTGTGGCATGGTCTGGCTGCAGGTGATTCATAAAATAAAACTTTTTCAGTTATTAAGGACTTTTCATATTTGCATTTTCAAATAGAAAACCTAAAATTAATAAATGATTTCAAATGAATTATCATTCCTTTGAAAACTTTTAATATATCATTTTTGGACTGTATTCTAAGAGAAAATGACTTGGAATGCATTTTATCGGTCCTGTTGCCTGTCCTTTTGGGCACTGTGCTAATGGGCTTGCTGGCAAAGAAATTAGAGACTGTGGTATTGTAGCATTATCCCTTAACCCCTTCACAATGAAAGGTGGTTACATGAAGAAGGATTAAGTTATTTCTGTTCTCTCTAAAACTCCTAAGGGCAGAAACAGGATCAATGAATGAAAGTAACTAGAGGCAGATTTGAGTTAAATGATAAGGAAAATGTTTCTAACAGGTAGATTAGGCCCAAAAGAGAATGGAACTGCCATATCATTTAAAAAAAAAAAAAGTATAAATGGGAGTGTCTGGCCCTCTGCCAGAGGTGGTAGGGTAGACCTTTCATTTGTGGGTAAAAGAAATAAACCTTAAGGCTTCTTTTGACTTGAACAATGAACTCTGCTTCCCTCTGCAGGAGTCCAGCAAAACTTCTGGACCTTAACTTAATTTACTTAATATTTATTGTACACTTAACATAAGCAACGTCACTGTGAGTCAGAATCTACTCAATGGTAATAGTTTTGGTTTGGTTGTCATATGCAAAGCATTGCCGTAATTTTGGCTTCAGTGCCTTGTGTGGTACTCTACACATAGTGGCTGGTTTATAAAGCATATGATTAAGATGTAATGAAACATTGCATTTTTAAATGTATTTGCTTTATAACACTGATCTTGGATAGAAATGATTAATAGAGCCAATGTCCTGTGCATGAGGATGAAATAAAGAAGATATTTCATAGGAATATCTATTCTTATGGTTCTTTCTCTATTAATATTCTAGTTTTCAGCCCTGGTTTTGCTTACTGTATGCTATTCTCATAAATACCTATCACTGGTGCTGTAGTGGTTAAGGCATTTGGCTGCTAACCAAAAGGTTGGTGGTTTGAACCCACTAGCTGCTCCATGGAAGAAAGATGAGGCAGTCTGCTTCCGTAAATATTTACACCCTTGGAAACCCAGTGGGGGTATCTGTGAGTCAGAATCAACTTGATGGCAGTGAGTTTGGTTTCGTTTGCTTTGGTACTAGCTTAAGGTAATAAACTATGCCTGGTTTTTGTAGTCCACTTGCCTTCTTGATTATAACACTTGTGAAAGACAAGTGATTCCTCTATAAGAAAACTACTCAATGCACCTTGAAATTAAGCTTTTTGGAGTTAAAAAAAAAAAAAAAAAAGATCCTTGTCAGGGAAAAGGAATCGAGTTTACTACATTTAGAGTTGTTTAGTTTTTCTCTTCTCCTTCCTCCCCTTCATTGCCCACAGGCTGATATGAGATCACTGGTGCTCTGAGCCAAGTTTATAGTTAGCATGGTCATGTTTAAACTTTTGCTATCTTGAATAAATGCTCGGTAACCTCAATATTAATGGTCCAACAATTAACAATTCTTGACCTTTTGAAATAGAGATTTGTTGTTGTCATATTTTTTAAAATGTGATTTGGGAATAAATTTTAAAAAAGTATTTTAAGTAGTATTTTATCAGCAATGAATTAAATCATCATTCCCAGAGATGTTTTTATTTGCAATTAGAAACTGTGTATCTTTCTCTGACCAAGTCAGCATAATAAACAGGCAGGTGCTTTGTGGCTTTTTCACCTCATGTGGATAGTGTTGATGTCCAGCAGGACTTGGTTAATTCTGTATAAAAGGAGGAGATTTCAAATAAGTTACTGTTTCTCTGAAAGCAGTATAGAACTTGTGTAAGGTATAATTGTACTTTATTTATGAATCAAAACAAAGTGTTGTAAGGATCAAACAGTAGATCATCTTTTAACATTCCAAAGATGTTTTTTTGAGAAATGATCAAAGCAAGCTAACCCAGTGATCAGTTGGGGATAATCTGGCAACATTGTACTTTTATAAATAATGTCCCATCATGACCACTTCACATATAACATTTGTTTGCATACAAAAAAGGTTCTTAATAATGTTTCTTCAAGTTCTCTTTTTTACTTAAAAGGACAAGTCAGATGAGGGTATAGAGTATGAATATCAGATTGAATACATGGGAATGACTTTTATTATTTGGACATTTCCCCTCACACTTGCTTTTATAGAAGAAAATTCTTTCCTGATTTAATGCAGTCTTATTTTAGGCCTCAAAGGAATGAGTTGAGAAACAAAATGGCTCTGTATGTTAAAAAAATTGTCATATAAGCAGGTCAAATGTAAATTCAGCTGTCTGCAGGAAGCTTCGTTTGGGAGGAAATATTATTAACATCAGCATCCTCTTTACTCAGAGAGCTTACATGTCATTACTTATGAATGCAGAGTTTGTCTTTTTTTTAGACAATTGATTGAATGAAATTTAACCTTTTTTTTTTTTTTTGGCAGCATATACCTCACATTCTCTTAAAAAAAGCAAAAAGGGTCTAATCCTTTCTGGGCCATTTCCATCACTAGTGCTCATTACCTAATATCAATACTTAGAACCACAATTGCTTTGTTTCAGTTTTTAAAAATAGTCACATTTTAAAATTTGTGTTTTAATTAAAGCTTTTGTGGGCTATATTTTCAAAGCATGAATGTGAATAATTTCCCTAACTAGAAGAACTGTTTTAAAGAATTTACTGTGAAACTGATAGACTTAGCTTTTAAAATTCTACTTAAAACAATTTCCTGTATTTATATTTCTAGAGCTGCTATACCACTTCAATAGTAATCTTCAAGGTAATTTAGCATATAGATGAGAAATTACTAGATTTTAATCTGAACCTTTAATATTTGGCCTTTCAAGAAGTTTGTTGTGTTGTGTTTTGTTTTTAAGTGATAACACTTGGCGTAAGGAATTTGTGAGATCCTCTTATTGCTCTAGTTACAAAAACTAATTCTAAGAAAGCCTTTAGAGACTTGGATCATTCAGAGATACCATATTAATTAGAAGAAAAGAGAATCATATTAAGTCAGTGGTGGTTTTAAGGGATACAAAGTTTGAGTTAAAGGTAAAGATTTGGAGGAATATTTGAAAAATATTAAAATTGACTAACTTATTCTTAGTAGTCTTTCACAATCTTTCTGTATAATAAACCAAAAAGAAACCCAAACTCACTGCTGTTGAGATGGAGATGACTCATAGTGACCCCGAGGCAGTATCACTGTGGAAGTGGATTGGCCAATGTTCCTTCCAAGGAGTGGCTGGTGGCCTTGAACCCCCAGCCTTCTGGTTAGCAGTCACATTCCTTAGGCACTACACCATCAGAGTTTCTTTCTATATAATAAGTTCCTTTTTGTTGTTGTTCATGTTGTTGTTGTTATGTGCCGCCGAGTCACCTGACTCATAGTGACCCCTCCTTGAGTTTCTGAGCCAGTATCACTACGGAAGTAGGTTTTCCAACCTTCCTTCTGAGGAGTGGCTGGTGGGTTTGAACCACCAGCCTCCTGGTTAGCAGTCAAGTGCCTTATAACTCTGAAAATCAAATCTGTATTAAATTTTGTTTACTCTGTGAATGATCTTCATACAGTAACACTTTGTGATAGATGAGGAGTTGCTAGCTAATATAATTAGCCTCTGTTGATAAAAGTCTGTAAATGTGTAAAAGCCTGTAAAAAGAAGAGTAATATTTTAGTAGCAGAGAAAAGAGTGTCAGCTGACAATGCATTTTCCAGCCCATTTCCCTGAGAAGAAACCAGATTAGAGACAAGCTCGCTCTTAATTTAGAGTTTGAGTAAGTTAACAGCTGGCCAATATATTGTTCTTTAAGAATAAAGTCAAGGCAAAGTCATTTATCACCAGTTTAAATTTCAGTATTCAGTTCATTCATCACTGTCTAATAAAGGCCAGAGTTCCTTTTTCACCATGTTTACTCACTGAATGATGTTTGACCATTATCCCAAAAAGACAGAGACAGATGCCTATGTGTGGTCAGCGGATGCTCAGTAAGGATTTCACCTGATGAATGTTTAAGAACTCCTGCAATACAAAGCCTATCAAGTGGGTCCTACTCTATTCTTAGATATTTTAAGAATCACATCCATAGTTGTTGTTGTTGTTAGGTGTCGTCAAGCCACCTCCAACTCATAGCAACCCTATGCACAGCAGAACAAAACACTGCCCGGTCCTGTGCTAGCCTCACAATCCTTCCTATACCGGAGCCCATTGCCATAGCTACTGTGTCACTCCATCTCGTTGAGGGCCTCCGCCTTTTTCGCTGATCCTCCACTTTACCAACCATGATATCCTCATCTAGGGAATGGTTCCTTCTGACAACATGACCAAAGTAGGTGAGACAAAGTCTAGCCATTCTCTCTTCCAAGGAGTATTCCATCTGCACTTCGTCTGGGACAGATTTTTAGTCCTTTTAGCATTCCACGGTACTCTTAGCATTCTTCTCCAACACTACAACCCAAAAGCATCAACTCTTCTTCAGTCTTCATTATTCATTGTCCAACTCTCACATGCATAAGAGGCTTGGGTTAGGAGCATTTTAGTCTTCAAGGAGACATCTTTACTGTTCATCATTTGAAAGAGGTCTTTTGCAACAGATTTGCCCAATGCAATATGTCGTCTGATATCTTGACTGCTGCTTCCATTGCTGGGAGCCCTGGTAGCATAGTGGCTAAGACACTTGCCTGCTAACCAGAGGGCTGGCGGTTTAAACCCACCAGTCACTCCTCGGAAGGAAGGTTGGGCAATCCTACTTCCGTAGTGATACTGCCTCGGAAACCCAAGGAGGGGTCGTTATGAGTCGGGTTTGACTCCACGGCACATAACAACAACAACAACAGCTTCCATTGCTATTGATTATACAACCAAGTAATATGAAGTCATCCATAAAGGACCTGTTAAACAGCAGGTTTTGTTAAACCGGAGGATATATATTGCATACCTGTTGCATACTTAATTTGTTGACTTTGAGAAAGAGGATCAAAATAATGCTCAACGTATTTCCATAAATAACATTGCTAAAATACTAGAAATTATAAACATTTCAAAATGGCCCTAAGAAGTCAGAAAAAAAAAATGACTTAAATGTCAAAAGCCATTTAATAAGGTTAGATGCCTCAGAATAGTGGAAGAAATACTGGATCAGAAGTCACTGATAAGGGAGGTTCAAGATGGTAGACTAGTTGGATACACTATCCAGACTCTATGACAAGGGCTCAAAGAGAGAGAGAGAGAAATGGCTACAGATGACAATCCTGAATCCCAGAGCTTCAAAAGAAAAGATAAAGAAGTAGAAAGAGAGTACAAAGAGATTGAACAAAAATGGTGAACAAGGAGCAGGAAACTGTCAGCTAACACAGTATGACCATTTTGAATTATTTCAAGCAGCATTCCCATCAGAGCAGGAACCAGATGACCCACTCCACTTACCCAGGACTGTATCAGCACCCATTATCAGTGATCAGGTGAACCAGATAAGTGTGTCCTCCCACTTACCTTGAACAACCTCTTGGTGACTAGAGACATGGCCCTCCTCATCCCCACCTACCCAGTTTATAGTCAGACTCCCCCCAGTGCTGTGCTTCCCTCCCCCCTTTATCTTTCTGCTTAGTTCTTATGTCCTTATATCAAAGAGAAGGACCCCTACCACACTGCCCATGCAATTTGCAGTGCCTTTCCCCACCCCTTGTCAGAGGTTCATGCTTTGGTGGAGCAAGTATTGTGTTCCTTTATAGGTGTGTTTGGTGTCTGGCACTTTCTACAGTACTATGCTGATTTTTTTCTTCCTGCTTTTTTCTTTTCCTTTTCCATCACTCCCTGTTGTTTTCCTCTTCTTTCTTTTTGTTTCGTCCTGTTCACCTCCTTTTTTTTTTTATTGTATGTGTTCCTATCTCACCCCTACCCCCCTGCCCTTCTGTGGTCAGCAGCACCCACTCCACTCTGACATGGATGGTGGTGAGAGTTCTCCCAGAGTTAGCCCCATGTTCCTGTTGCAGATGTTTGGTGGGTAGCACTTCCACTACTTTTTTTTTTTTTAAACCTCCTTCCCTCTTCTCAGTCCTTCCTCTTCCCCCACCTTGTTTTTTTCTTTTTCTTCCCCACCTTTTCATTTGATCTTTCTTCTTTTTTTATTTTTGATCCAACTGAGCCAGTACTTCACCCCTACCCATCTCCATGTTCAATACTGCTGATATTCAGTGGTGCTTGCTCCTGCAAAGTGAGTGCCACATTTCCACCGAAGCCCTGTTTAGTGGCTATCACTTGCACTAGTACTGTGCTGCATCTGTGTTTTGTTTTTTTGTTTGTTTGTTTCCTTTGTTTTTCTTCTTTTTCTTTTTCCTTTATTCTCTTTTTCTTTCTTCTTAGGTCTCCAGTCTTATCCCCACCCCTGCTTTTTTTTTCCTCCTTCTTTTCCTCCTCTCCCCTCCCTGGTTGTTCTTGCTATCTTTCCCTACCACTTGGGAGACAGTGATCCTACCCATCCCTACCCATCCACATCTGCTGCCCCACCCACTAGACAAGCACTACCACCTGCTCCACCACTACTGGACCAGTACCAGACAGTAGCCAACACCCTCTCAGCCTGCCCTCATTTGCTCTGCACAGAGATGAGAGACTTGTGCCCATACACCCACCTGATACTCAATCCAGTCAGAGCCAGGTGGTAAGCATCCCAGTGCTGCCAAACTAGTGACCAGAGTAACATGCTCATCTGTTGCCTGGATGTATTAAACAGAAAAAAAAAAAAAAA
>NW_006921949.1:1240355-1251015 GCF_000298275.1 Orycteropus afer afer
AAAAAAAAAAAAAAAAAAAAAAAACAGGAAAAGATTACTCAGACAAGTGACCAAAATACAGGGCCAGAAAATCTTCTGGAGGAAGAGTTGCTAGTAGAGTTACTTGATAAGGAATTCAAAAGAATTATTTTTAGGTGCCTTCAATGGATTGGAAAAATGTTCAAGTTAAACTATAGACAAACTCAAGAAAAACATGGACAAAACTCTAGAATAATTTTTAAAAAATACAATAAAAAGTTTAAAAAAATACATGGAAAATTAGAGACCATACAAAAGAACTCTAGAAGATTAATACTAAAATTTTAGAAGCAGAAAAAGCACTGGAAGGACAAAGGAGTAGAAGTAAACCAATGGAACACAGAATTAGCATGGTTGACGATAATTATTCCAACACTAATAAGTTAGAGGAATAATCAGAAAACAAACAAACAAATAAACAAAAAATCCAAAAGTCTAAGAATCATTTGGGACACTACCAAGAAGAATAATTTGTGATCTGAATGAAGAACAGGAAAGAGACAAAATAAAAAGCATCGAGAAAATTTTCAAAGATTTGTACAAAGAAAACTTCCATATGAAAGAGAGAAGATATGTATTCAAGAAGCTCTGTGAGCCCTAAATAGGATAGACCCCAAAAGAAAATCATCAAAACATATGATCATCAAACTTTCCAAAACTAAAGACAGAATTCTGAAAGTATCTAGGGAAAAATGAAAAAGGTGAACCAATAAGACTAAGCTCTGATTTCTCACCAGAAACCATGCAGTCAAGAAAATAGTTAGATGACATGTATAAAATCTGGAAAGAAAAAAATTGCCACCCAGGGATTTTATATCCAGCAATCTTGTCTCTCAAATACAATAGCAAAATTGGGACATTCCCAGATAAACAGAAATTAAGGGAATTTGCAAAAGCCAGAATAACCTTACAAGAAATGCTAAGGAGAGATCTCCAGACAGAGAACCAACAATGTCAGACAACAAACAGAGATTAAGACATATGACATCACCTGGAAATCAACTCAGATACAGAAGTATCAAAAATAAAATAAACCTTCCTGACTGAAAATAGGGAATTAGAGATGTCAGTTTGTAAATTATTATAATAATAAAGCAAAAAAAGGAGAATAAGTGATGTAGTTACAGAACTTCTAAAAGGAGAGGAATTCAAGAAGATATAAAGATAGACTGGACTGCTCTGAATTTGGAAAGATACTAAGTTACAGGGTCGTAAAGGAGAGGAATTCAAGAAGATATAAAGATAGACTGGACTGCTCTGAATTTGGAAAGATACTAAGTTACAGGGTCGTAAAGGAGAGGAATTCAAGAAGATATAAAGATAGACTGGACTGCTCTGAATTTGGAAAATACTAAGTTACAGGGTAACTTCAAAGAAAATTAATAAACCTTCTTACAAAAATTAAAAAAAAGAAAATCAAAAAGTTTCAGTAAACACTGCAACATTAGCATTAATTAGCATTGAAATAAATGATAAGAAAATTCACACAAAAAAAGAACTCAACACAGAAAAATATATTGAACAAAGAAACCATAAACACCACTTTCTTAGTTCTCTCGTGCAGCTATAACAGAAATACCACAGGTGGATCACTTTAACAAAAAATAATTTATTCTTTTACAGTTTAGGAAGCTAGAAATCTGAATTCAGAGTGCCAGGTTTAGGGGCTAGGTGAAGACCTCTCAACCTTGGGCTTCAGTTCTGTCCCTTGTCCTAGACCCACTCTTAACTATGCAGCTGCTGGCTGCTGACAGATTGGCTAGTAAAATGGCACAATCCTAAGATCAGCAGGCAACATGGCAGGCCACTGGTTCAAGTCCAGGAACTCAGCAAAATGCAGGATGAAATATGGTAAAAACTAGAGATCTTTCCCAAAGTTTCTTTCAATATATATGGGAAGCAGGCCACACCTAAAGGGAGCTCTCCTTCAACCACTTAGCAGATTCCATCATGGAGGTGATTACAATCTCAATGTGGGGAATAATTACATCCAGCTGCCAAGCCACTGAAAACCATGACCCATCCAAGTTTGCACACAGACTTAACTACCACAACCACACACAAATAATAAAATAGCAAGATGGCAGCAGTAAATATATACCTATCAATAAGTACACTGAATGTAAATAGATTAAATGCACTAGTTAAGAGATGGACAGTAACAGAATAGATAAGGAAACATTACCCATCAATGTGCCATCTACAAGATGCACCTTAGACACAAAGACAAAAATAAGCTAAAAATCAAAGGATGAAAAAACATATATCAAACAAAAGCAAAAAAGAGCAGGAGTGGCTATATTAATTACTGATAAAAGTATATTTACAGCAAAAGTATAAAAACAGCAAAAGAGACAAGAAAGGTGTGGTAAAGTTATATGTCAACTTGGCTGAGCCTGGTTGACTGGCTGTTCAACTGGTGGTAGTTATTCTCCATGATGAGACTGGCAGTCAACTTCATGCTGGGATCTACCACAAGCAGATCAGTAGCTGCTTTAGAGATGTGGTCTGCTTCCCATATTTAAGAAGCATCTTTGGGAATGGTCTCTAGCTTATGGCATGCTGGAACCCTGCATGTAGCCGTGTCATTTTTCAGCAACCTGCCATGATCTGCTGACCTTGAGACTTTCAATAGACTTGAATTAGTGGCCTGCTGGGTGGTTTTGTAACATCAGGACTGTGCATTTTTGTCAACCTTGGGCTTGTCAACCTCAGCAGCCAGCAGCTGTCTGAGTGAAGAAAAGCCTCCAGCTTTAATGGGCCGGGAGCAGGAGGCAAAGCTGAAATCCAAGGCTGAGGGGCTTTCACCAATCCCTAGAGCTTGGCACTTTGAACTCAGACTTAAAGCCTCCAAACTGTAAGAGAATAAACTTCTGTTTGTTCAAGCCATTCCATTTGTGGTATATTCTTGTCAAAGTGGCACTAGGTGACAAGAACAGAATATGGTACCGAGAGAGTGGGGTGCTGCTCTGACAGATACCTAAAATGTGGAAACCAGAGTGAAATGCGTTCTTGATCTGAGACTCTGGCAGAGAGACCCCAGCAGAGAGACCAAGGGACCGATATTAAACAGCAGCAACCTTACCAGCCCATGGAGGAGAAAGCTGGCTGCCATTGGGTAGGCGGCTTCCTGGCAGAGTGGGTTGCCTTTGGGCATTAATTGGTAGAAGAGACCGGCATGAGATGGTATAGCAGCTTGGCCAGCCCATGAGCAAGAAAGCTAGGTGTTCTTTGGGAAGGACGATTCCTGGCGGAGTGGGTTGCGTTCGGGCATTAATTGGCAGAAGTGGAGAGACCAATGAAATGGGAAGCAGAGCTGCCTCAGATTCAAGGTTAGGACCATGGACTTTGGAGGTGGAACCACCACAGCCCCCTACTTTTCAAAGAGCCAGACCTTCACCGACTTGGTTTTGGAGTGTGGGGCTGCTTGTTCATGTGAGCCAGTGGCTGCTTGTTCATAGAGCTATAAATCTGTCCAAGAGTGAGGGAGCAGGGCTCACATGCCCAAGAGGAAGAGGAACAGGGCCTTCCAGGCCAAGGGGGTGAGGTTGCCATTCAGTTACTAGGGGACTGGAGTCACCCAGTGAAGAAGATCTGTACAGATACAACCCAATGAAGATCTGTACAAATGCCAAGTTGACAAGGGATGGAATTGTGGTAGTTAAGGTTGTGTGTCAACTTGGCTGGGCCTGGTTGAGTGGCTGGACAGCTGGTAGTTATTCCTTATGATGGGACTGGAAATCAACTCAATGATGGAATCTCATTCCCTGTGATGAGACTGACAATCAACTCAATGGTGGGATCTACCACAAGTAGCTGAGTAGTTGCTTTAGGGATGTATGTGGTCTGCTTCCCATATATAAGAAGCAGCTTTGGGAATGGTCTCTGGCTTATGGCACACTTGAACCCTGCATGTAGCAGTGTCATTGTTCAGCAGCCTGCCATGCTCTGCCAACCTTGGGACTTTCAGTGGACTTGAATTAATGGCCTGCCTTATGGTCTGGTAACATTGGAACTGTACTTTTTACTTGTTAACCTTGGGCTTGTTAGCCTTGGCAGCCAGCAGCTGTCTGAGTGAAGAAAAGCTTCCAGCTTCAGTGGGCTGGAAGCAGGAGGCAAAGCTGAAGCCCAAGTTGAGGGGAATTCCCCTAGCCCCTAGAGCCTGACATTTTGAACTCAGACTTAAAGTCTCCAAACTGTAGGAGAATAAACACCTGTTTGTTCAAGCCATCCCATTTGTGGCATGTTCTTGTCAGAGCACACTAGATAATCAGAACAGAAGGACATTATATAATAACTAAATGTCAGTCGATAAAGAGGATATAGCTGTAATATATATCTCTGCACCTAATGAAAGAGCCCCAAAACACATTAATCAAATGTTAACAGAATTGAAAAGAGAAATAAATAACTCCACAATAACAGGAGACTTTAAACACCACTTTCGATGAAGGACAGAACTAGAAAGAACTTTAAAAAGACAATGAAGATCTAAACAACACGGTGAACAAACTAGATTTCACAGATGTATATAGAACACTTCACCCAGCAACAACCTAATATATATCCATTCCCAGCACACCTGGAACTTTCTCCAGAATGGACCATGTTAGGGCACAAAGCAAGCCATAAGAATTTTAAAAACATCAAAATACTACAAAGCATCTTCTCAGATCACAATGCTATAAAATGAGAAAACAAGAACAGAAATATCTAGGGGAAAAAATCATATACATGGAAACTGAACAAAAACTTGCTTAAAAACTACTTGATAATAGAAGAAATAAAAAATGAAGTTAAAAAATTCCATTGAATCAAACAAGCATGATAACACAACATACCAAAATCTGTGGGATATAGCAAAAGCATTGTTCAGAGGACAATTTGTAGGAATAAATGCAAACATCAAAAATAAATAAATAAAAATCAATACCTTAAGCCAACATCTCCAACAATTAGAAAAAGAACCAAACCAAAAACTAAAATAACTGACATCAAGTCAGTTCTGACCCATAATGACCCCCTTATTGGGTTTACAAGATTGTAAATCTTTACAGAAGCATACTGCCTTATATTTTTTCCATAGAGTGGCTGTTGGGTTTGAACCACCAACCTTCTAATTCATTAGCAGCCAATTGCCTTAACCACTACACCACTGTTGTTGTTGCTGTTAGATACTGTTGAGTCGTTTCTGACTCATAGCGACCCCATACACAGCAGAACGAAACACCGTACAATCCCACGCCAGCTCCATAATCCTTGCCATACTTGAGCCCATTGTCGCATCCACTGTGTCAATCCATCTCCTTGAAGGCCTTCCCCTGTTTTGTTAAGCCTCCACCTTACCAAGCATGACATCCTTCTCCAGGGAATGGTCCCCTCTGACAACATGACCAAAGTAGGTGAGACGAAGTCTGGCCATTCTCACTTCCAAGGAGCATCTTGGCCACACTTCCTCCAGGACAGATCTGTTAGTTCTTTTGGCAGTCCATGGTGCCTTCAGCATTCTTCGCCCGCACCACAACTCAAAAACATCAACTCTTCTTCGGTCTTTCTTATTAATTGTCCAGCTCTCACATGCATACGAGGCGATTGGAAATATCATGGCCTGTGTCAGATGCAACTTAGTCCTCAAGGAGACATCCTTGTTCCTCAGCACTTGAAAGAGCTCCTTCGCAGCCGACCTGCCCAGTGTTACATTTTATCTAATGTCCTCACTGCTGCTTCCATTGGCATCGATTGTAGAACCAAGCAATGTGAATTCTTTGACAACCTCAATCTTTTCTCCATTTATCATGATGCTGCTTATTGGTCTAGTTGTGAGGATTTTTGTCTTCTTTATATTGAGATGTACTACACCACTAGAGCTACTTAGAAAAAGAACAGGGGGAAAAAAGCATACAGTCAACAGAAGAAGAGAAATAATAAAGATTTGAGCAACAGAAAGGATGAACAACACTAGAAGTTTGTTATTTGAAAAGGTTAATAGAATTGACATACCACTGGGAAAATTAACAGAGGGAATAAAAAGCAGATACAAATACAGAAATAAGAAATTAAATAGGCAGTGTTGCAATAGAAACAACTGAGATTAAAAGTGTAAAAACAAACTACTATGAAGACATGTACTCCAGCAAATTGGAAAACTAGAAGAAATGCACAATTTTCTAGAAACACATTGCCTACCCAAACTAACACAATCTGTGGTGGAAAATTTGAACAGACTCATCACAAAGGAAGTTGAATGAACAGTGTGATAGTTGGAGCTGTGTGTCAGCTTGGCTGGACCACAATTCTGTGTGGTTTAAGCAATTGTGATGTGGGTTGTTCCCATGATGGGATCAGATGAATATGTTTTGAGCAGCCAATCCATTGAAAGGGAGGTTCCCTAGGGGTGTGGCCTGCTTCCAGTATATTTATGGACATCCTGGGAAAAGGGACACTCTTCTGTGGATCAGAATCCTGTTGTGCTGCCTACAACAATCCATGAGTGAACAATCCACCATTCGGCCTGGAGATCTTGGATTTGTCATTCATTGGAGCCAACAGCTGGTACTGTCTGCCAACCTTGAGCTTGTCAGCCCCTGCAGCTATGTGAGTCGGGAAGGGCCTCCAGCTTGATGTTTGATCCAAGAACTTGAGACTTGCCAACTTCTATAAGTGTGTGAGCTGTTTTCCTAAGATAAACTTCTCTTTCTCTATATGTGTATATAAGCTTTACTGGTTTTACGTCTCTAGAGAACCCAGCCTAACACAAACTAATTATAAAATAAACTCCCAACCAAAAAGTGTTCCAGCCCAGATGGCTTCACTGGTGAATTCTACTAAACATTCAGAGAAGAGCTGATGCAAATAGTACTCAAACTATTCCAGAATATGAAAAAAGATGAAATACTATCAAACTCATTTCTATGAAGCAAGCGTAAGCCTAATATCAAAACCAGGCAAAGTCATCACTAAAAGGAAAATCAAAGATTAGTATCCCACATGAATATCAATGCAAAAATTATCTATAAAATACTAGCTAATAAAATCTAACAACATATTTAAAAAAATACATCATAACCAAATGGGATTTATACCAGCTTGCAAGGATGGTTCAGTATTAGCAAAACAGTCAATATAATCCACCACATAAATAAAACAAAGGAAAAGAGCTGCATGATCATATCTATCATTGCAGAAAAGATGTTTTGAAAATATCCAATACCCATTTCTGATAAAAATGCTCAGCAAAATAGGATCAGAAGGGCAATTTTTCAAGATGATTACAGGACTATATGCAAAACCAACAGACAGTATTATTCTCAATGGAGAGAGACTAAAAACATTCCCTTAGTGAATGAGAACCAGACAAGGATGCCCTTTATCACTACTCCTATTCAATATTGCAATGAAAGTCCTAGCCAGAGCAATAAGGCAAGAAAGGGAAATAAAAGGTGTTCAAATTGACAAAAAAAAACTATTCTGTCTTTGCAGTTGGTATGGAACAATACAGGAGCTCACATAGAAAATTCTAAAGCTACAACAAGAAAACTATTGGAACGAATAGAATTCAGAAAAGTGGCAGAGTACAAGATTAACATACAAAAAGCAATAGGATTCTCCTACATTAACAAAGAAAACTCTGTAAAGGAAATCAGGAAAACAATGCAATTTACAAAAGTCACCCAAAAGATAAAATACTTAGGAATAAATCTAACCAGGGACACAAAAGATGCATACAAAGAAAACTACAAAACACTAATACAAGAAACCAAAAGATACCTAGGTAAGTGGGAGAATATACTGTCCTCACGAATGAGAATACTTAACATTGTAAAAGTAACAATATTTCCCAAAAAATTCTAAAGATAAAATGCAATCCTGATCCACATCCCATCATCATTCTTTAAAGGGATGGAAAAGCTAATTACCAGCTTTAAATGGAAAAGGAAGATACCTCGGATAAGCAAAACACTACTAAAGCAGAAGAACAAAATAGGAGGCCTCACACTCTCTGATCTCAAGCCTACTATATAACTACAGTAGTCAGAACAGTCTGTTATTAGTGCAACAACAGATGAATAGGCCAGTGGAACAGAATTGAGAGCCCAGAAGTAAATCCATCCACTATGGACAACTGATGTTTGTAAAAGGCCTGAAACTCATTTGAACAGGAAGAAATTTTCTCTTTAACAAATGATGTTAGCAAAACTGAATATCTATTTGAAAGAAAGAATGAAACAGGATCCATGTCACACACCATATACACAAAAATATAAAATAAAAAAAAAAAAGCTATTAAGATCATCAAAGAAGAAAATAGAGGCAAACATAGGCCACCTAATGTTATTGTTAGGTGCCATCGAGTCAGTTCTGACTCATCTCAATCCTATGTATAACAGAACAAAACACTACCATCCTCACAATCCTTATTATTCCTGAGCCCATGGTTGCAGCCTCTGTGTCAGTCCCTCTCGTTGAGGGCCTTCCCCTTTTTTGTTGACCCTCCACTTTACCAAGCATCATGATATCCTTCTCCAGGGATATGACCTTCTGACAACATGACCAAAGTAGGTTAGGTGAAGTCTGGCCATTCTCATTTCTAAGGAACATTCTGGCTGCACTTAACGCCAGGACAGATTTGTGTCTTCTTGTGGCCAAAAAAAAAAAAAAAAAACAACTCAAAAACTCACTGCCACTGAGTCACTCCTGACTCATAGCAACCCCTCCTTGGGTTTCTGAGGCGGTATCTCTATGGAAGTAGATTGACCAGTCTTCTTTCTGAGAAGGAGCTGGTGCGTTTGAAATGCCAGCCTTCTGGTTAGCAGTCAGATGCCTTAGGCACTACGCACCAGAGCTCCTAGTTTTCAAAGTCACATCTTTTTTAAAGAGGTCCCTTGCCCCAGTACAATATGATTGTCTCATTTCTTAACTGCTGCTTTCTATGGATGTTGATTGTAAATCCAAGTAAAATGAAATCTTGGACAACTTCAACTTTTTTATTGTGATGTTTATTGGTCAAGTTGTGAGGTATGTTGAGTATGTCTTCATACTGAAGACTAGCCTTTTATCTTCATCAGTAAGTGCTTCAAGTCATCTTCACTTTCAGGAAGGAAGGTTGTGTCATCTGCATATTGCAGGTTGTTAACGAATTTTCCTCCAATCCTGATGCCACGTTCTTCGTATACTCCAGCTTCTTTTATTGTTTTCTCAGCATGCAGATTGAATTAGTTTGGTGAAAGTGTACATCCCTGGCTCACACCCTCCTTGATTTTCGACCATGCAGTATCCCCTTTTTCTGTTTAAGTGACAGTTTCATGGTCTGTATACGGTTCCTTATGAACACAATTAAGTATTTTGGAATCCCCATTCTTCACAATGTTTTCCATAATTTGTTATGATTCACACAGTCCAAAGCCTCTGCATAAAGCAGAGGAAAACATCTTTCTGATATTCTTTACTTTCAGCCAAGAACCATCTGACAACAGCAGTGATATCCATCGTTCCACATCCTCTTCTGAATCCAGCCTGAACTTCTGGAAGTTCCCTGTCAATGTACTGCTGCAGCTGTTTTTGAGTTATCTTCACCAAGGTTTTACTTGCATGTGATATATATAATCCGGAGCCATAGTCTTGGGGGTTCCACTAGACTCTATCTGATATTTTTCTTTTCTTCTTTTTTTGAAAAATTTTATTCTGCTTTGGATGCAGATTTACAGAGCAAAATTTGTTTTACATTCACCAATTCACTTACATTTGATTTCATGCCCCGATTACCATTCCCAGCCATAATAAACTCTCCTCCCCTCTTGTCCCTGTGACTACCCCCTCTCTATGCCCATCTTAACTATGAATTCCTGTCTGCCCAGCTTTCCCTTTATATGAATGCTGTCCATCTGGTGCCCCATGACTAATTGCTATCAGTGATGTATCTCTCTAGAGTAGATGGGTACATTGCCTTGGGATAGGTGTTCTGCATGTAGGTCTTTCTACTGTTGGGCTGAAAGCCAATACATGGGAGTGAGTCCAATTCTAGGCCTGAAGGGTAATCTGGGGCCATAGTCTTGGGAGTTCCACTAGACTCTATCTGATCGGTAATTCTGGTCAGTTTTGTGCTTTTGGATTTTGTTCTACATTTTTCCTCCCACTCTATCCAGGATCTCCAGTTTTGATTCCTTTCCGAGTGGTTGGCATTGGTAGCTGGGCACCATCTAGTTTTCTTAGCCTCAGGGTCTGTCATATCCTTGTACTAATTGTTTCCGATGCCTTTGATTTTCTTCACCCTTTGCATCAGATGAGAAGAGACCAATAGTTGCATCTTAGATAGCTGTTTGAAAGTTTTTAAGACCCCAGTCACTACTCATCAAAGTAGGTTGTGGAACAAGATTTTCATGTACTATGTTGTGCCATTTGGTTTGGTGTCCCCCAAGTCTATGATCCTGAGTTGGCAGGACCAGTGCTTCTCTCTTTCAAGGTATATGGTTGTCTCTGAGAGGTTGCTCCAACTCTGTCTTCTATTGCTTCTGTAATGTGTATGGCTAGTTTTGTAGCACAAGTGCATATATAAGATTATTTTGAGCTAAATCCTATCCTTGGTCTAGGGTATATTCCTATTCGCTGACCCCCACCTCATCTTGTTACGTGTCTATGCATTTCT
>NW_006921949.1:1257015-1260109 GCF_000298275.1 Orycteropus afer afer
CCCTCAAGGCTCAGGGGTCCAGGATTATCTTCTGTGTCTGTGTTAATTGGTTTCCCTTTTCTTTGTTGAAGAGGGTCTGTGCAGTCTTTCTGCCTAGTCCGCCATCTTGCCTGAACCTCCAAATGATTTTTATATGTTGAGCTTGTATCCTACCATTTAATTCCTACCACTTTGCTGAATCTTTCTGTTAGTTCCAGTAATTTTTTTTCCTGAGTCTCTTGGGCTTTCCATGTATTGGATCGTGTCATCAGCAAACAGAGATAGTTTTACTTCCTCTTTGCTAATTTGGATGCCTTTTATTCCTCTTTCTTGCATTATTGCCCTGGCTTCCAGTACAATGTTAAGTAGAAGTGGTGGATAGAGAGCATCCTTGTCTGGTTCCCATCCTCAAGGGGATTGCTTTGAGTCTTTCTCCATTAGCAATAATGTTGGCTACTGGCTTTGCATATATGTCCCTTATTATGTTGAGGAATTTCCCTTCTATCCCTATTTTGCTGAGAGTTCTGAGCAGGAATGGGTGTTGGATTTTATCGAATGCCTTTTATGCATCAATTGATATCATATGGTTCTTTTGTTTTGTTTATGTGTGGATTACATTGATTGTTTTTCTTATGTTGAACCATGCTTCCATACCTGGTATTAATCCCACTCATTTATGATATTATTTTTTTGATATTTTGTTGTATTCTGTTGGCTAGGATTTTATTGAAGATACTTGCTTCTATAGTCAAAAGTGATATTGGTTTGTAATTTTCGTTTTTAGAGGTGTCTTTTCCTGGTTTTGGTATTATTGTTGTGTTTGCTTCATAAAATAAATTTGAGAGTATTCCATTTTTTTTGTGTGTTCTGGAATAGCTTGAGTATTATAGGTTTCAGCTCTTCCCTGAGTGTTTGGTAAAATTCTGTAGTGAAGCCATCTGGGCCAGTACTTTTTTGTGTGTGAGAAGTTTTTTTTTTTTTTTTTTTTGATGAACTGCTCACTTTCTTCTTTTCTTATGGGTCTGTTTAAGTAGTCTATTTCTGACTGGAATAGTTTAGGTAGGTGTTGTGTTTCTAGAAACTTGTCTATCTCTTCTAGGTTTTCGAATCTGTTGGAGTACGGTTCCTCATGTTCTGTTACTGTCTTTTTTTATTTCAGCAGGTTCTGTTGTGATGTCAGCATTTTAATTTATTATTCATGTGTTTTGCTGTTTTCTTTCTTATCTTTTGTTAGATTTGCCAGTGGTTTGTCGATATTCTTAATCTTTCTGAAGAACCAGCTTCGTGTTTTGTTGATTTTTCTCTATTTTTTTGTTTTCCATTTTGTTATTTCTGCTCTGATCTTTATTTCCTTACTTCTTGATACTGTAGATTTCTTTTGCTGCTCTTTTTCTAATTGTTGGAGTTGTTGAGTTAGAGTGTTCATTTAGTTTCTTTCCTCTTTTTTGAGCTATTCATTTATTGCTATAAATTGGCTTTGGTAAGTTATATCTTCATTGTCATTTGTTTCTAGGAATTTTTTTTTTATTTCACACTTTATTTCTTCTTTTATCCAGTAGTTTTTGAGCAGTGTGTTATTCATTTTCCACATATTTGATACTTTTTCCATTATCTTCCTATTACTGATTTCTAATTTTATATCATTGTGGTCCAGGAAGATGTTTTGTAGTATTTCAGTGATTTCAAATTCATTGAGGCTTGTTTTGTGCCCTAACATTTAGCTTATTCTAGAGAATGATCTATGTGCAATAGAGAAGAATGTGTATTGTGCTTTTGTTGGATGGAGTGCTCTGTATTTGTCTATGAGATGGAGTTGGTTGGTTGTGTTGTTCTTTTGTATCTTAGTTGAGTTTTTTTCTAGTTGTCCCTCCTTGAAAGTGGTATCTTAAAGTCTCCCACTACTATTGTAGAGTTGTGTGTTTTTCCTTTCAGTCCAGTTAGTATTTGTTTTATGTACTTTGGAGCACTGTCATTGGGTGCATAGATATTAATTATGGTGATGTCTTCTTGGTCAATTGATCATTTTAGCATCATATAATGTCCTTGTTTGTCCTTTAGGCTGTTTTCTACCTTGAAGTCTATTTTATCATAGTTAATATTGCCACTCCTGCTCTTTTTTTGATTGCCATTAGCTTGGTATATTCTTTTCCATCCCTTAATTTTTAATTTGTTTTTATCTTTGTCTAAGGTGGGTCTCTTGTAGGCAGCATATCAATGGGTCTTCTTTTCTTATATAATGTGCCATTCTCCTTCTCTTGACTGGTGTATTTACTCCATTCATATTGAGTGTAATTACTGATAGGTATGAATTTATTGCTGTCATTCTGTTATTTTGTTCTTGTTGTTGTGTTGTTAGTGATTTTCTTGCTCCAAATATTTTTTGTGTTCTGAGCTCATTTTGTTATCAGGTATTTCTTCTCTTTTCTTCATTATTATTGGTTTTGTTTTTACTAAGCCCATGTGTTTTCCTTCTTTCTGAGTTTGCTTAGGGGGAATGTTACTTTTCTTTGTGATTACCCTGAAGTAAATTCTTACTGGCTTAAGTTTGGAGCAGTCACTTCTATGAAGATATTGTCCTGTCTTCCTCTCTATTTGGAAGATTTGTAATACAGAGAGTCACTGTACCAAAAAAATTGGTCGATGTTCAACCATTTCAGGAGATGGCATATCGTATTGAAGGAAGAAGTTGAAGCTGCACTGAAGAAATTGCCAAAAAACAAGGCTCCAGGAATTGATGGAATACACATTGAGATGTTTCAACAATCAGATGCTGTGCTGGAGGCACTCCCTTGTCTATGCCAAGAAATTTGGAAGACAGCTAGCTGGTCAACTGACTAGAAGAGATCCATATTTCAAATGAAAGGTGATCCCACAGAATGTGGAAGTTATCAAATAATATCATTAATGTCACATGCAAGTAATATATTGCTGGAGCTTATTCAAAAATGGGTGCAGTATACGGACACAGAACTTCTGGAACTGAAAACTGGATTCAGAAGAGGATGTGGAATAAGTGAGATTATTGCTGATGTTCGATGGATCTTGGCTGAAAGCAAGGTGTTCTGGTTATGTAGTGCCACTCTGACAGGAATATACCACAAATGGGATGGCCTTA
>NW_006921949.1:1261131-1262876 GCF_000298275.1 Orycteropus afer afer
TCACAACTGGACCAATAAGCAGCATCACAATAAATGGAGAAAAGATTGAAATTGTCAAAGATTTCTTATTACTTGGTTGCACAGTCAACTCCAATGGAAACAGTAGTCAAGACATCAGATGATGTATTGCACTGGGCAGATGTGCTCCAAAAGACCTCTTTGAAGTCCTGAAGAGCAAAGATGTCTCTTGAAGACTAAGATGTGCCTAACCCAAGCCATGATATTTTCAATCATGTCATATGCATGTAAGAGCTGTACAGTGAACAAGGAAAACTGAAGAAGAGTTGATGGTTTTGAGTTGTGGTGTTAGTGAAGAATACTGCAAGTACCGTGGACTGCCAAATAAATGAACAAATCTGTCCTGGAAGAAGGGCAGATGGTATGCTACTTGGAAGTGAGAATGGCCAGGCTTCATCTAACCTACTTTGGTCATGTCATAAGGGACCAATCCCTGGAAAAGGATATGATGCTTGGCAAAGTGGGGGGTCAACAAATGAGGGGAAGGCCCTCAACCAGATGGATTGACACAGTGGTTGCAACGATAGGCTCAGGTACAGCAAGGATTGTGAGGCTGGCAGAAGACCAGCAATGTTTTGTTTTGTTTTACATCGGGTCGGTATGAGTCAGAGCTGATTTGATGGCACCTTGGAGCAACAACATTTTGATCATCTATTTCTGGTTTAGGGGTTGCTATGAGTCAGGGCTGACTCGACGGCACATAACAACAACAACAACAACATTTCTGGTTTGGTTTCTAAGTGGTTATGTCAGGTGTCCTGATTTTTGTTTGTTCTCAGTTGTGTGTTCTCTATTGGAAGGACTCCCTTTAGCATTTCTTATAGGGTTGGTTTGGTTTTCACAAATTCTCTTAATTTGTTTGTCTGAAAATGTCTTGATTTCACCCTCATATTTGAGGGACAGTTTAGCTGCATATATAATTCTTGGTTGGAAATTCTTTTCCTTTAGTGTATGCCATCTCATTGCCTTCTTGCCTGTATGGTTCCTCCTGAGAAATCAGAACTTAAGTCTTTTTTTTTTTTTTCCCCCCTTAAGTCAGTATGTTTATTCCAATGGGACTGTGGCTATAATTATCTTTTTTCAGAACTTAGTCTTATTCATTGTCCATTATAGGTAACATTTCATTTTTCCTGAGCTGCTCTCAATTTTCTTTCTTTGTCTTTGGTTTTGGATAATTATGATATTCTTGGTGACTTTCTCTTGGAATCTTTCCTGTATGGGGTTTGTTGAGCTTCTTGGGCAGGTATCTTTTGTTCCTTCATGATATAGGAAAATTTTTTCTGTTAGCAACTCTTCTACAATGTTCTCAATAGGTTTTTTGTTTTGTTATGTTTTGTTTTTGCCTCCTTTTGTTCTTGTATTCCAATGAGGCATATGTTGTTTCTTTTCATTTCATCCCATATAACTCTTAGGTTGTCTTCATTTCTCTTAAATTTTTGTTCTGATTTTTCTTCATACAGGCTGGTGTCAAGGGATTTGTCTTCTATTTGGGAAATACATTCTTTAGCCAGTTCTAGTTTACTCTCTTGTCCTTCCACTGTGTTGTCCAACTCTGTAATTTTAGTTTTCATCTTCTGGATATCTAATTTCTTTTTTTGTATGAGTTATAATTGTTATTTTGTTCTTGAATGGTTTTCCTGAATTCTTCCAGTGTCCTGTCTGTCTTGTTGATTTTGTTTGTGCTTTCCTTGAGCTCTTGGAGAGTCCTATATATATATATATATATA
>NW_006921949.1:1262976-1308930 GCF_000298275.1 Orycteropus afer afer
CTTCTGAATTTCTTTTCAGATATTTCTATTGCTTGTTTTTTCTTCTATGATAGATAATTCTTCAGTCTGGGGGCTTTTATTTCTATTGTGTTGTCCTGTTTGTGTGTTTGTCTTGAGATTGTCTGTTGTTTCCTAGACATTTTGAAGTCATTGTCTTTAATTGTTAGTTAGGTATTGATTTGTTTATCCTGATTTTATGTTTTGCTGTATCTGAAAGTGTAGAAAAGTGTCCCTTTTTTTTTTTTTGGTTATTTACTCTATTGTACTGGGTTGCTCTCCAGCTCTCTCTGTGCTGGTGCAATCACTGGGTGGGTGGGTGGGGGGGCAGTGCAGGTCTCTGTTTGTCATGAAGGGGATTTGTAGTTGGGACAAGCAGGTTTTGTCTACCTTCTGCCATTGTTTTTGTGGTGCAGGAGTTATTAGTGTTACCTATTGCATGAGGTGTTTAGTGTAATAACTCCTGTTGCCTGGTGGTGGTTTAATGTGTTCCTTCTATTGCATGAGGCAGGGGAGAAGAGAAAAAAAGAAAAAGAAAAAAAAGGTTGCCAGAGATGAGTCCCTGTTTTACATGGTTTGGTGAAATAGTACAGACAGCTCTGCCGTGACAGGCAGTGTAGTTTGTGTCTTCCTAAGCTATCTACTAATGATAACATCCTATTGTCAATCAAAGACCCACAGTTAAAAATTGATAGAGACCCCAGTGGGTAGAGGGCCAGTACTTTCCACTTGGATTGAAAAGACGCAAAGTTCCAGTACCCCGGTCCACTCTGTGCTACAAAGGGGTTGTGGAAGAGTTGAACTCCAGCCCATGACTGTGAACTTGCTTTAGGGCTCTGCCTACTTGGAGGGAGTTTCTCACTTCTCCCTAATCCTTTCTGGACTCCGCAGCAGCCCAAGCCAAAGGGTTTTTGATCTGTTTCCCAATAAGAGTATCTACTCACTCTCCTTCCATGGTCGCTGCCAAAAACTCCTGGTGTGGGTATTTTGAGTCTCCGATACTTCTGCGGGTTCTGTGATATTTTTTTCCCCCTCCTTCCGTCTACCAACCTCTTTTATATTTCTTATGAGTCCTCTCCTTCTCCATCTCCACCCATTAGGCAGGTTTGTTTATTTTTTTTCCCAGTTGTTTAATCTAGTCTTTTGCTCTGCCTTTATGAAATCTTAAATCTCTATGATACTTTAGCTTTTCCCCACTCCAGTATCATTATATCTATCTGCTTTACCTAGTTATCCAGGGATTACTTTGTTTGTGGGACAAAACCTGTGGGTTATAGATATGATGCCTTCTTCCCCCTCCTAACATTTTTCAATGATTTCCATATTTTGTTGAATCTCCTTTCTTTGGAATGGGCACAAATACCAATCTCTTCCAGTCAGTTGGCCAGGTAGCTCTTTTTTCAAATTTCTTGGTGCAAATGAGTAAGTGCCTCCACTGCTGCATCTGTTTTGTTGAAATATCTCAGTGGGTATTCCATCAATTCCTGTGGAGCCTTCTTTTTCATCAGTTTCAGTGCAGCTTGGACTTCTTCATTTAGTACCATTGGTTCTTGATCATGCGCCATCTCCTGAAATGGCTGAACATCAACCAATGTTTTGAGTACAGTGAGTCTGTGTATTTCTTCCATTTTCTTTTGATGCTTCCTGCATCATTCAATATTTTGCCCACAGAATCTTTCAGTATTGCAACTTGAGGCTTAAATTTTTTCTTCAGTTCTTTAAGCTTGAAAAATTCTGACTTGTGTTCTTCCCTTTTGGTTTTCTGACTTCAGGTCTTTGCACATTTCATTACAGTACTTTATTTTCTACTGTTGAGCTGCCCTTTGAAATCTTCTGTTCAGCTCTTTCATTACATCATTTCTTCCATTTGCTTCAGCTATTCTGCATTCAAGAGTTTCAGAGTCTTGTCCAACATCCATTTTGGTCTCTTCTTCCTTTCTTGTCTCTTAGTGACCTTTTAGTTTCTTCACGTCTAATGTCCTTGATGTCATCCCACAACTCATCTGGTCTTTGGTCATTAGTGTTCAGTGCAACAAATCTATTCTTCAGATGGTTTCTAAATTCAGGTGGGATATAAAAATGAAAGTTGCACTTTGGCTCTGTTGGATTTGTTTTAATTGTTTTCGGCTTTAACTTCAACTTGCATATGAGCAATTGCTGGTCTATTTTGGCAGAACATATGAGCTTCTCCATTGCCTCCTTCCACAGATGTAGTCTATTTTATTCTGTCTATTTCATCTAGTGAGGCCCACATGTATAGTGGCCATTAATGTTGTTAATAGGAGACATTTGCAATGAATGAATTGTTGGTCTTGCAAAATTCTATCATGAGATCTCCAGTGTCATTTCTTTCTCCAAGGCCATGTTTTTCAACTACAGATGCTTCATCTTTGTTTCCAACCTTCACATTCCTATTGCTATTAATTACCAATACATATTGATTGCATATTTGGTCAATTTCAGACTGCAGAAGTTTGTAAAAATCTTCAACTTTTTAAAATTTTTCTCTTTAGTGTTTGAGTGTAAATTTAAATAATAGTGGTATTAACTGCTCTTCTTTGTTGTTGTTGTTGTTATGTGCTGTCGAGTCGGCCCCGACTCATAGCGACCCCTCCTTGGGTTTCCGAGGCAGTATCACTACAGAAGTAGGATTGCCCAACCTTCCTTCCGAGGAGTGGCTGGTGGGTTTGAACTGCCAGCCTTCTGGTTAGCAGTCAAGTGCCTTAGGCACTATGCTACCAGAGCTCTTCTTTGTAGGAATATGGATATTATCATATCACTGGCAGCATTGTACTTCAGGATAAATCTTGAAATGTTCTATTGGATGATGACTGTGATGCCATTCCTCTTTGTTTCTTCAGGCATGTAGGGTGTGGTGGTTATGGTTTTATGTCAACTTGGCTGGGCCTGGTTGAGTGACTGGGAAGTTGGTGGTAGTTATTCCCCATGAAGAGACTGGCAATCAGCTCCATGGTAGGATCAACCTCAAGCAGCTGAGTAGCTGCTTTAGGGATGTAGTCTGCTTCCAGGATATGAGAAGCAGCTTTGGGAATGGTCTTTAGCTTATGGCACGCGTGAACCCAGCATATAGCTGAGTCATTGTTCAGCAGTCTGCCATGCTCTGCTGACCTTGGGACTTTCAGTGGACTTGAATCAATGGCCTGCTATGTGGTTTAGTAATATCAGGACTGTGCGTTTTCACTTGTCAACCTTAGGTTTGTCAGCCTCCTCAACTAGCAGCTGCCTGAATGGAGAGATGCCTCTAACTTCAGTGGGCCAGGAGCAAGAGGCATAGCTGAAGCCCAGGGTTGAGGGTCTTTCACCCAGCCCCTAGAGCCTGGGGCCTGGAACTGGGACTTCTAGCCTCCAAAACTGTAAGAGAATAAACCCTTGTTTGTTCAAGCCATCCCATTTGTGGTATAGTCCTGTCAGAGTGGCACTAGGTAACCAAAACAGAATATAGTACCAAGAGAGTGGGGTGCTGTGCTCACAGATACCTAAAATGTGGAAACCAGAGTGGAGTGCGTCCTTGGCCTGAGACCCCAGTGTGCGGCATTAGAGACAGCAGCAGCAGAGCCAGAAGATCGTCTGAGAGCAGTAGCAGAGCTGAGAGCCCACAGAGGAGAAAGCTGGATGCCGTTGGGTAGGCAGCTTCCTGGTGGAGTGGGATGCCTTCGTGCATTAATTGGTAAAAGAGACCCGTATAAGATGGAGAGTAGGTTGGTCAGCCCATGGAGCAAGAAAGCTAAGTGCCTTTCAGGCAAGAAGATTCTTGGTGGAGTGGGTTTCCCTTGGGCATTAATTGGCAGAAATGGAGAGGTCAAGGAACCTGGAAGCAGAGCTACCTCGGCCTTAAGGGTAGGACCATGGCCTTTGGGGATAGAGCCTCCTAGGTTTCAAAGTCAGACCTTCACCAACTCAGTTCTGGAATGCTTGTTCCTGTGGGCCAGTGGGATGGAGCCATAGCCACTGCCCAAGAGTGAGGGGGTAGGGCTGCCATGCCCACGAGGTAGAGGAACAGAGCTCACCAGGCTGAGAGGGTGAGGTCACCACTCAGAGGAACTAGGGAACTGGAGCCACCCAGTGAAGGAGACCTGTATAGAGATACCACCAATGAAGATCTGTACAGGGGCCAAATTGACAAGGGGTAGAATTGTGGTGGTTAAGGTTGTATGTAAACTTGGCTAGGCCTGGTTGAGTGGCTGGGCAGCTGGATGTGGTTATTCCCCATGGTAAGATTGGTAATTAACTCCATAGTGGAATCTATAGGAGCAGCTAAGTAGCTGCTTTAGGGATGTGGGCTGCTTCTAGTATATAAGAAGCAACTTTGAGGAAGGTCTCTAGCTTATGGCACACTTGAACCCTGCATGTAGCTGAGTCATTGCTCAGCAGCCAATCCATTGAGTTTCCCTAGGAGGGTGTCCTGCTTCCGATATATATATATGGACATCCTGGGAAAAAGACATACTCTTCTGTGGATCTGGATCCTGTTGTGCTACTATAACTGTCCATGAGCGAACAGTCCATCATTTGGCCTGGTGGTCTTGGATTCATCATCCGTTGGAATCAACAGCCAGTATACTGACTGCCAAACTTGCACTCATCAGCCCCTGCAGCTGTGTGAGTCAGGAAAAGCCTTCAGCTTGACGTTTGATCCAGGAACTTGGAACTTGCCAACTTCTATAAGTGTGTGAGCCATTTTCCTAAGATGAATTTCTCTCTCTCTATCTCTATCTATCTATCTATATATATATATACATAAGCTTTACTGGTTTTGCTTCTCTGGAGAACCCCGCCTAATACATAGACCATATGATTGTCTGATTCAAAATGTCCAATACCAGTCCATTTCATCTCGCTTATACCTAGGATATCTATCTTTATGTGTGCCATTTCATTTTTGACAACTTCCAGTTTTCCTAGATTTATGTGATGTATTAAGCACCCTAATACATAGCATACGTACATTACCAAACATAACTTAAGCACACATACAGAAGACAAACTAGACAACTGGAACCTCCTAAAAATTAAACAGTTACATACATCAAAAGACTTGGCCAAAAGATTAAAAAAAAAAAAAAAAAAAAAGCCAGGTGCAAACTGGAAAAAATTTTTGGCAGTGATATATCAGACAAATTTATAAAAATGTCAACACCTCAGCAAGAAAAATATAAACAGTCCAATTAAATAATGGGCAGAGTATATGAACAGATACTTCAACAAAGAAGACATTCAGGCATCTAACAAACACATGAAGAAATGCTCACAGTCATTATCCATTGCTGTTGTTGTTATGTGCTGTCGAGTCAGACCCAACTCATAATGACCCCTCCTTGGGTTTCCGAGGCAGTATCACTACGGAAATAGATTGCCCAACCTTCCTTCTGAGGAGTAGCTGGTGGGTTTGAACAACCAGCCTTCTGGTTAGCAGTCAAGTGCCTTAGGCACTATGTTACCAGAGCTCTTCATTATCCATTATCCATTAGACAGATGCAAATCAAAACAATAATGAGATATCATCTCACCCTAGCATTAATAGCAAAGTTTGAAGAAACAGAAAACAACAGTTGCTGGTGAGAGTGTGGAGAGAAGGTTACCTTCATGCACTGTTGGTGGGAACGTAAAATTGTACACCTGCTGTGGAAAGCAAAACATTCTTCCTTAAGAAGTTGGAAATAGATATACCCTAGCATCTAGAAATCCCACTACTAGGTATATATCCTAGCACAATAAGAGCTGTGATTGTGAACAGTTAGATTCACACCCATGACCATATTCATCAGTATTCACCTTAGCAAAAAGGTGGAACCAACCTAAGTGCCATCAAAGGATAGATAAACAAACTATGGTACAAATACACAATGTAATACCATGCAATGTTGAAGAATAATGTTGAATTTCTGTAACACCTCATAACATGGAGGACCTTAGAGGACATCATGCTGAATGAAATTAGTCAATCACAAAAGGACACATATTGTATGAGACCACTGCTTTAAAAAGTTAAGAAAAGGTTTCCATAAAGAATCATTCTTTGAAGATTACCAGGAACTGAAGGGGAAGGAAAAGTAGATCACTAACTAATTGGTTGTTGTTGTTAGGTGCTATCAAGTTGAATTCAACTCATAGTGACCCTGTGTACAACAGAACACAACACTGCCTGGTTTGTGCCATCCTTAGTATCTTTGCTATGCTTTGGCCCATCATTATAACCTCTGTGTCATTCCATCTCTTTGAGGGTCTTCCCCTTTTTTGCTGACCTTCTACTTTGTCAAGGATGATATTCTTCTCCAGGGACTGACCAAAGGTTAAGACCAAGTCTGGCCACTCTTGCTTTGAAGGAGCATTTTGGCTGCTGTACTTCTTCCAGGATAGATTTGTTCATTTTTCTTACAGTCTGTGGTTTTTCAGTATACTTCCCCAAGACCACAATTCAAATGCATCAATGCTTCTTCAGTCTTCCTTATTCATTGTCCAGATTTCATATGGATATGAGGCAGTTGAAAATACAATGGCTTGGGTCAGGCCCACCTTAGTCTTCAAAGTGACATCTTTGGTCTTTAATAGTTTAAAGTGGTTTTTGGCAGCAGACTTGCCCAGTGCAATACATCGTCTGATTTCTTGACTGTCACTTCCATGGGTGTTGATTGTGGAACCAAGTAATATGAAATCTTGGACAACTTCACTCTTTTCTCCATTTATCATCATGTTGCTTATTGGTCCAGTTGTGAGGATATGTATTTTCTTTATGTTGAGATGTAATCCATACTGAAACTATAGTCTTTTTCCCTTATCAGTAAGTGCTTCAAGTCATCTTCACTTTCAGCAAGCAAGGTTGTATTGTCTGCATATTGCAGGTTGTTGATGAGTCTTCCTCCAATCCTGATGTCCTGTTCTCCTTCTTATAGTCCAGCTTCTCAGATTATTTGCTTAGCATACAGATTGAATTAGTGTGGTGAAAGGCTATAACCCTGGCACACACCTTTCTTGATTTTCAACTGTTCAGCATCCCCTTGTTCTATTTGAATGACAATTTCATAGTCTATATACAGGTTCCTCATGAGCACAATTAAGTGTTCTAGTATTTCATTCTTTGCAATATTATCCATAATTTGTTATGATCCACAGCGTCGAATGCCTTTGCATAGTCAGTAAAACACAGATAAACATCTTTCTGGTATTCTTTGCTTTTAGCCAAGATCCTTCTGACATCACCAGTGATAATCCCTCATTCCATGTCCTCTTCTGAAATTGGCTTGAATTTCTGGAAGTTCCCTGTCAATCTACTGCTGCAATGTTTTTGTATTATCTGCGAAATTTTCCTTGCATGTGATATTAATGGTAGTGTTTGATAATTTCCACATTCTGTTGTATCACCTTTCTTTGGAATGGACACCAATATGTATTTCTTCCCATAACTTGGACAGGTAGTTGTCTTCCAAATTTCTTGGCCTAAACTAAAGGGTAGATATATTAACTTGAGTGTAGGGAAAAGCAATATACAATAGAGAAGAGGTTACCACAAAATGATCAAGGCAGTGGAAGGCTGAGGAGATGCAGAAGAGTTAAAAGCAACAAAGGTGAATACTATTACATACAATCCTGCAGTAATAGTAATAATCATATGTGAGTAGATACATAAATACATACTTAAGATGAATAGGGGTGGGAAGGTGAATCAGACTATATGTCTATATTTATATATATATGTTGGTTTGACAGATGATATCTCTACCTGTGTATTTATATATGCTGCAAATATATCCATGAATGTAGTAGAATATACGGGGAGTTATGAGAACATCTTAGTAATAGCCAAACACCTTGAGGAAATGAGTTCCTGGACGTGGGGGCCCAGGACCCTAATCTCAGGCAACACTAAGTAAGTAAGTGTAACTTGTTTGGCAGTTCAAGTTCAACTTCAAGTTGATTGTCTCTTCCACAGTCCTTCCAAGGCTCCTGGCCTTGTTTTGGCTGAAGATATTGAGCTTTTCCATCATCTCTTGCAACAGATGTAGTGAATCTGATTCCTGTGTACTCTATCTGGTGAAGTCCACATGTATAGCTGCCATTTATGTTGTTGAAAAAAATGTATTTGCAATGAATAAATCATTGGTCTTCAAAATTCTGTCATGTGATCCCGTGTCATTTCTGTCAACAAGGGCAAATTTTTGAACTACTGGTGATTCTACTTTGTTTCCAACTTTTGCATTCCAGTCCCCAGTGATAATTTACACATCTTGATTGTATATTTGGTCGATTTCAGACTGTAGAAGTTGATAAAAATTTTCAATTTCCTCATCTTTGGCTTTGGTGGTTGGTGCATAAATTTGAGTAATAGTACTATTAACTGGTCTTCGTTGTAGGCATATGGATATCATCCTATCACTGACAGAGATGTACTTCAGGACAGATCTTGAAACATCTTTTGTGGTGATGAATGCTACACCATTCCTCTTCAATTTATCATTCCCGGCATAGTAGATCATATGGTTGCCTGATTCAAAATGGCCAAAACTGGTCCCTTTCAGCTCATTAATGCCTAGGATATCAATCTTTATGTGTTCCATTTCATTTTTGACAACTTCTAATTTTCCTACATTCATACTTTGTACATTCCCTGCTCTGATTATTAATGGATCTTTGCAGCTGTTTCTCTTCTATTTGAATCATGCCACATCAGCAAATGGAGGTTCTGAAAGCTTTGCTTTAACCGTATCATTAAGGTTTGTTCTACTCTAATGAGGCAGCTCTTTCCCAGTCCTATTTTGAGTGCCTTCCAACCTAAGGGGCTCATCTTCTTGCACTGTATTGGACAACGTTTCTGTGCTATTCATTAAGTTGTCCAGTAATATATAAGACAGCGTTTCTCTGCTATACATAAAGTTTTCTCTGCCTATTTCTTTGAGAAGTGGATAGTCTCTTCCTTCTTCCTAATCTTTCTCAGTCTGTAAGCTATGTTGAAACCTGTGCACCATGTGCAACCCTGCTGGAATTTGGAACACCGGTGCCGCAGCCTCAAGCCGACAGCAACACAAAAGACAGTACAGTATGACAAACTGACAGAAAAGCTGTTTGAAACCTCTCCACCCTCCCCTTACCAGGATCATGGCACCTTGTCATCTCTGGCTGTCCCTCCTTCCTGCCTTTTGGGTGGGACCTGTCTCCCTCTCCTTACCTGGATCCTGTCGCCTTGTCATCACTGGCTTTCCCTCCTTCCTGCCTCTTGGGTGGAACCTGTCTCCTTCCCCTTACCTAGATCCTGCCACCTTGTTTGGTTATGATTAAGATGCTTTCACAATAGGAGTTCCCATATAGTGTGGGAGGGAAATTTGGAACAAAACTCAAAATGATTTAAAACAGAAAAGAAATAAAAAAAAAAGACTAGTCTCATGGAGTTCTGGTAGCCTAGTGCCTAAGGAACTTGACTGCTAACCAGAAGGCAGGTGGTTCAACCCCACCAGCCACTCCTCGGAAGGAAGGTTGGGCAATCTACTTCCGTAGTGATATTGCCTTGGCAACCCAAGGAGGGGTTGCTGTAAGTCGGGTCTGACTCGATGTCATGTAACAACAACAACAACAGTCTCATGAAGAATGGTGAGACCCCTGAGATTGTGACCCTCCAACACCCTTCAAGCCAAGAATTCAATGTGGCTCAACTTTCAGCCAATCACAGTGGCCTATAAGGTGGTGAATATACTGGAAGGGTATGCACTCATTGGATCAGTCAACCTTACAAGATCAAGAGGGCAGCATCTCCCCACAGGTAGCACTAGGAAGGTGGAAGGGGATGAGAAGGAATGACAAAGGGAAGGAGTAGGTGGGTGAGAGAATGTGGGAAGAATGCTGTTGCATTGTGGAGGTTGCAAGGAATGTCACAAAACAGAATGTGTGGATTATTGAATGGAAAATTAATTTACTCTGTAAACTTTCACCCAAATCACAATAACAGAAAAAAAAAGGGAAAGGAGAAAAAAAAAAAAAATCAGTGACTGACCCAAGTCTCCTGTTGAACACTGCCAACTTGGGCTTCATTGTGTTTTCTTCTGAATTTAATAAACAATTCATACAATTCTGATTGTACTTTACATCATTTCAGTATCAGTTGTACTTTTAAGAAGTAGCAAGGAATTTTATGAGCATTATACCATTCTGTTTCCAATAAAATGAATAAGAATTCCCTAAAATGAATAATAATTGAGACTCGATGGCACAAAACAACAACAACAATATGTAATCACCAAAAAAAAAAGAAAACCTCACTGCTGTCAAGTTAGATCTGACTCATAGTGACCCCCTCCTTGGGTTTCCGAGGCGGTATCACTACAGAAGTAGATTGCCCAACCTTCAGTCACCTCTTAATGTGACAAAGATGCCCTGGTGGTGCAGTGGTTAAGTGCTTAGCTGCTAACCAACCAAAAGGTCTGCAGTTCAAACCCACTAATCACTCTGTGGGAAAATATGTGGCAGTCTGCTCTCATAAAGATTACAACCTTGGAAACCCTGTGGGTTAGTTCTGCTCTGTCTTGTATGGTAGCTGAGTTGGATTTGATGTGGCAGCAAGAGGGTTTTTGTTGTTGTTATTTTGGCTTTCTCTTTGATGAGTATAATTTATTTCCATAGGCATTATTCTTTTTGATGCTCAAATTGTCCAAACTTTAGCCTGCTCTTACATTCTTAAGGTTGATGTCCTGGGCAAGAGCATCTTTTTAGCTCAGCTCATGTGTGCATGCTGGCAGGTAGGTAAAATCTTTTCTAATTTGCTTCTGCAGTGGGCAGCAGAGTTTTATCTTCAAGCTACCTTCTAGTTTTCTTACATAGGAATGTTGTTTGAGTGCATGTTAGCCAAAACAGTAAATGTCCCTCAACAGTTAGTATTGAGACCTCTGAATTTATGTTCCCTAATTTTTAGGAATGATTAGAATTGTTTCTTATGCATTTCTGAATTAGGGCAAGTGTTTTTCTTGCTTATGTTGTTTTTAATAGGCCTCATTTAGTATTGTGGATTAATGATAGTCCTTGATTCATAATATTCATTCATCATTGGTCCACAAATAGTATTTTAAAATTGTTTTTGAAATAGTTTTTCTACAAATACTGAGCATCTGTCTGGTATAAGATATAATGTGACATTGCTATTGTGCTAAAGACATTGTTAGAGTTGTACAAGTCATAGAAGAGTGTGTTTGTGAGAGTAGAATTAGGTAATATTGACTGTGGGGCAGGATGGTGGCCTTGTTGTTAAATATTCAGGGAATGACCTCAAAGAAACCATGATTTGATGAAACTCACACAAGCTGCTAGTGAAAGGGACCCAAATCTCCCACTTCTCAGTCTCTTTCTGAGTATCACAAATTTAGTTTTGAAAGCAATATTTGGAAGTTTCCATAGTAGAACAGTCACTGGAACAGAACAAGGTATCCTGCATGGTTTAATATCAGGGAAAATGTGTGTCAGGGTTGTATCCTTTCACCATATTCAATCTATATGCTAAGTAAATAATCTGAGAAGCTGGACTATATGAAGAAGAATGCTGCATCAGGATTGGAGGAAGACTCAGCCTCAGCCTATGATATGCAGATAACACAGCCTTGGATGCTGAAAGTGAAGATGACTTGAAGCACTGATGAAAACAAAAGATTACATACAGCCTTCAGTATGGATTACATTCAACAGAACAACAACAACACACTGATATTGAGTCAAATCCATCTCATAGCGACCCCTCCTTGGGTTTCCAAGGCAGTATCACTACAGAAGTAGATCGCCCAACCTTCCTTCCGAGGAGTGGCTGGTGGGCTTGAACCACCAGTCTTCTGGTTAGCAGTCTAATGCCTTACGCACTAGGCCACCAGAGCTCCTGCATTCAACACAAGGAAAACAAAATCCTCACAACTGGACCAATAAGCAACATCATAGTAAATGGAGAAAGATTGAAGTTGTCAAGGATTTCATTTCATTTGAATCCACAGTCAACACCCACGGAAGCAGTAGTTAAGAGACCAGATGATGTATTGCATTAGGAAAATCTAATGTAAAGACCTCTTTAAAGATGTCACTTTGGAGACTAAGATGCACCTGACCCAAGCCATGGAATTTTCAGTAGGCTTATATGCATGTGAAAAGTGGATAATGAATTTAAAAAAAAAAAACCTCACTGTCATCATAGCGACTCCTCCTTGGGTTTCTGAGGCAATATCACTACGGAAGTAGGTTGCCCCATCTTCCTTCTGAGGAGTGGCTGGTGGGTTTGAACCACCAGCCTTCTGGTTAGCAGTCAAAATGCCTTAGGCACTTTGCCACCAGAGTTCCTGGATAATGAATAACAAAGACTGAAAAAGAAATGACACATTTGAATTGTGGTATTGGTGAAAAATACTGAAAATAACAGGCACTGCCAAAATAACAAACAAATCTGTCTTGGAAAAAGTACAACCAGAATACTCCTTTGAAGAGAGAAAGGCCAGACTTTGCTTACTTTGATCATCTTGTCAGAAGGAACCAGTCCCTGGAAAAGGATATCGTGATTGGTAAAGTAGAGAACCAGGAGCTCTGGTAGCATAGTGCCTAAGGCACTTGACTGCTAACCAGAAGGCTGTCGGTTCAAACCCACCAGCCACTCCTCAGAAGGAAGATGGGGCAATCACTTCCATAGTGATACTGCCTCGGAAACCCAAGGAGGGGTCACTGTGAGTCAGGTCCGAATCGAGAGCACATAACAACAACAATAACTTTCATAAAATTATACCTTATTGCTAATTACTCTGGACCCAGCAGCCAAGTGAGTAAAGAAGGGTTATGTTGGGCATATTTTTCAGGATATGATGAATCTGTCTAGTCATGTATATAAACATCAACTTCTTGAAATGCTCATCTTAAAATAGCAGTAATCTTGAATCATCTTTTTAAAGGCTTCACTTATTTTGAAAGGTTCCAGCCACATCTGTCATATGTTGTGACTACAAGAAATTGGATCTGGATTTAAAGTGTGTGCAATTCAGAATAAGTCATTATAACTAAAGTACATTAGAAAGGCTTGGTTAAAATAATCACAAATGGATGTAGTGAAGACATCAAACATTTCTGGGACTTGAGACTATTTTCTGTCAAGGATGTTTCTTAATTTTAATTAAAGCCTCAGTTTTCACATCTATAAAACAATATACCCTGCCTGCACTGTGAGACTCCAGGGAGATAATATGTAAACCCCCACTGTGCTGATACAATTTGAATATGTGATTTAGAGAACAACTCAAATAATTTTATCTCCAAGTCATCACATGAACTTTTAGGATCCCCAATAGTGTAATTTCCAATCAATAGGTGATAAGAGAGAAATCACTTTCTTATTCTTTTTAATATATGTATACAGTCCAGAGCTGTTGCTACTCAGTAGGGTAAAAACAAAAGTACCAGAAACAAGTAATAAGCTGTAAAGTATAGTTGTGTTTACTTAAAGCTTACAGTGCACAAATGCAGTACAAAGTATTTCATAATAATTATCTCATTTATTTTTTGTACCATCACTATGAAGTAAGTATTGTTCTTATCTTCATTTACAGATGAGGAAACTGAGACTTAGAAAAGTTGTTAAATGACTTACCCAGGTCGTACAGCTAGTGAGTACTGATCTAGAATTTAAATTCCGGCAGGCTGGCTCTAAAGCCTATACTTTGATAAGGACGCAATTGAACCTGTAGATAAATATAGGAAGTAATACCATCTTAACAATATTAAGTCTTATAATCCTTGAACGTGGGATGTTGTTTCATTTAATTAGGTCTGCTTTAATTTCTTCCAATAATGTTGTTTTCAGTTTTCAGAGTAGAAGTCTTGTACTTCTTTTGTTAAATTTATTCCTAAGTATTTTTATTTTTGATGCTTTTGTAAATGAATTGTTTCCTTTTATTATTGAGTTGATTACTAGTGTATAGAAGTAGATTTAATTTCTGCATATTGATCTTTATCCTGAAATCTTGCTGAACTCATTTATTAGTTCTAAAACTTTTTTGTGTGTCTTCCTTAAGATTTTCTATATGAGGTCATGCCATCTGCAAAGATAGTTTTACTTCTTCTTTTATAGTTTGGATGCCTTTTTAACTTCCAGTATAATGTTGAATAGAATATTCTTCAGAGAATTCTTGTGAAAGTATATATTCTTGTCTTGTTCTTGATCTTAGGGGACAAACATTCAGCCTTTTCACCTTTCATGATGGTATTTGTGGGTGTTTTTAAGCACTCTTTGTGAGGTTGAGGAAGTTCCCATCTATGTCTAGTTTGTCAAGTGTTTTTTTGCTTTTCTTTTTTCATGAAAGGTGTTGGATTTTGCCAAAAGCTTTTTCTGAATTTATTGAGATGGTAATGTAGATTTTTTTCTATTTAATTAGTGTATTGCCTTAATTGATCCTTAGTTGTTAAACTAACTTGGCATTCCTGGTATAAATCCCACATAGTCATGGTGTATAATTCTGTTTATTTGTTCTTGGATTTGTTTTGTTGATTTATTTATTGGAGGATTTTAGCATCTATATTCATAAGAAATCTTAATCTGTAGTTTTCTTTTCCTGTGATGTCTTGGTCTGGTTTTCACGTTAGGGTAATGCTGACACTTAGAATGAGTTAGAAAGTATTCCTTCCTTTTTTGTATTTGGGAAGAGGTTGTATAGAGTTAGTGTTATTCTTCTTTACATATTTAGAAGATTGCACCAAGGAAGCCATTTGACTGTAGGCTTTAATTTTGGGGAAATTTTTAAATTACTTATTCAGTTTCTTGTTAGAGGCCTATTCAGATTTTCTGTTTCTTCTTGAGCTAATTTAAGGAGTTTGAATCTTTCTAGGAATTTGTCCATTTCATCTAGGTTATCTAATTTATTGACACAGAGTTGTTTGTTTGTTGTTGTTGTTGTAATGTGCTGTCGCCCTTATAATCCTTTTTACTTCTATAAGGTCAGTAGTGGTATCCCCTCTTCATCTAATTTTGATAATTTTTATCTTCTCTCTTTTTTGCCTTGGACAGTGTAGCTAAAGGTTTCTTGATTTTGTTTATCTTTTCAAAGAATCCACTTTTCATTTCAGTCTCTTCCTATTATTATTCACTATATCATTACGTTAGTTTTACTCTTAATTTTATTATTTTCCTCCTTCTGCTTGCTTTAGGATTAGTTTGTTGTAAGTTTCTTTGTTTGGGTCTTAGAGTGGAAGTTTAGATGATTGATTTGAGATCTTCTTTTTTAATATAGACACTTAAACCTGTAAGCATTCCTTTAGCTGTATCCCATAGTTTGGGTATGTTGTTTTCATCTTCCTTCATATTAAAGTACTTTCTAGTTTCCCTGTGATTTCTTCTTTGATCCGTCAGTTATTTAGGATTGTGTTGCTTAATTTAAACATATTTCTGAAATCCCCACATTTCTTTCTGTAACTGATTTCTAGTTTCATTCTGTTGTGGTCAGAGAAAATACGTTGTATGATTTAAGTACATTGAGACTGGTTTCATAGGTCACTATATGAGGATGTTTCTTGTGCACTTACGAAGAACATGTATCCTGCACTTGTTTGGTAGACTGTTCTCTAGATTACAGCCCACAGTTTTATATTATTCACTACAATATATAATGAAGAATGTAGGTAAAATTTATGACACTTTTGTTTTTACTTTTTCTACTTAAGTACTTCATAAACATTTCTCAAACTTGATGATCATCAATAAATAGCATTTAGTAGCTTCTAGCAAAAAGGAAATAATTTGGGTTAGTCAGTACTGAAAAATAGAAGAGAACCAATGTTTATTGAAAACTCCCAACAATAATATCAATATTACTTCATCTTATAGACGAGAAAATGGCCTTAGTGAGTTTTATATAAACTTTCCCATCATCACACAGCTGGGGAGATTTTGAACCTTATTTTTTTTTTATTGCAAAGCTTGTGATCTTTCTGTGCAGAACTTACAAATGAGAAGACGTAAGTGATACTTACCTGTGGTATTATTATTGCTATCATATAGATATATTGTAAAGTTGTATGATAAAGGAGTTATTGCTGTGTGAATTTTTACTTTAACAATAATATATTTCCATTTTATTGACCTACTTTTCACGTGGATGTTGCAAGATGACATGTCTCTAATAAAGCAGTTTGTGCTGTATCATTAACTAACTTATTCCTAGCAGCTGGGAGAGCAGAACTTATCAGAATCTGAGCCATGTGGTAAGCATGCAGTGAGTCTAAGTTTATAGACTGAGTTGGAGGTCCTGATAAAGAAAGCCTTGGTAGGCATTAGGGCAAACCTCAAGTGTGAATCACAAGACATTACCCTGCAGATCAGTGGGACATGAGAAAATAATCTCAGCCATACTATTTGAACACTTTTGAAGTAGACCTGACCTCATGTATGAATTCTGAGCCATGTTCCACTGAATGACATGTCCCGCCTCAAGGTTCCTATAGTGAGAGTTGGAGGTTTATTTTAATGCATAATATTAGGACTTATTTCCATAACTCTGACCCTTGTCTCCCAGAGCCAGAGAGGCTCTTCAAAGGGAAAGGAGAAAAGTAGTTTAGGGGATACCTCTAACATATTAGTTCTTTCTGTTTTTTACATTAATTAGTTCTGGACATTCACTACCATGTCACATACTAGGTATATATTCTTTTGAACAAACGGGTTCCGAATACGTATCATCAAACCAATGTACGTACCACCCACAAAGCTAATAAGATGTTGAAAATTCATTAGGAAGTTACCAACAGTCTAGAAAATTACCTTGCTTACCCAAAACATACCTTGCTGTTTTATTAGTAGATACTGAGTCAGCTCCAACTCATGGAGAATCCATGTGAAACAGAATGAAACATTGCTCAGCCCTGTGCCAGCTTCACGGTCATTGGTTGCTTGAGTGCATTGTTGCAGCCACTATATATTTTGAGTGCCTTCCAACCTGGGGACTTATCTTCTAGCACTATATCAGGTAATACTCTATTGTGATCCAAAAGATTTTCATTGGTTAATTTTCAAAAGTAGATCACCAGGCCTTTCTTCCTAATCTTAGTCTTGAAGCGCCACTGAAGTCTTTCCACCATGGGTGTCACTACTGGTATTTGAAATGCGGGTGGTGTAGACTCCAGCATCACAGCAATACGCGAGCCACCATAGTATGACAAACTGACAGATGGGTAGTGGCAATACGTACTAACGCCTTTAAATCATGTATTAGAAAAGTCATTCTGAAAACTCTGTGCTAACTAAAACATTGAAGGTGCATTATGCTTGTAAAGGGGGACTCCTGTTCCTCTGGCCACTAGAATATACCTGAGTTTGTTAATTAGTGAATTTACTTGAGAACAAAGCTTTTTTGATTTACTCATGATTTTCCAGTTGCTTAAGTTTTTAGCATTTCCAACTGCAAATACTGAAGTTTGATCAAATGTAAAGTACAAGCAATCCCTGAGTTACGAACGAGATCAGTTCCTAACTCTGTCTTTTGAGAATTTATAGGTAAGTCAGACCAGGTACATACGCTTTTCATTTAGCCTAATTTTAGTGCAAGAAAAGGCTAAAAGCCTTTTCAATGATTTAAAAGTTATGCAGGCAACAAGTGAAGGTGATTGTGATGAAGAATTTGTTGGGAGTGGGGTTGGTTCAATCCTTTCAAAGTGAGGGACAATTTACCTAACATTAAAGGGCATGTAGGAGTTGTCTGTAAGTTGGATGTTTGTAACCCTAGGACTGCCTACAACTGATTCTGTTCAGCACTTAGCCTTGGTTTATTTTCAAAACTAAGAAAATATTAATAGAATTTCATATTTACATATGTAACATTGCTCCAAACTATTGGTTCTCAAAATTTGGTGTCTGTGCCAGCAGTTTCCGCTTCCCTTGGAAACTTGTTAAAAACAGAAATTCTTTGACCCCATCCCAAATGTATCAAATCAGAAACTCTGAACATAGAGTCCTTGAGATGATTGTGATATTTGCTGAGGTTTTAGAAGGAGCCCTAGTGATGCTGTGATCAAAGCGATGGACTGCTAACAAGAGGTCAGTGGTTTGAACCTACCAGCTGCACTGTAGGAGAAAGGTGTGGCAGTCTGCTTCTGTAAAAATAATCAGCCTTGGAAATCCTGTGGGGCAGTTTTACTCTGTCCTGTGGGGTTGCTATGAGTTGGGATCAACTGGAAAGCAATAGATTTTAAGGTTTTAGAACTACCGTTTAAACTATATTCCATTAAAAAGCACTTGCTTTCTGCCTCCATTGGTTTCCTAAACTGTCTTACAGCTCAGATGTCCAGTCAAACTTTTGTTCTGTGTTGTGGATGTACTATGTGTGAAACATACCATTTTTTTTTTAACTCCCAAGTTTATTCCTCGTAGTTTTAGTTATTATGTACTATCTTCCATTTCCCTCATTTGCCTTGCTCTTTCTTACTTTATTATTTTTGCATATTCCAGTGCCTCTGTCCAACTCCTCACCTACAAAAATAATATCCCTTAAGAGTCAGATTTGAGTACTGGCTCTTGTCTCCTTGCTTTGCTACTTTACAATAAAAAATTTGCTCTCCTCTTAAAAAAAAATAACAAAATAATAATATACCACAGAGTTTGATGTGAAGATGAAATTAAGTAATATATGTGAGTATGAAGGAAGATGAGGCAATCTCCTTCCGTAGTGATACTGCCTCAGAAACCCAAGGAGGGGTCACTATGAGTCAGGTCCGACTCAATGGCACATAACAACAACAACAACAACAACAACAACAACATAGCTTAGCATAGTGCTTGGAGCATTTTTGGAGCAGAGTAGCCATGTGAAATTCTAACTACATTACTTTATTGATTATAATTTTTTAACGAATTTACTCCATATAAGAAAATTTAAGTTTATTCACAAAAATGGGGATAAATATTGAATCTTTCCATGTATCTCTTATTAATGAAGAGAAAGAGGGATATATGAAGGCCAAATGTGTACCTTATTCTATAAAATAGTAGCTTTTATTTCATGAGGCAAGAATCAGGTCTAAATTAAGAACACGCATAAATATAAATAAAGCATCTTTTCCATTTGGACTGAACTACTTCAGATTTCACATTAGCAAAATTAAAAATATGTTTTTATTAGGTGCAAGTAGTTTCCAGAGTGCTTTTCCTGGCTCACATCTTGTCCTTATTTTCTTGAAGGGTTGGTCTAGCACAGTTCAAGCAAGTTTTTTGGTCCTGTTTGTCTGCCAAGTGGTAACAGAGTTGGAAACCCGCAGAGAGGTTAAATCTGTGTAGGCTATGGAAAAGAAAAACTGGCCTTTTCTGCAGCATTTGCCTGGGAATGAGTCAGCGCTTGCATCCAGTCAGTAGAGGATGCAGCTTGTTTTCTGCTAAATGCCAGCCAGAGTTTCACAAGTAGAGAATTTGCAGATTCATTTATAGCAAATCTTTAAGTCGCAGTATAAGTGAAAAATTTTACAGAAGTCAGACAGCACGAATTGAGGGTCTCTGCTGTGATTTAATACTATATGTGGTGTGAGGACAAGGAGGAAAGAAAATAGTTTTGTTTTTGTTTTTTTCTAAAATTGGAGCTTTACTATTTACTGTTGGAAAAAATTGCAAACACTTTCCTTTTCTCACCTCTCTGTCTCCTTGTGTCTTCCTCCTATCTCCTACTCCAATAGCTCTTAGATAGAAAAGAAGTTAAAAGATTGTAAAGTTTTATATTTCCCCCAAACAACCTCTTAGTGGTATAGTCACCATGAAATGGAAGAATATATCAGTATACTTCCTAAAATGTTTAGTTTTTAAAGGTGAGATCGCTTTTCAGCAAGATGTTTTTGAGTGATTTGGGATTGTGGTTTGATCAAATTCACACGCAAGTTCATTTATCTGTCCAAAACCCAAACAAACCCATTGCCATCAAGTTGATTCCGACTTATAGCAACTCTATAGGACTGAGTAGAACTGCCCCGTAGGATTTCCAACGCTGTAAATTTTTACAGAAACAGACTGCTTCATCTTTCTCCTGTGGAGTGGCTGGTAGGTTCAAACTGCTGACCTTTTGGTTAGCAGCTGAATGCCTTAACCATCGCGCCACCAGAGCTCCTTTTTTATAGTGATGGTAATAAAATTGCAGTAGAAATTTTAAGAAACTTTTAGTTGTTTAAAGCTTCAGTACTAACATTGTAATAAATTTAAAGAATTGGAATATATCCTATGATAAATTTATTTGCTCTGCAAATAGAAAAAATCTAAATATTGTATAAGTATTCAAATATGCTACACTCTTTTTTTTTTCTTGACTTAGTATTTTCACTACAAATATTTGAGGTTGAATATTCAGTGAGACTATTGTGGAAATCTGGAAGTATTAACACCTGGATTCTTAAATTGTAAAAAGGATGCATTAAGTGTGCTCGACACCAGAATGTTTTCAGTGACCTTGGGACTTTTCTTAATTATGGTTATTAAAGAAAAAATAAAAGTTATCATTGTTTCAAATGGAATGAATTAGTACTTAGAATTTAAAAAAAATAAGTTAGCCTTAAAATGACAGGAATTGAGTTAAAAAATAATTAAGTAAAATGATGGAGAGAAAATTAACTTGGAAAATTTATAACATTTCTGTACACCAGAAGAAGCCACCTGGAAAGTAGACTTAAACATGTTGCCAGTATAATAGCAACCAAAACAAAAACAAAAACAAAAATGTGTGAAACTCTTAAGAATAAATTACTGAATGTTGTAGCTTTGTGGGAGAGAAAATATAAAACCTTTTCAGATGATTTAATAGGAAACATGCCACATTACAGGATATGGTAAATAACCTAATCTTCTTCAAGTTAATAAGATTTTAACTGTAATGCTAATCAGAAAACCAACAGGATATTTTTACGTATACAGAATTATTCTGAAACTATTGCAGAAACCACACAGAGAATATACTAAACGGTGCTCTACAGAGTTTTCAGTGGCTGATTTTTTCAGAAGTAAATGGGCTAGCCTTTCCTCCCACGTGCCTCTGAGTGGACTTGAGCCTCCAACATTTGGGTTAGCAGCAGGCACATTACCCATTTCACACCCAGGGACTCGGTGTAAACCAAAATCCACTTCCATTGAGTCCATTCTGACTCATAGTGACCCTTTAGGAAAGGGTAGAACTGCCCTATAGGGTTTTCAAGGCTATAAATCTTCACAGAAGCAAACTGCCTCTTCTTTCTCCCACAGAGTGGCTGGTGGCTTTGAACTACTAACCTTTTGGTTAGCAGCCAAGTGCTGTCACCACTGTGTCATCAGGGCTCCTGTGTAAACTAAAATATCTCTGAATTGCTATTACAAACAAACACACAAAAATGTCTTGAAATACCATTGATATTTCATTAAAAGTGTAAAACTTTTCATAGCTTTAAAAACTAAAAAGAAAATTATCATATTTGGTTGATGAAATTGTACTAAATTTGGTAAACTGTAGTCATTATAGTCATTATAGGCAGCATTATATACTGGTATTATATAATGGAAAGTAATATGATAACATAGGGGATGAACTGTGAAGATGGTCGTGCCTTAATCCATTGCTTGGATTTTATTTTATAGTTATAAGCTGCTTAAATTTAATATTTCTTAGATTATATGAATATTAACCACAAAATTGTTTGGTAAAATCTACAGTGAATCTTTTTTTCCTTAAATTTCTTATTCTAAGAGTTTGTTTTACATTCAACATTACATGTACATTAAGTTTTACTCCCCATTTACTGTGCCCAACCCTAACCCAGTCTTCTCCCCTCCCTGCCCAGTAGCCCTACCCCCGTCCCCCTCATAATTACGCACACCTGTTTGTCCTGCATTTCTCCTGTGTGAATGTTGCCCCTCTGGTGCCCCATAGAGTTTGTGGGTGCGCCACCCTGGGTTGAGTGGTCTTCATGTACATCTTGTTTACTAGACATCATTGCTTTAAATTTTGTCTTGATCTCAGTCTATTTTCTCTTCTTGCAATGCAATGTATACACATATTGGACCTTCTCTTCCGAGCTTCCATGTCTTGACCTCTTTTTCATAGTTGCCTTTTTATCTCTGAGTTTTGTATCCTGTGTTGTATGTGTTTTCAGATATATCTCCTACTCCTCTCATTCATTCTTCAACAGTATTTTTGAGCTATTTATTCTACAGTATTTTTCAGTATTTTATTCTCACTTTCAACAAGCAAGGTTGTGTCATCTGTATATCGCAGGTTAAGAGTCTTCTTCCAGTCTTGACACTATGTTCTTCTTCGTACAGTCTAGTATTTAACTTTTGATTAACTTTAATTTTAGCTTTCTATTCATCTGTTCTACAAATTATTTTTGTTCTTTTTTCCAGTTATTGTTGTCTTTTAAATTTTATTCTCTCATTATTTGCATATAATAAAATTTGTTTTCTTTTTGCAGTATTTGAACTTTTAAGGGTCAAGTTTTGTTATTTGTTGTTCATCTGATTCTCACTGATAGTTCCTTGTTTCATTGTATATTATGAAATCTTTTTATTTGGAGCTCATATTTGTTAAAATTCATCTTTTCAGAGATTTCCGAACTTTGGAGGTTGCCTTCCTTCAGAGAGGTTTACCTTTAATTCCAACAGGTGCATTGGAGTACAGATCACTATGATTTTAATAAAAATGCTCCTTACATGCCTAAGAGTATTCATGAACTTGTTATTGTTATTAGGTGACATTGAGTTGCTTTAACTCATTGTGACCTGTTCTGGTTACCTAGTGCACTCTGACAAGAAATATACCACAAATGGGATAGCCTTAAAAAACAGGAGTTTATTCTCATTCAGTTTAGAGGCTTTAAGTCCAAGTGCAAAGTGCCAGACTCTAGGGGCTGGGTGAAAGCCCCTCAACCTTGGAGTCCAGCTCTGCCTTCTGCTCCCAGCGCACTGGAGCTAGAGGCATTTCTTCACTCAGACAGCTGCTGGCTGCTGAGGCTGAGAAGCCCCAAGGTTGACAAGTAAAAAGGCACAGTCCCAATGTTACCAAACCACAGGCAGGCCATTAACATAAGTCCATTGTAAGTCCCAAGATCGGCAGAGCATAGCAGGCTGCTGAGCTACAACACGTTTATATGCAGGTTCCAAGCATGCTGTGGTAGTTATGTTTGTGTGTCAACATGGCTGGGCCTGGTTGAGTGGCTGGGCAGCTGGTGGTAGTAATTCCCCATGAGACTGGCAGTCAACTCTAGGGTGGGATCTACCACAGGCAGCTGAGTAGCTGCCTTTGGGATGTGGTCTGCTTCCTGTATTTAAGGAGAAGGCTTGGAAATGGTCCTATGGCACGCTTGGACCCTGCATGTAGCCGTGTCGTTGTTCAGCAGCCTGCCATGCTCTGCCAACCTTGGAACTTACAATGGACTTAAGTTAATGGCCTGCCATGTGGATTGGTAACATCGAGACTGTGCCTTTTTCCTTTCAACGTTGGGGCTTCTCAGCCTCAGCAGCCAACAGCTGTCTGAGTGAAGAAATGCCTCTAGCTCCAGTGGGCCAGGAGCAAGACGCAGAGCTGAACCCCAAGGTTGAGGGGCTTTCACCCGCCTTCTAGACCCTGGCACTTTGCACTTGGACTTAAAGCCTCCAAATTGTAAGAATAAATTCCTGTTTGTTAAGGCCATCCCATTTGTGGTATATTCCTGTCAGAGCGGCACTAGGTAACCAGAACACGTGCCATAGACTAGAGACCATTCCCCAAAGTTTCTGCTCATATACAGGAAGCAGTCCTCATTCCCTAAGGCAGCTACTCAGTTGCTCCCAGTAGATTTCACCGTGGAGTTGACTGCCAGTCTCATCATGAAGAATACTACATCCAGCTGCCCAGCCACTCAACCAGGCCCAGACAAGTTGACACAAACTGAACTACAACATGACCCTATGTACAACAGAATGAAACACTGCCTAGTCCTCCACCATTCTCACGCTCCCTGCTGTACCTAAGCCTGTTGTTGCAGCCACTGTGTCAGTCCATCTCATTGAGGGCATTCCCGTTTTTACTGACCTTCCACTTTACTAAGCATAATAGCCTCCAGGGATTGGTCTCTTCTGACAGCATCACCAAAGTTGCTGACACGAAGTCTGGCCATTCTCACTTGTAAGGAACATTCTGGCTGCACTTCTTCCAGGACAGATTTGTTATTTCGTCAAGCAGTCCATGGTACTTTCAGTATTCTTTGCCAACATCACAACTTAAAAGCATCAACTCTTCTTCAGTCTTCCTCATTCATTGTCCAGCTCTCACACACACATGAGGTGATCGAAAATACCATGGCTTGGGTTAGGCGTACCTTAGTCTTCAAAAAGACACCTTTGCTCTTCAGCACTTTAAAGAGGTCATTTACAATAGATTTGCCCACTACAGTACAACGGCTGATTTCCTGACTACTGTTTCTGTGGGTGTTGATTGTGGATCCAAGTCATATGAAGTCTTTGCAAGCTTCAACGTTTTCTCCATTTATTGTGATGTCGCTTATTGGTCCAGTTGTGAGGATTTTTGAGGTGTAATCCATACTGCAGACTGAAGTTTTTGATCTTCATCAGTTGGTGCTTCAAGTCATCTCACTTTCAGCAAACAAGGTTGTGTCATTTGTATATTGCAGGTTGTTAAAGAGTCTTCTTCCAGTTCTCATGTGCCGTTCTTCATATAGTCCAGCTTCTCAGACTATTTGCTAAGTATACAGATTCAATAAGTGTGGTGAAAAGATACAACCCTGACACACTCCCTTCCTGATTTTAAACCATGCAGTATCCCCATGTTCCATTCGAACAACAGCCTCCTAGTCTATGTACAGGTTCCTCATGAGCACACTAAAGTGTTCTGAAATTCCTATTCTTCTCAGTGTTATCCATGGAATACACAGGAATCGGATTGATTACATCTGTAGCAAGAGGTGATAGAGAAGTTCAATATCTTCAGCCAAAACAAGGCCAGGAGCTGATTGTGGAACAGACCATCAGCTGCTCATGTGCATATTCATGTTGAAGTGGAAAACAATAAAACAAGTCCACGAGAGCCAAAATATGATCTTGAATATACCCCTCCTGAAATTAGAGACCACTGAAAGAATAGTCTTACATTTGAACACCAGTGACTGAAAAACAGAGGAATGGTGGGATGGCATCAAGAACATCATCCATGAAGAAAGCAAGAAGCCATTAAGAATACGAGAAAGGGAGAAAAGACCAAAAAGGATGTCAGAAGAGACTCTGAAACTTGCCCTTGAGCAGAGAGTAGCTAAGGCAAATGGAAGAAATGACACAATAAAAGAGCTGAAAAGAAGATTTCAAAGAGCAGCTTGAGAAGACAAAGGTAATTATTATAATGAAATGTGCAAAGACCTGGATTTAGAAAACCAAAAGGGAAGAACATGCTCAGCATTTCTCAAGCTGAAAGAACTGAAGAAAAAATTTAAGCCTCGAGCTGTAATATTGAAAGATTTATGGGCAAAATATTGAATGATGCAGGAAATATCAAAAGAAGATGGAAGGAGGAATACACAGAGTCACTGTACCAAAAAGATTTAGTAAGTGTTCATCCATTTGAGGAAGTGGCATATGATCAAGAACCAATGGTACTGAAGGAAGATGTTAAAGCTGTACTGAAAGTATTGGCAAAGAACAAGGCTCCGAGATTTGACACAATACCATTGAGATGTTTCCACAAATAGATGCCCTGCTGGAGCCACTCACTCAGCTATGCCAAGAGATTTGGAGGACAGCTACCTGGCCAACTGACTGGAAGAGTTCCATATTTGTACCCATTCCAAAGAAAGGTGATCCTACAGAATGTGGAAATTATCGATAATGTCATTAATAGCATGTGCAAGTAAAATCTTGCTCAAGATAATTCAAGAATGGTTGCAGCAGAATATTGACAGAGAGCTTCAAGATATACAAGCTGGATTCAGAAGAGGACATGGAATGCGAGATATCATTGCTGATGTCAGATGGATCTTAGCTGAAGGCAAAGAATACCAGAAAGATGTTTATTTATGTTTTATTGGCTATGCAAAAGCATTAGATTGTGTGGCTCATAACAAATTATGAATAACATTGAGAAGAATGGGAATTCCTGAACGCTTGATTGTCCTTATGCAGAACCTGTAGATAGATCAGGAGGCTGTCGTTCAGACAGAACAAGGGGATAATACTTCATGCTTCCAAATCAAGAAGGCAGTGTGTCAAGGTTGTATCCTTTCACCATGCTTATTCAACTTGTATGGTGAGCAAATAACCTGAGAAGCTGGACTATATGAGAAGAACGTGGCATCAGGATTGGAGGAAGATTCATTAACAACTTGCGATATGCAGGTGACACAACTTTGCTTGCTAAAAGTGAGGAAGACTTGAAGCTCTTCTGATGAGGATTAAAAACTAGTCTGCAGTTTGGATTATACCTCAATATAAAGAAGATAAAAATCCTCACAACTGGTCCAATAAACAGCTTCACGATAAATGGAGAAAGGTTTGAAGTTGTCAAACACAATACGCACTGCCATCGAGTTGGATCTGACTCATAGTGACCCTTCCTTGGGTTTCCGAGGCAATATCACTACAGAAGTAGACTGCCCAGCCTTCCCTCTGTGGAGTGGCTGGTGTGTTTGAATGGCCAGCCTTCTGGTTAACAGTCAGTCAACAACTTCATATTAATGGTTCTACAGTCAACACCAGGAGCTCTGGTAGCATAGTGCCTGCTCACCAGAAGGGTGGAGGTTCAAACCCACTAGCCATTCCTTGGAAGAAAGGTTGGGCAATCTACTTCCGTAGTGATACTGCCTCAGAAACCCAAGGAGGGGTCACTATGAGTCAGGTCCGACTTGATGGCACATAACAACAACAACAACAGTTAACACCAATGGAAGCAGCAGTGAAGACATCAGATGATGTATGACACTCAGCAGATCTGATGCAAAAGACCTCTTGAAGTGCCAAGAGATCTCCTTGAAGACTAAAGTGCGCCTGACCCACACCATTGTATTTTCAATCACCTCTTATGCATGTGAGAGCTGGACAATTAATAAGGAAGACTGAAGAAGAGGTTATGCTTTTGACTTGTGTTGGAGAAGAATGCTAACAATACCATGGTGTGCTAAAAGGACTAACAGATCTGTCCTGGAAGATGTGCATCTCGAATGCTCTTTGGAAGTGAGAATGACCAGACTTTGTCTTACTTACTTTAGGCATGTTGTCGGAAAGAACCATTCCCAGAAGAAAGGATATCATGCTTGGTAAAGTGGATAGTCAACGAAGAAGGAGAATGCTCTCAATGAGATGGATTGACACAGTGGCTGCAACGATGGGCTTAGGTATAGCAAGGATCATGAGGCTGGCACAAGACTGGGCAGTGTTTTGTTCTGCTGTGCCTAGGTATGCTGTGAGTCAGAGATGACTTGACAGCGTCTAACAACAACAACGAGTGTTAAGTGGTTTTCCTTGTAGATGTATGGATATTATCCCATCACTGATAGCATTGTACTTCAGGATGGATCTTGACACATTCTTTGTGGTGATGAATGCCATGCCATTCCTCTTCAATTTGTCATTCCCTCCATAGTAGATCATATGGTTGTCTGATTCAAAATGACCAAAACCAGTCCATTTTAGCTCACTAATGCCTAGGATATTGATCTTTATACGTTCTGTTTCATTTTTGACAACTTCCAGTTTTCGTAGATTCATACATTGTACAGTCCATGTTCCTGTTATTAATGGATGTCTGTAGCTGTGCCACATCAGCAAATGGAGGTCCCAAAAGATTTACTCTATTCACATCATAAAGGTCAACCCTACTTTGAAGAGGCAGGTCTTCCCCAATTGTATTTTCAGTGCCTTGCAACCTGAGAGGCTTATTTTCTGACACTATATCGGACATTGTTTCGGGGCTGTTCATGAATTTTCCAGTAATACATCAAACAGTGTTTCACTGCTATTCATAAGGTTTTCACTGGCCAATTTTTTTTGAGAAATGAATGGCCTCTTCCTTCTTCTGAGTCTGTCTTAGTCTAGAAGCTGGACTGAAACCTGTCCACCATGGGTCACCCTGCTGGTATGTGGAATACCGGAGGCATACCTTCCATCCTCACAGCAACATGCAAACCACCACAGTACGACAAACTGACAGATGAGGGATGGTCAGTAACTTGAGAGCCTGATTATCAGCCTGGACCTGAGACAAGCAAGCCTCTTTGTAGTCTTGTGTTTGGAATAGTTTTCTTTATTACCCAACTTTTTAATGAGTTGAGCATCTGACTTTGGAGGCCTACTTTTATATCAATGATTGATGTCAATGATTGTTAAAACCTATGTTCCTAGGTTATTTAGACCAGTAACTCAAGGTGACCCTGTAAAAGTTCAAATATTTCTTGCTCTGGTTTTCAGTCCCCTCTTTTTTCAACTCATGGATGTTTCCATTAATTTCTAGTGAGCTTAGCTATGCGTTTAAAGAATTTTGTTGTCATGATTTTTTGTCTATTCATTTTACATACTTTATCCAGCACTACTAGGTGTTTGATAGCAAGAACGTTTCAGTTTACCTAGTATGCTGCCTTACTGGAGATAGAAGTTCCATTTGCTTTTCATATTGAGTTAATATCATTTATGGAGTTGGATTATAGAATAAACATATGGATAAAGATCGCATTTCTGCTGCAGAAAATTTAATCCACTTCTGTGAAATGTTGGTTAAGCGAGTTCTTGTTATAAGATATGCTTGATTCTGAAATTCTTATTTGATGTATATACAGAATAGCAATATTCCCACCTATTATCATGGGTATTTTATGATTTTATGCAGGATTCACTCTTTAGTCTCTTAAAAAAAAACAATAAAATTTCCTAAGGTTTAAAAGAGATCCAGGTGTGTTAACATTTTGTTTAATAATAAAAGTGACCTTTTATGTGAAAAAAGTAAGACGATATATCTAAAGACTATTAAAAAAAACAAAAAACTTACTGCTGTCCAGTTGGATCCAACTCATAGAGACCCCTCCTTGGGTTTCCTAGGCAGTATCACTATGGAAGTAGATTACCCAATATTCCTTCCAAGGAGTGGCTGGTGGGTTTGAACCACCAGCATTCTGTTTAGCTGTCAAATGCCTTCGGCACTATACCACTAGTACATTTTGGCTCTTCTTTTCTTTGTAAATTACAGCAATGTCCCCAGGTTACAAATGGGATATATTCCTAACTGTGTTTAAGTCAAGTTGGTAGGTAAATCAAAACAGGTGCACTTAGTTCTAACTTAGCCTTACTTTATTTATTGGTTTATTTATTTATTTTGTGCAAGAATGGAGTTCCTGTGGTACTGTGGTTAAGGCATTCAGCTGCTAACCAAAAGGTTGCTGGTGCAAACCCATCAGCTGCTCTGCTGGAGAACGATGAGACAGTGTTCTTCCATAAATATTTACAGCCTTGAAAACCCTATGTGGCAGTTCTACTCTATGCTATCGGGTCACTATGAGTCAGAATTGACTTTAGGATTTAGGATTCAGTGCAAGAAGAGGCTTGAAACCTTTTCATTGATTTAAAAGCTACCTGTGCAGCAAGTGAAGGTGATTATGGTGAAGAATTTGTTGAAGTAGGAGTTGGTTTAGTCCTTTCAAAGTCAGGGTAAATTTACATAACATTAAAAGACAAGTAAGAGTTGTCAGTACATCAGACATTCCTAACCCAGGGACTTAGTGTCCTACTTAAAAATAGGAGTGCAGTCTTTCTTTTCCTAAATATCAGTGTAATAGATTAGAAAGGGCATGTAAAACATTATCTCTGGCTTAAATTTTATCTTTGGATAAGTGCCTTCTAGGATCACTTAGACGAAAATAACGTAGGTTCTTCCTCCCTCATCGAATTTGTAAGTATATATACATTTCTTTGTTGGCTTGCTTGTTTGTTCCCTCTTCACCTAGACTATAATGAAAGAAATAAGGAATTCAGTTACAAGTGTTTAGGGGCCAGATTTATAACCACCACCACCCCACCCCACCCTCCAAGAAAAAACCCACTGCCATCCAGTTGATTCTGAGTCACAGGGACCCTTTAGGACAGAGTAGAACTGCCCCCATGGGATTTCCAAGGCTGTAAATCTTTATGGAAGCTGACTGCCTCATTGTTCTCTCCACAAAGTGGCTGGTGGGTTTGAACCACCAACCTTTTGGTTAACAGCCAAATGTTTTAACCACTGTACCACCAGAGCTCTTTAGGAGCCAGAATAAGGATATGGAAATTTTGTAATTATTAGTATTTTAAAAATATGCTGCATTTCTCACTTTCATAGTATATGGTATTTAACCTAGCAGTGCATCAAACACAAAAACTTATCAGTAAGCTTGCTCTGTAAGGAAAATGAAAAGATTTACCTTTAATCTCTTTGATTGAGATTACTCAGGTTTTTAATTTTTCAGTAATTGATTCTGTAATTAGAAAAAGTAGGAGTGTGTTGGTGGTGAAAGTGAAAACAATAATTATTAATCATAGTAAACAAGAACTTACTGAGCCATGCACCATTTTTAAGTGTTCCAAGTAATTTCCACGGAATCATATTTCTTTCTTACAACACCTTTACTATTGTTCTTATTTCAAAGTAGGAAAACTGAGGCTTAGCTTGGTTAACTGAGTTGTCCAAGGCTTATTGTCAGTAATAGGTAGGACAAAGCTTTGAATACACAATGGGATTTCATTGAATTAATTTTCTTGGATATTTGCTGGATATACTTAAAAACCAAAACAACAACAAAAATATGTTTTCAAAATTCATGGGCAAACTACAGCATATTATGATACTTTCTGAGATAGTAAACCTGCATCCCTGCTCCAGCTGATGATGCCATAAGCCTAAAAATAGTGCCATATATCTATAGTTTTAATGTGTATGATGAACTTTTATTGCAGCTATTTTATGATTCTACCAACAACGAAGCTGTTGTTTCATTACAAACAGATTCAGCATCTTTGTGATTAAAACAGCAGACTAAAAACCTTGAAGGGTATACTGTTTAGTTTTCAATCATTTCCATGTGTTATGAATTCCTATCAGATGTTTTAAACAGCAAGCATTAGCTAACTGCAAGTGCTACGTTTATGGTTCAAGAAACAATGATCTGTAATAGACTTGTGCTTAGCCGTCCATTTCTTTAATAAGGTCTCTAAGCAAATTCATTCACTGTCTTATGTAAGAAACTTACACATATTCCATTTTATTTTTTATATTGAGGTTCTTTTCAAAATCTTGCCAAACACTCAGGTTTTGATCATCTTTATTGTGGGTTTTTTTTTTTTTTTGGAAGGAAGGTGAATGTTAAAGGGGATCAATGCTTGACAAGTTCACCACACTTATATTAAGATAATATATCTCATGCCATAAGAAAAAGAAAAAATTTTAAGTCACATTCCTGGAAACTGGAGAAAATGAGAAAAGCATCTGGGAAAAAATAAAAACTGACAGGAAATTACGCAAGACACTTGACACTGCCATTTTAAATCCTCAATCTCCAGTTCAAAAGCTGTATGATTAAAAAATGCAGAATTTTCTTAACTACTTTTATAAAATAATACAAAGAAGTATATACAGTGTAGATATACTGTAGTTAGAAAAACTTTCCTATGTCGTTACTCGGGAGCCCTGGTGGCACAGTGGTTAAAGTGTCTGGCTGGTAACCACATGGTTGATGGTTTGAACCCACCAGCTACTCTCCAGGAGAAAGATGTAGCATATGCTTCTGTAAAGATTTACAGCCTATGGGGCAATTCTACTCTGTCCTGTAGGGTCTCTATAAGTCAGAATCTACTTGACAGCAGTGGGTTTTATGTAGGTACTCATTCATTGTAACTTCTGTTCTATAAAAAATGTTGCATTTAAAAATAAGGTATATAAGTCTAAAAGTACTTTTAGCAGAATCAATGGCCATCTGCATAAATAATTAAGATGTCTATATCATGCTTACAATTCCATTGTTCACTCAGATGATATCGAACAATTATATATATTTCATCTTCTTTGTCTAAAATGAAGATGACATTGTTCAGCATCTCACCACTTCTTAGACGTGAGTGTATTGATGAAATAATTTTAATTTATAATGGACTTTAAAATCCCAAATTCAAAAAAATTGGAATAAAATGATCTGCAGAGCTTTTTGCGTTTATAATTTTGATTGTATAATTTAAAAATTAAAATTTATGTCTTCCACAAACTGCTGTTGGGTAATGATGAAACTGACACAAACAGGGATTATTTGCTTTTTTGTGGCCATATAATGATGCTGAGTCTAGGTCTTCTGATAAATAAATCTTTGTTTTATTTTTCTCCCAAATGTTTTCTCTCATCTTTTGAAATCCTAATAATGGACATAAGTTTTTACAGAAAAAAGCAACTTATCCATGACAATAGAATTGTTCCTGTTAGGTGCTCTTAGGTCAGTTCTGACTCATTGCGACCTTGTGTACAGCAGGACAGAACACTGCCCCGTCCTGTGCCGTCCTTACAGTCATGGCTATGCTTTAGCCCATTATTGCAGCCACTGTATCAATCCATCATGTTGAGGGTCTTCCTCTTTTTTGCTGACCCTCTACTTTACCAAGCATGATGTCCTCCTCCAGGGAGTAGTACCTTCTAATAACATGATCAAAGTACATGAGGTGATATCTTACCATTCTCGCTTCTAAGTAGCACTCTGGTTGTACTTCTTCCAAGACAAATGTGTTTATTATCCTGGCAGTCCATGACATATTCGGTATTCTTCACCAGCACCATAATTTAAAAGCATCGACTCTTCTTCGGTCTTCCTTATTCATTTTCCAGCTTTCACATGCATATGAGGCAATTGAAAATAGGATGGCATGAGTCAAGTACACATTAGTCTTCAAAGTGCCCTGTTTGCTCTTTAAAACTTTAAATAGGCCTTTTGCAGTAGATTTGCCCAATGCAATACATAGTTTGATTTCTTGGCTGCTGTTTCCTTGGGCATTGATTGTGAATGCAAGTAAAATGTAATCCTTGACTTCACTCTTTTCATTTATTGTAATTTCGCTTACTGGTCCACTTATAAGGATTTTTGTTTTCTTTATGTTGAGGTATAATCCATACTGAAGTCAGTAGTCTTTGGTTTTCATCAGTAAGTGTTTCAAGTCCTCTTCACTTTCAATAAGCAAGGTTGTGTCATCTGCATATAGCAGGTTGTTAATGAGTCTTCTCCGATCGTGACTCCGTGTTTTTCTTCCTATAGCCCAGCTTCTCAAATTATTTCCTTAGAATACAGATTGATTAAGTATGGTGAAAGGTTGCAACCCTGAAGCACACCTTTCCTGATTTTAAACCATGCAGTATCCCCTTGTTCAATTCAAATGACTTCCTCTTGGTCTATGCACAGGTTCTTCAGGAGCACAATTAAGTGTTCTGGAATTCCTATTCTTTGCAACATTTTCCATAATTTGTTATGATCCACACAACAAATGCCTTTGCATAGTCAGTATAACACAGGTAAACATCATACTGGTATTCTTTACTTTCAGCTGAGATCTGTCTTTCTGATATCCCTCATCAACAGCAATGATATCCATTGTTTTACGTCCTCTTCTGAATCCGGCTTCAGTTTCTTGTAATTCCCTGTCTATGCACTGCTACAACAATGTTTGAATTATTTTCAACAAAATTTTACTTGCATAAATTATTAGTGATATTATTTGATAATTTCTGCATTCTGTTGGATCACTTTAATTTGGGATGGGTACATATATGTATCTCTTCTGTAGGTTGGCCAAGTAGCTGTTTTCCAAATTTCTTGGCATAAATAATTGAGGGCTTCCAGTATTACATCTGTTTGTTCATACATTTCAGCTAGTATTCTGTCAATTCCTGAAGTCTTCTTTTTTGCCAATGCTTTCAGGACTACTTGGACTTCTTCCTTCAGTACCATTGGTTCTTGATCATATGCTACCTTCTGAAATAGTTGAACATCAACCAGTTCTTTTTGGTACAGTGACTTCTGATGCTTTCTGTGTCTTACAGTATTTTGCCTATGGATTTCTTCCAGGCTGGTGGTTCAAACCCACCAGCCAGTCCTCTGAAGGAAGGTTGGGCAGTCTCCTTCCGTAGTGATAACTGCCTTGGAAACCCGAGGAGGGGTCGCTATGAGTCGGGTCTGACTCAATGGCACATAACAACAACAACAACAACATAGATGTCTTCAGTATTACCACTTGAGGCTTAGATTTTTTTCTTCAGTTCTTTCAGTTTGAGAAATACTGAGTATATTCTATCCTTTGATTTTCTAACTCTGTGCCTTTACACATTTCATTATAATACTTTACTTTGTGTTCTCAAGCACCTTTTTAAATCTTTTTCAGCTCTTTTTCATCATGTCTTCTGTTTGCTTTAGTTATTCTCCATTCAAGAGAAAGTTTCAACCTCTTCTGACAGCCATTTTGTTTCTTCTTTCTTTCCTGTCTTTTTATTGACTTTTGCTTCTGTATGATGTCCTTAATGTCATCCCACAACCCATCTGGTCTTCAGTCATTGATCTGCAGTGTATCAAATTGTTCTTCACATGGTCTCTGAATTCAGGTGAGATATATTCAAGATCATATTTTGGCATTCATGGACTTGTTTTCATTTTCTTCAGCTTCAACTGGAACTTACAAATGAGCAATTGATGGTCATTCCACAGTCAACCCGTGGCCTTGTTCTGACTAATGTTCAACTTTTCCATCTGTTGAAGTCCAGTGCTGTTAACTAGTGAATAGAGGAGCACAGCACAGTACCCTGCCTGTATAGATAACATACAAACAAAACAAAATGAAAACTGTAGTCACTGTTTATTATTGAAAAAAGCATTTGCAGTGAATAAGACTTTAGTCTTGCAAAATTCTATCATGTGCTCTCTAGCATCATTTCTATCCCTAAGGCCTTATTTTCCAATTACTGATGCTTCTTCTTTGTTTCCATCTTTTGCATTCCAATCATTAGTAATTATCAATACATCTTCATTGTATGTCAGTTTCAGACTGTGAAAGTTAGTAAAAATCTTCAATTTCTTCATCTTTGGTTTTCATGATTGGTGTATAAATTGGAATGGTATTAATTGGTCTTCCTTGTAGGCATATGGATATTATGCTATCACTGACATCATTTTATTTCAAGCTGGATCTTGAAGTGCTGTTTCTGATGATGAGTATGATACCATTCCTCTTCACTTTTTATCCTGGCATAGTAGACCATATAATTTTCCAGTTCACACTACCCAATATCAGTCCATTTTAGCTCACTAGTGCCTAGGATAACAATCTTTATACATTCCATTTCATTTTTTATGACTCCTATTTTCTTAGATTCATACTTCATACAGTCCATGTTCCAATTCTTAATGGATGTAGGAAGCTATTTCTTCTCATTTTGAATCGGGCCACATTAACAAATGAAGATCTTAAAAGTTTTATTCTATCCACATCATTGAAGTTGACTCTACTTTGAGGAGGCAGCTTTTGTCCAATTATGTTTTGATTGCCTTCCAATCCAAAGGGCTCATCTTCCAGCACTATATCAAACAGTGTTTTACTGTTATTCATAAGGTTTTCAGTGGTCAGTTTTTGTTTTTTTTTTTTTTTTTAAAGAAGTAAACTGCTAGATTTCTGGTAAGATGGAGGAATAGGCAGATAAGCAACACAGACCCTCTTCAACAAACAAAAGAAAAATCAATTGACAGAGATACAGATGATAATCCTGGAACCCTGAGCTTTGAAAGAAACTATACAGAAGTGGATTAGGCACCAACTAGTACAAAAACCTGAATGAAAACTGGACCTAAGAATAAGCTCTGTTTGCCAGGGTTGGCAAGGACATACGAGAGGCTGACAACAGGAAAGGAGACAGGTGGTGAGTGTATAAGTGCTATCAACTAGTGAATAGAGGAGCACAGCACAGTACCCTGCCTGTATAGATAATATACAAACAAAACAAAATGAAAATTGTAGGCAAGTCACTCCAACATATAATCACCAATTAAATATGAACACAAAAACGTCATAATGCCTCGGAGACAACAGAGATCACACTCCACACAAAGAAGCAAGATAAAGCAGGAGAAACAAAGGACCAGGATACAGACCCAAAACACATCCCTGAGGAAGATGCAGCATTGGAACTCCCTGATAAGGAATTCAAAAGAATTATATTTAGGTCTCTTTAAATGATTGAGAGACAGATCAAGGAAAACACAGAGAAAACCATAGAACAATTTCAAAAGACAATACAAGAACAAAATGACAAAATAAAAGAAAAATTAGAAATGATTCTAAGTCTACAGATAGAAATCCAGAAGATTAATACTAAATTGTCAGAAATAGATAACACATTGAAAGGACAAAGGAGTAGAATTGATGCAATGGAAGACAGAATTAATGAGATTGAAGACAAATACCTGAATACTTCTTTGGAAAGGGATCAATCAGAAAAAAGATCACAAAATGAAGTAAGCCTAAGGTTCATGTGAGATACCATTAAAAGGAATAACCTATGTGTCATTGGAATTCCAGAACAGGAAAAGAAAAATAAAACCACTGAGAAAATTGTCCAAGATTTGTTGGAGGAGAACTTCCCTGATATGATGAAAGAAGAGAATATATCCATTCAGAAGTCCAACAAACCCCAAACAAGATAGACCCCAAAAGAAAAACACCAAGACATATCATCATCAAACTCACCAAAACCAAAGACAAAGAAAGAATCATGAGAGCAGCACGGGAAAAACGAAAAGTTACCTACAAGAGGCAACCGATAAGACTAAGCCTGGATTTCTCAACAGAAACCATGCATTCGAGAAGACAGTGGGATAGTATATATAAAACACTGAAAGAGAAAAATGTCCAAGCAAGAATTATGTACCCAGCAAAATTGTCCCTCAAATATGATGGTGAAATTAGGACATTTCCAGATAAGCAGAAATTAAGTGAATTTGTTAAAACCAGACCACCCTTACAAGAGATGCTAAAGGGAGCCCTTTGGACAGAGAAGCAATAACAGCCAACAAGTGACTATTAACACACATGATGATATAACCCAGAAATCAACCCAGCTATGGAAGTATCCAAAGTAAATAAGCCTACAAGATTGTAAACATGGAACCAGAGATACCAACTGACAAATGAGGACAACTACAGACCAAAAAGAGGGGAAAAAAATCTGTGTCGTTACAGAACTTCTAGATTGTAGGGAAGTCAAGACAACTACAAGATAGAACAGTGTTCCACACTTGGGAAGAAAACTATAAATCACAGGGTAACCTCAAAGAAAAATGATAAACCTTCACATCAAAATAAAAAAGAGGACCAGCATAAATATTTAGCAAATACTAAAACAATAGCAAGAAAGGAAATGATAACATGATTCATAAACAAAATGAGCTCAGCATAGAAAATTTATGGAACAAAGAAATCGACACAATGAAAAAGCACATGACAAAAATGACAGCAATAAATTCATATTTGCTGATAATTAAATATCTGGCAAGGGACTAATCTCTGATGGAAAACTCCAATGCCTCAACACCAAAGGAATTAATAAGCCAATTGAAAAATGGGCAGAAAACATGAATAAACACTCCACCAAGGAGGATATTCAGGTGGTCAGCTAATACATGAAAAGATGCTCACAATCATTGGCCATCAGAAAAATGTAAATCAAAACAGCAGTGAGATATACTGTCTCACCCTAGCACTGATGGCAAGGTTCAGAAAATAATAAATGCTGGTCAGGATGTGGAGAGATTGGGACTCTCATACACTGCTTATGTGACTGTGAAGTGACACAACCACTGTGGAAAGCAATATGGTGATTCCTTAGAAAGTTGGAATTAGAGATACCATTTGACCAAGCAATCCCATTCCTAGTGTTATGCAGCACTAAAGAATAATGTAGAGTCTGCAAAACACTGCATAATATGGATGAACTTGGAGGACATTATGCTGAGTGACATAAGTCAGTCACAGAAGGACAAGTAGAGTATTAGTTCATTGTTGTGGAGGGTCAAGGAAAGGTTTATATATGGAGGGAAACTTTCTCTGTTGGTTGCCAGGGGTGGGAGGAGAGGAGAAGGAACACTGTAAAAAAAAAAAAAATGCATTGACCCATGTCACTTTAGTTTTGTGTATTTCACTGTATATATATTTCAATAAAATGCATTAAAAAAAAGAAGAAGAAGAAGTAAACTACTATGTCCTTCTTCCATGTCTGTTTTAGTGTGGAAACTCTGCTAAGACTTGTCTACCATGGGTGACCCTGCTGGTGTTTGAAATACCAACAGCATAGCTTCTAGCATCACAGCAACATGTGAACCACCACAGTATGACAAACTGATAGGCAAATGGTGGACAAAGAACAGATACCTTTAATAATGTAATAAAGCACCAGCCACTCCTCGGAAGGAAGGTTGGGCAATCCTACTTCCGTAGTGATACTGCCTCGGAAACCCAAGGAGGGGTCGCTATGAGTCGGGGCCGACTCAACGGCACATAACAACAACAACAACAACAACAACAAATAGTATTTTATCACTAGTTATTATAGACATTTTAATTCTTTAAATTGCCTGTGTAATTTAAGTTAAATTGTCATGAATTGGCTGTAATATATTCTGATCATGAAAAAAACTGCCTTCTAAGCACCTGATAGTGAGCTTACTTGTATTGATCCTTAATCTTTGCATCAGCCTTGTTGTAATAATATATATTAACAATATATAAATGAGAAACTGAGACTCGGTGATATTGACAAACTTACCCCAAATCTGTACTCAAGTGCCACTTTCTTCATAAATTCTTGAAAGTTCATGAAGATTTTAGTAGACAGAAATAGTAGAGAAAGGCCATTGTAAATTATGGAAATGGCATGAACAAAGGAGTAGGTGTGGTGAAGTTTAAGCAAAGGTAATTATACTATGTTTGGCTGGAACTTAGAGTAACTATAGAGGATAAATAGGAGATAAAGTTGAAAAAGTAGTTTGAAGTTAAGTCATGAGAGAGACTTAAGTGCTTGGAAAGAAATTAGTACGTATATCAGTGGGATTTATGGTGTCATGAAGAGCAGGAGAGTAGAATTTTAAGATTTGGCAGAAGTTTAAAAAATGAATGGAAGAAAGGTCAGATTAGAGATAGTTAGACCAAGTAGGAGACTGTTGTAACAGTAGGTCATGAAAATACAAAGAAGGCCTAAATTAGACTGTGTCACTAACCACAGAAAGGATTGTGAAATATTTAGTGGAAGCGTCTGTCTGACATTTGGAAATGTGAATTTAAGCATGGTAATGGAGGTCAGGCAAATAATCTCAATTTTATGTATTTACCATAGTAAGTAACATGGAATTGAAGTTCTGAATGTGGATGAAATGTGTAAAGAAGAAACAGAAAGACAGAAGTGAGATTAAATTACTGAGAAGAACCTAAATTTGAGGGGCAGAAGGTGTGTTTTGGATTGAATTGTATCTCCCAAAAAGATGTGTTGAAGTCATAATCCCCAGTTCCTGTGAATGTGACCTCTTATGGGAATACAAGGTCTTTAATGGCCTTTGCAGATGTATTTAGTTAGCATGAGGTCAAATTGGAGTAGGGTGGGCCCTATCCTATATGACTGGTGCCCTTAGGAGAAGAGACTCAGATAAACAAAAAGGGAAAATGACCATGTGAAGATAGAGGCAGAGGTTGCCACAAAGCAAGAAATACCTGGGGCTACCAGAAGCTGGAAGAGACAAGGAAGTAGCTTCCCCTAGAAAGCACAGCCTTGCTGTTACCTTCAAATCAGGTTTCTAGATTCCAGAACTGTGAAAGAATAAATTTCTTTGGTTTTTAATCACCCATTTTGTGGTACTTTGTATGGCTGCCCTAGGAAACTAATACAAAGTAGAAAAGTAAAAGTCAGTGAAAACAGAAAAAGAATATCAAAGAGGAAGAAGGAGATCTGGCCTGGCACTGTCTGAGATAGCAAAGGAGAAGAGGTGTACGAGTATCAACAAAGTGTGGCTCTTCTGAAGATCCAAGATAGGGTCTACAGGTAACCCATTGGAATTTGTGATTAGGAAGTTATAGGCTACATCTGAGGGAGCAATTTAACAAGCATGTCATTTACTAGAAGGCATTAAATGGATGGTTAGTGGGTAAAATTAAGTCAATAAAAGCAATTCAGAAATTTTATTATAAAAAGCAAACAAACAGACAAATGGAAGCACAAGGGCATGGCTCAATTTTAAGAAAACATTCTCCTTGGCTAATTACAAATGCTTGAAAGTTATACTTTGCCCTACATTCTCTCCCCAGCTCTGTCTTTGATATTATCCTCTTATAGTGAATAAGTGTAATAATAAAATAAATTTAACATAAACAAGAAATATGAATTGTAGTGAACAAATGTTTAAACAAGTGTGATGATAACATAAAGCTGTGACAGAAGTAACCAAGGGTGTGGACAAGCTAACAGAAAAGACAGAACAAGTCTGGTATAGAAAGACAAGATGGGAAAATGCTGATTATGGAGTATATAAGGACCAGCAAAACAGCAGTTCATTGCTCAGAGCAATACCAGAGCCTTTGCACGGGTGAGGGTCTGACTTCCTCCAGTGGAGTGGCTAAGGTGTACGTCGACCTTCCTTATCTCCAGACTGTGGCCAGGTCTGGTGGAGGATATTCTATTTTGAAGTGAGCAGTCTTGAGAGTGATCTCGCTCTAAGCTCACACGTTTGTGGTGTGGTGCTCTTGGATGCTCAGAGCACCCAAGGTGTAGGTGAGGTGAAAGTAACAGCCATCAGTGGCCAGCTTGGGTGGGAACCAGCATATTCTGGGAATGTCCGGTACAGAGGATGGACTGGCAACAGCAGCTTGTCTGGGGTAACCCTGTGGTCTCTTGCGTCTACAACGTGTCTCAAGGCAAAGCAGGACGCATGCCCCCGACAGTAAGCCCATACACTCCCAGTGTGGCACTATTCCTGACTCCTCCTGTGGAGTCTAGCAGAACAAACACCAATATTGCCATGACCAAGTAGAAGAAGGTATCACTACCAACCTCATCACGAGAACTGTACTCATTGGAATCCTCCACAAGCTCGTCCCTGACACTGACTGATAAGTACTAACTCTGTTTATCTACTCTTGCTTGCATAAGTCCTTCATGTATGGAGACAGCCAACCTTCGTTTGTTGATATTCTTGTGTATTAATAAGCCTGACATTGTGGAAAGACACAGATTTTGAATAGAGTGATCGTATATCACCACCTGCTCAAAACCCCTGCCCCTTTAAAATCTTAAAGCTCTTAAAATCTTTAAAAACCTTCTTGTTTCAATGTGTACCCCGTTTTCAGACCTCTATGTCTTAGTTCAGATGTTCTGCTTGAATGCTTCTCCACTCTATCTCCACATGGCTGACTCCTACTTATTTTTCAGGGCCCAGTTCAAATTCTTCCTCTGTGGAGTGAGACCCTTTGGGTTTCCGAGGTCATAAATCTTTACGGAAGTAGATTGCCCAGTCTTCCTTTAGGGGAGTGGCTGGTAGGTTTGAACCGCCAGCCATCTGGTTAGCTGTCAAATGCCTTGGGCACCACACCACCAGAGATTCTTAATTCAAATGCTTCCTCTGTGATGCTATTACTTATTTAGCCTGCAATAATCTTTACTTCATTGAACTCCAAAATCCTTTGGTAATTTCTCAGTCATGGCATTTAGCACATTTTACTCTGTAGTGAGCATGGTTTACGTCCCTCAAATTTTAGGCTCCTTAAAGACTTTCTCATAGTGCCTAAGGCATTTGACTAGTAACCAGAAGGCTGGTGTTCAAACCCACCAGCCACTCCTCGGAAGGAAGATGGGGCGATCTACTTCCGTAGTGATACTGCCTCAGAAACCCAAGGAGGGGTTGCTATGAGTCAGATCTGACTAGATGGCAGTGAGTTTTTGTTTTTTAAAGACTTTCTCAAGGTGGCAGTGTACTGTCTGTCATGAAAAGCACATAAACTTTAGAACTTGTACAGTTCTTTTTCTTTTTTTAAAAGTTTCTAGCTCTGTCACTTACTGTGTGGCTTGAGGCAAGGTATTTAATCTCCATAAACCTCACCTTTTTACCTGACAAATGCCTATGTCACAGGTTATTGAGAGCATTAAGTGAGAGATGTAACTGATTTAAAGCATTTAGTAAAGTTAAGTTCTCTTCCCTCATTCATCTGATTTTTGTGCCAGGACACAGCACAGTACTATACAAATATTAGATGTTCCAGAAATTGTTGAATGAATTAGTAATTCCTTTGCCATCACTAAATGTGTAAAGATTACTGTAATTACTAGGCTACTACTTTATTGGGTTGGTTTAAAAAAAGAGAGGAGGTTTCCATTGGGACAGAGCATATTGCAGATTTACTGAATTAAAATAATAATGGAGAATTATCTGGTGGATAATGATAATGTCAAATAAAATTTTTAAAAAAAATTCACTGCCACTGAGTCAATTCTGAATCATAGCAACCCCCACTGGGTATCAAAGACTATAAATCTTTACAGAAGCAGACTGCCTCATCTTTTTTCCATGGAGCAGCTAGTGGGTTTAACCCACCGACCTTTTGGTTAACAGCCAAATGCCTTAATCACTACACCACCAGAGCTCCTTAATGTCATATAAACCATATTTAAACTCAGATGAACTCAAATTAGAAAAATACCCATCAAGAAAAAAAAGAAAAGAAAAAAGCCATTTCTTTTACCATTCAAGCAGAAACTAGACTCTGAGGGGGCCAAAAATGTTGCCTGGGCTTAAGCAAGCCCATTTATCACTTACACTGTGATATATACTCCAACCTTACAATTTTCATACTCATTTTTAACAGTTTTAAATATAGTGCCAGTGAATAGGACTGTATTCCAGAGACTATAAAACTGGAAACTCTAAAATTAGACTATGATCTAAAGACTAGTTTAAAAACCTTGCATTTCATTTCAAGAGTAATGGATTCCACAAGCACTAACAAACGGTGTTGTTTGAATCATCTGAAAAGTTTTGACAATGTTGCAAATCCTTATTTGTTTTAGACATTTCATGTACCTGAAAACTAACAATTCTATTTGTGTGAAACAACCTTCTCAGTATATTATATACTTATGTAACTGTTTTTGCTTTATAGTGAAGAGCTCCGGAAAGAAGCAAGACAATTAAAAAGAGAACTCTTAGCAGCAAAACAAAAAAAGGTAGAAAATGCAGCAAAACAAGCAGAAAAAAGAAGTGAAGGTAAGGGCACTTCATAGGTTCATATTTTCACTTGATACCTCTGATTCTATTCCTCATACTCTTTCCTGAGTTGAGTTGTTGTTGTTGTTTTATGTAATATTTTCTTTGGATGTTTAGCCAGTAAAATAAATTTCCACCGAGCCCTTTTGTCTAAGAAGTAAATTCAGTGCAAGCATGATCTATTGTTCCCAAATAAATTTACTGAGACTAACAGCAGTTAACCTGAGACAAAGCTTAAGTGTTCCCATAGCACAAAACTGGATTAAAAGTACAGAAAGATGAACGTTCATTTGTATATTGCATTATCTTTAAAACATTTAAGAAATGTGGGCCCTGTGGTTGGGACTCATGTAAATATTTGTGCATTGATGTGAACAGTATTAAATGCTTGTTTTTGCTGTTGTTTTTTGTTTTTACTTTTATTCTTATGTTAGGTCACAAAGTATCTAAAATATTGATAAAATTGACCAAAAGCTCATCAGAGTAGTACACTGCTATTTATATGGGTATAATTGTTCTTTATTATGATTTTTTAAATTAAGCTAGAGTAGCTTTAAAAAAAAAAGTTGTTTCACTGAAGATATTTAATTAAGTTTGAAAGTATTTCAGCTATTAAAATGTAATATTCATTCTTCAGAATAACAGCTTGGAACTGTTGAGAATCTCTTTACTTTTTAGAATAATAATTTGTATTATTGGTACAATGAATATGACAGGAAATTTGATTCCATTGCCTCTAATGTTGTTAGGCACCATCAAGTTGGCTCCAAATCATAGCAACCCTGCGTACAAAAGAACTAAACACTGCCCCATCCTGCGCCACCCTCACAATCCCTGCTGTGTTTGAGCCCATTGTTGCAGCCACTGTGTCATCAATCGCTGACTCTCAACTTTTCCTCTAATAATGGATACTGAATTTGACTTAACAGACTTGCTTTCTGCATACGTCTTCTATATTCTCATGCTTTTGGAAGCATTAAGTGTTTCTATCTGCCAGGTGCTATAAGAGTTACTGGAGTTATATAGCAAAGAATAAAATGCAGCATTTGCTATTAAGGATTTCATATTTTAATATTGAACAGTGATGCAGCACTTGGCCATAACCATAAAGACCAAACTCATCACCATCAAATGAATTCTGACTCAAATCAATTCCATCCTATATGTTAAAGTACAGAACAACTCCATTGAATTTTCTGGGCTATAATCTTTACAGAAGCAGATCATCAGGCTTTTCTTCTGCAGCATTGCCAGGTGGGCACTTATTATTTATTTTAAATAGCACAAGCAATACCACATAGCTGTCTAATGAGCTCTGGTAGCATAGTGCCTAAGGCACTTGACTGCTAACCAGAAGGCTGGCGATTCAAACCCACCAGCCACTCCTTGGAAGGAAGGTTGGGAGTCTACTTCCATTGTGATACTGCCTCAGAAACCCAAGGAGGGGTCGTTATGAGTCAGGTCTGACTCGATGGCACTTAACAACAACATAACAACATCTAATGAGCAGAGTTCTTAGATTATTTGCACCACATCCCTAATGACTACTATAATGAGAGGTAGGTACCTGATGAAGAATTGAAAGTTGTTGAAATATATTTGAATTAAACTAATTATTTAAAAAATTAAATTGCCATGGTGGCACAAATTGTAAAGAAAGGATAAACTCCCATAATCATTTCATATAGGTAAAATATAACCCAGAATAGAAAAAAGCTATTTTGGCAATACTGAGATTTGCTCCTAGAAAGAAGTATAGTGAGGGTTATTTAGTTTATAAGTATATACATAAATGCTTTCAACTTGAGAAGATCTTTTACCTAAGTCTTTTTATTCATTTCTTAGCTAATGATTATTTAGTAACCCCATGTCTGAAGAGCTGTGCTGGACTAGAGGTGTGAAGTTCCTTTATAGTTCATGGTGTACTAGGAGTGAGAGGAATGGTAATAGATAATTACTGTAACAGTACACAGTTAAGATCTATTAGTGCTTTCTTACTTATTTATATTTTTACTCAAATAGCACATACGTTATACATCCTTTTGCAAACTATGCAACTCCCTCACACATTACTTTCTTATGCACATTATGTGTGCATGTGCACATTGTTTACATGGGCACATCATATGCAAAAATACAGTTAAATATCATTATGTAAAAAAGGGTTTGTGTTTTGAAAATAATTTCTTACCTTAAAAGAAAAGCGTATTTCAGTCTTTTAAGAGTTATTTTGTAGAATGTCTCTCAATTGGAGTTTGTCTGATGTTTTCTCATAATAAGATTGTTCTCAGTGCATGATATCAGGGTTTAATGATGTCTATTGTCTTACCTTGATTGTTTGGTTGAAGTGTTATCCAGTAGGTTGCTACACTCTTCCTTCCTTCCCTTGTGATTTATAAGTATCTTGGGGAAGATACTTTGAAACTATGCAAATATCCTGTTTCTCTACAAACTTCCCCCCACTAATTTTAGCATCCTTTGGTAGATCTTGCCCATAATTATTTCTTACTGTGTTCTAATGGTGACTTTCCCTTGCCTCATTCTAGCTTCTACTTTTATTACTTGGAATTCTTCTGTAAGAAAGAGCTGTCTGTTCTCCTTATTTGTTTGTTTGTTTGTTCATTTATATCAATATGGGCTCAATATTTATCTTACTCCATGTATTATAATCCCAAACTACCATTTTATATATATATATATATATAT
>NW_006921949.1:1309030-1324409 GCF_000298275.1 Orycteropus afer afer
TTTAAATAATTCCAACTTTGGCCCTTGAGAGCTCTTTCATATTGACTCTGGTACCCTTTCAACTTGCTCCCAGCCTTCTTTGAGCACCTTTTTCTACTTTCTGACACCATAAGATACCACTGCCTCATCTTACATTTCCCCTTCTGCAGCCCTGGAATCAACCAGTTCTTAAAGGAACTCTGGTTCTTCTTATTGGAGAATTGTATTTAGAAACCAAGATTCGAGCACTAGGTGGGCCATTGTATTTGAATTCTAATACACTAAGAGCACAATTAGGAACAATACTATATTATCACTATCTTACTAGAATGCTCAGCAAAATTCTTTTTAAACCTACCCTTAATGTGCTTTATCAGTTTCCACTAGTTTGGAATTGTATTTCTTCTAAGCTTACTTTCATCTTTTTTAAATGAACATATATTACTTATATAATAATAGAAAATTATGTTTTTCATGAAAGATTTCTATGTGTCAATAAATACTACATTATTGCTCAAATTCACATGTTCCTTATGACTAGAACTTATAATTTTTATGTCCAGTAGTACTTGTTTCTCTGTGATTAAAAATGGCATCATGAGCAATCATTCCCCTCCCTGTCATTGTAGAAGCAAAATAGAATTTTAGGCATTCTTAAATGAAGGCCAAGGAGCTCTGGTGGTGCTGTGGATAAAGCATTGGGCTGTTAACCAAAAGGTTGGTGGTCGGAACCACCAGCCACTCCACAGGAGACAGATGAAGCAATCTGTTTCTGTGAAGATTTACAGCTTTGGAAACCCTCTAAGGGCAGCTTTACTCTGTCCTATAGGTCTCTATGTGTCAGAATTGACTCAATGGCAGTGGGTTTGGTTGGCTTGAATGCGTGTCAGAACTTAGCCTATTTTCATAGCTGACAGATAATCTGAGGTTAGAACAATGCAGACTCTGGGAACAGAACCAGAGGTTCTCATGCATTTCTACAGTAAGATCTTTACATGAAAATAAGTTGGAAAATGTTACTCACCATTGGCTCTGTAATTTCATGCATCGTTTAAACTGCATACCTTCCTGATTCTGTGCAGGAAAGATTTTGTGATTAGGCTATATAGCTACATACCTGCTTTTATAAAACATTTTATTTCAGCCCACGATTAAATAATATAGATATTCGGCAATTCTGGATGATTCGGTCTTTTGAATATTATGTGCTGTATCTAGTAATTTAATTTGCCAGTAGACTTCTTGTTGTTGTTATTAGGTGCTGTCAAGTTGGCTCCAACTCATAGTGACCCTGTGGACAACAGAACAAAACACTGCCCAGTCCTGTGCCAACCTCACAGTCCTTGCTATACCTAAGCCCATTGTTGCAGCCACTGTGTCAGTCTATCTCACTGAGGGCTTTCCCCTTTTTTGTTGACCTTCCACTTTACCAAGCATGATATGCTTCTCCAGGGAATGGTCCCTTCTGACAACATGACCAAAGTAGGTGAGATGAAGGCTGGCCATTCTCACTTTCAAGGACCATTCCAGCTGCACTTCTTCCAGGACAGATTTGTTAGTTCTTTTGGCAATCCATGGTACCTTCGATATTCTTTGCCAGCACAACAACTCAAAAGCATCGACTCTTCTTCAGGCTTCCTTATTCATTGTCCATGCATTTCATTTCATACAGCATATGAAGCAATTGAAAATACCATCACTTGGGTTAGGCAAACTTTAGTCTTCATTCAAGGAGACATCTCTGCTTTTCACCACTTGAACGAGGTCTTTTGAAGCAGATTTTCCCAGTGCAATATATCATCTGATTTCTTGACCGCTGCTTCCATTGGTGTTGATTGTGGAACCAAGTAATACAAAATCTTTGACAACTTCAATCTTTTCTCCATTTATCATGATGCTGCTTATAGGTACAGTTGTGAAGATTTTTGTTTTCTTCATGTTGACATGTAATCCATACTGCAGACTGTAGTCTTTAATCTTCATCAGTAAGTGCTTCAAGTCATCTTCACTTTCAGCAAGCAAAGTTGTGTTGTCTGCATGTGGCAGGCTATGAATAAGTCTTCCTTCAATCCTGATGCCATGCTCTTCTTCATATAGTCCAGCTTCTTGGATTATTTGTAAGCATACAGATTGAATAAGTATGGTGAAAGGATACAACCCTGACACACTCCCTTCCTGATTTTAAACCATGCAGTATCCCCTTGTCCTGTTCCAACCACAGCTTCCTAGTCTATGTACAGGTTCCCCATGTGCACAATTAAGCGTTGTGGAATTCCCATTCTTCTCAATGGTATCCATAATTTGTTATGATCCACACAGTTGAATGCTTTTGCATAGTCAGTAAAACACAAGTAAACATCGTTCTAGTATTCTTGGCTTTCAGCCAAGATCCATCTACTATCAGCAATGATATCCCTCATTCCATGTCCTCTTCTGAATCCAGCTTGCATTTTGGGAAGTTCTCTGTCAATATACTGCTGCAGCCGTTTTTGAATTATCTTAAGGAAGTTTGGGCAATCCTACTTCCGTAGTGATACTGCCTCGGAAACCCAAGGAAGGGTCGCTATGAGTCGGGGCCGACTCGATGGCACATAACAACAACAACAACAAGATTTTACTTGCATGCGATATTATTGATATTGTTTGGTAATTCCTACATTCTGTTGGGTCACCTTTCTTTGGAATGGATACAAATATGGATCTCTTCCAGTCAGTTGGCCAGGTAGCTGTCTTCCAAATAGACTTTTTGTTGTTGTTGTTGTTATGTGTCGTTGAGTCGGACCCGACTCATAGCGACCCCTACTTGGGTTTCCGAGGCAGTATCACTACAGAAGTAGATTGCCCAACCTTCCTTCCAAGTAGTGGCTGGTGGGTTTGAACTGCCAACCTTCTGGTTAGCAGTCAAGTGCCTTAGGCACTATGCTACCAAATAGACTTAGGAGCAGATAATAGATAACTAAGCAAAATAGTGTATAGTATACACCTGTCCTCCATATTCATTTCTATTTGGCTACAAGTCCCAGATACCTGCTAATATAGAGAGACTAAAACTACATTGTTAATGTTAGGTGCCATTGTGCTAGTTCTGACTCATAGCAACCCTTTGTACAACAGAACGGAACACTGCCTAGTCCTGTACCAGTCTCACAATTGTTGCTATGTTTGAGCCTTTTGTTGAAGCTACTGTATCAATCCATCTCCCTGAGGTTCTTCCTCTTTCACTGACCCTCAGCTTTTCTAAGCATAATGTCCTTCTCCAGGGACTGGTCCTTCCTGAGAACATATTCAGGGTACATCTGAGATGAAATCTTGCTGTCCTTTCTTCTGAGGAGCATTCTAAGTGTGCTTTGTGCAAAACAAATTTGTTCTTTCTTCTAGCAGGCCATGGTGTATTCAATATTCTTCACCAACACCATAATTCATAATCAATTCTTCTTCAGTGTTCCTTATTCATTGTCTAGCTTTCACATGCATATGAGACAATTGAAAATATCATGGGTTGGGTCAGGCATACCTTAGTCTTCTAGGTAACGTTTTTGCTTTTTAATACTTTAAAGAGGTCTTTTGCAGCTCATTTGCCCAGTGCAATACATCATCATCAGATTTCTTGACTGCTTATTCAATGGGCATTGACTGTGGATCCAAGTGAAATGAAATCCATGACAACTTCAGTATTTTTTCCCTTTATTATAATGTTGCTTATTAGTCCAATTATGAAGACTTTTGTTTTCTTATGTTGAGGTGTAATCCATCCTGAAGGCTATAGTCTTTGATTTTCATCCACAAGTGCTTCACGTTTTCTTCACTTTCAGTAAGCAAGGTTGTATCATCTCCCTATCACAGGTTGGTAATGAGTCTTTCTCCAATCCTGATGCTGCATTCTTCTTCATATAGTCTAGGTTCTTAGAAAAAAATACATTGATTTTTGTTATTTTTAGTAGTAATTTTCATAGTAATCCTTGGTGCTTTTTATATGCTTTTCTGTATTTCTGATTTTTAGAAAAATACTTTTAAATGTCTTCCCCCAAAAAAATAATAAGTAGGGAAGTTTTAAGATTCTATAGTTTTTTTTTTTGGTTGCCTTCCAATAGGTTCTGAGTCATGGTGACTCCATGTGTACAAAATAGACTGCTTCATAGAGTTGTCAAGGCTGTGACCTTTTGAAAGCCAGGCCTGTCTTCTGAGGTTCCTCTTGATTCAAACTAGCAACCTTGTGGCCAGTAAGTGGAGTGCTTAACTGTTTGTACCACCCAGGGACTCCTAATTACAGTTATTAGTAGTGAAGTTATTTATTTAAGCATTCAGTTTTCTTGTCATAAATCTAAGCATAAAATTCTTTGTGCATTCCTCTGGGTTATTCTAAAAAATAAATTAGTTAATGAGAAAATGTTTAATAAATTTACAGTGCTACATAAATATAATAATTTTACATTTACAAGAAAGAAAATATAGCTTTTCCTGGTTCCATTTTGTTTCCTATCCATATCCTATAAATTGATCATATGAGATTTAATAATATGTTAGTTGCAGTGAAAGCTTATAATCGATATGGCTATATGTAAATACGACATAAATTAAAATCTCAAAACAAACTCCCTTCTCATGTTTTTTCACAGTTGCATTTCTACAATGATATTCTTTGTTAAACAGGGTGTGTGTGAACATGTGTACATTCTTAACTAAATCCTCCAGTAGTATTATTTCCAGGCTTTGTGAATTCTTCTGGCAAGTCTAACACGTGCTGGGTATATTACCACTTCATAGAAGATAATGTAATATCTTCTGGATTAAAAACACGTCGGGGGGGGGGAACCATAAGAGCAAGAAAACCTTGTGCCCTAATGCCTGTGAATTGAAAACCTAGTTTTGTCCTTCTTGTTTGAATGGAAGTCTCTCATTTAGTCAGATGTTCTAATGGAAATTATATTTTCTTCAGGATTTCTGTACTCTAAGGAAATCATCTTTGACTATGGAGTAATATTCTATTGGTTTTATAATCTTTACCTACATTCCTGTGCTAGATCCTTAGCCTGATTTGAGATCCTTACCCAGATTTATATAGACAATTAGAAACTTACATTCTAAGCATAGTTATACTTTTAAATGTAGTCTATCACCTTGAGTAAAAACCCACTGCCATCTAGTTATTTCTGATTCATAGAGACCCCCATTGGGTTTCCAAAGCTGTAAATCTTTATGAAAGTAGATTGCCTTATCTTCCTCCCACAGGACACCTTGAACTGTGAGTTTGAACTGCCAACCTTCTGGTTAGCAGCCAGATGTCTTACCCACTGTGCCACCAGAGCTCTTTAGGTGAATTACTTTAAAACAGGGCTTTGAACCAGTTCTTCCCAATTCAGTCATGCTGAGGAAGCAAAACTGGAACAGACCTGAATTTTTATAATTTGATAAACCTGAATGACAGGAAAAAACTGGGACAGGAAAAAGTACAAGTCAAAGCCCTGCTAGAAACTTTCTCTCCCTCTTAGAAAACAAGGACCGTATGTGTTACATAGTAACAAATCTCTTGCCTGTCAGATTTTGGGGAGCTCTGGTGTCTAGTGCCTAAGGCATTTTGACTGCTAACCTGAAGGCTGGCGATTCAAACCCCCCAGCCACTCCCCAGAAGGAAGGTTGGTCAATCTACTTCTGTAGTGGTACTGCCCTGGAAACCCAAGGAGGCGTCGCTGTGAGTCAGATCTGACTCCATGGCAGTGTGTTGCATTGTTGCATTGCATCAGAGTTTGAGCAGAGTCAGAAACTGCATTGTCCCACTCAGAATGCTCACTGACTATGCTACTTTGAGTATGTGTCACTCTCCACAGTCCTGCCGATAACCCAGTCTCATGCATCAGGGCTTACTATACCTCTTACAAATCTCCTATTCCAGGACTTTGACCCCTGATTTTTTCCCATTCTGGTTATCATTCTGGATCACCTACATTTTAAAAATTCACAACTGTTCTGTTTTTGCTTCATCAATCACAACTGAACCACTTCAAATTGGTTCAAAGCCCTGCTTTAAAATCTGGGTCCATCTATTTCTCAACATGTAAATTTAAAGATAAATAGGGTCTGTTATTCCTTATGTCATAAGGTTATTATCAGATAATAGATATAATTCTTAGTAAGTAAAACATTATATGAATGTATTATTATTGTTGTTAGCTACTGTTAAGCTGGCCCCCTACTCAGGGTGACTCCGTGCATAGCAGAATGAAACCATCCCCATGATAGGCTGACTATTATTATCTATGGCATTTCTGTTCGCTTTTTTGAGAAGTAAATCCCCAGGCCTTTCTTCGTACTCTGGCTTAGTCTGAAAGCTCCTCTGACACCTGTTCAGCATTCATAACAGCATGTGAGCCTCCGCCGATGGCCGGTGCTGCCTGCTCGTCAGGTACACTGGCCTGGAATCGAACCTGGGCTCCTGCCTGGAAGGCGAGAGTTCTACCGCTGAACCTCAGATATGAGTATAACCTTATAAATTTGTGGCCATTTATGTGTGTTTGACTTTTTGAAGATGAAAGAATAGAACGTCAAGGATTAAAACCATCATTACAGTCATATAAGTAACATTTTTTAACTGCATGAAATTTGACTATTTAAAATTTCTTAGTCGAATACAGAATCTACAGTAGTTTCTAACACCCCCCCTTTAGGTAAAAAAGGAATGTGGTGTTTTACTTTAGATACCAGTAATGTCAAAAGAGATGTACTGCAGGACAATCTTGTTTACAGCCTTGGAGTCTCTCTAGTCTCACTGTAAATCATCCAGGCCAACACATGGGATTGTTGTGGATGTAATAAATTCTGAATAAGATCGATAGTTAATTGGAGATAGAGTTGGTTCTCTGTGTTGGCTCTGTCAACTTCTTTAATAAACTATATAATCCTTTTTGTTAAATTATGTCTCTAAGTCCTTTCCAGGTTTCTTTAAGTTTCATCATATCAAAACCAATACCAAACTGAACACAGTCACCTAGAGATACAGGTTTGAACATATTCTCTAATCAACTTTCGGGAGATAAGGTGTCAGTTCCTTTTCTCAAAGTTCTAAGCAGACAATACCTGCTCTATGACTAGTGCCAGAAATTAGAGGAGGAAGGGCAATCTGAGCTTCTAAATCAAGAAAGACTTTGAAAGCCTCTTCAGGAAACACATCCCTGAGGTGCTTAGTACCTCTCAAATTTTTTAATACTAGATTAAGCCAGACTGGAGTCCTTCAGGTTTGATAGATTTTGAAAGTATATAGTTTTTGACTACTTCTCATTTATCTAACATATAATATTAAACTAGCTTAATCTTAGGTTTTATAAGAAACAGACACCCTTTTGGAATGTTAGCTCTGTGTTGTGCCTTATTGAGCAAGCTGTTCATTTCTTCTAAAGCAGTTAACTTTCTTTGAGTCATCTTTTTTCCCCTCCTCCCTTTGGAGTGAATAAACATCAGACCTATTTTTTCCTTTATTCTTCTCTTAATCCATGTGCTAATTTTTAATGTTATTTATGTGAAAAAAATGGAAGCATATTTGTACTTGTCTCAGAGAGCCTCATCATTTATTCTTACTTTGGGCATGTTGCTAACAAATTGATTATTTGCTCTCAATGCTGAAAACAGATTAAGGACTAAAAAATTAAAAGTAAGGGACAGTATATAAGGATGATTTTCATGGTATGTGAATTATATCTCAGTAATATAAAAATATAATAAATAAGCAAAAAATAAAGCCAGGACAGGGGCTAACCTGTGAACTTTTCTAACACTCTATTTAATAACCAATAGGTTATTTAAAAAAAAAAAAAGGAAAATAGGAATAGCTAGAGACATTCATTCTGGCAACCACTTGACACTAGAGAAGGAAACACAAGAATGTAGTAGTCGAATACTCTACATCCATTTGTGGTTTATACTTTAGTGTCCTCTGAGAGCATGTCACTGTTAAAAGATAAAGTTATTGATGCTCATTGTAATGACCTTGATTCATTAAGAAAAGGTTAAATGGTATTACTATTAATTGGGCAATCATTCTAACCAAAGTAATTAAAAACATTAATCACTTTAATGAACTGAAGATAATATTCTCTTATCAGGAATACTCAATTGTGTGAAACATCTCATTTCCTGGAAAAATAATGCATCAACTCTGAACTAGGATAATACATCTTTGAGTGGAATTTTATTGAATGCATATTTTTATCTTTATGTGCTAGGAATTACATTATATTTTTAACTGTACATTTTTTAGTGATACTCATCATTTCAAAAAATAATAAAGATTTTTAAAGGTATACAGCAAATGTAAAGATATATGTGCCCTCATAACTAAATTAAAAATTTGATCTTTTAGTAAAGTGAAGAAGAGATAATCATCTTTATTTGAGAGTCCATAAGGTACTTTGTTCTCTTTTGGACAGCTGATTTCATACTTTCTCACTAGCCACTATGAGCAAATCTTCTTGAATTTTCCTTTGTGAACTATACATAATGTGGCATATTTAGTTTTTATGTATTGTGAATAAACTCTAACCAATGCAAATGTTTTTTACATCTTGAATTCTGAGTCATCTTGCAGACCTCCTCATGTTTGCTTAGGACTTACTCATTGCTACGTATTTCTTCTTTTTTTTCTTATAATTTATTTTATTTTTATTGTTGTTGAGAATATAAACAACAGAACATAAAACCAATTCAACAGTTTCTACATGTACAATCCAGTGACATCGATTACATTCTTTGAGTTGTGCAACCATTTTCATTCTCCTTTTCTGAGTTGTCCCTCCCATTAACATAAACTCACTGTCCTGCTAAGTTTCCTATATATCTTTGAAATTGCTGTTGTCATTTTGATCCCATAAAGATAGATCTCAAAAGAGCATAATACTCAAGGCAGACATTCTTTACTAGTTAAGCTAAACTATTGTTGGAATTAACAATACTTCTAGGGATATTTTTGGTTTAAAGTTTAAAGATTTTTTTATCAAAACAGTAGTTTTAGGGGTTCATCCAGCCTCCATAGCTCTAGAAAGTCTGAATTCTATGAGAATTTGAAATTCTGTTCTGCATATCTGGCACAAGCTATGGTATTTTCAATCGCCTCACATGCATATGAGAGCTGGACAATGAATAATAAGGAAGAATGAAGAAGAATTGATGATTTTGAGTTGTGCTGATGAAGAATGCTGAAAGTACCATGGATTGCTAAAAGAGCTAACAAATCTATCTTGGAGGAAGTGTAGCCAGAATGCTCCTTGGAAGTGAGAATGGCCACACTTCATCTTACCTACTTTGGTCATGTTACCAGAAGAGACCATTCCCTGGAGAAGGATGTCATGCTTGGTAAGGTGGAGGGTCAGTGAAAGAGGGGAAGGCCCTCAACGAGATGGATTGAAACAGTGGCTGCGATGATGGGCTCAAGTATAGCAGGGATCGTGGAGCTGGCACAGGACCGGGTGGTATTTCGTTCTGCTATGCATAGGGTTGCTATGAGTCAGAAATGGTTTGACAGCACCTAACAATAGCAACAACAACTGGTATTTGGAATCTAAATTGAAATAATTACACATTTTTCCACTTTTAAAAGTAAAAGAGATAAAGGGGTATGTATGTGTATGTATGTTTGTGTGTTTTCTGTTTTGTTTGGTTTTTTGTATTTAAAGTGTCTAAAAGCGGTAACTAACCACTCGTCTGTCAGTTTCTTGTACTATGGTGGCTTGTGTGTTGCTTTGAGGCTGGAGTCTATGTCACCAGTATTTCAAATACCAGCAGGATCACCCATGGTAGACAGGTTTCAGTGGAGCTTCCAGACTAAGACAGACTTGGAAGGGCCATCCAATCTCAAAGAATTGGTCAGTGAAAACCTTATGAACAACAGTGAAACACAGTCTAATATATTACTGGAAAATTTTATGAATAGCCCCGAAACACTGTCCGATAGAGGGCTGGAAGATGAGCCCCTCAGGTCAGAAGACACTCAAAATACAACTAGAGAAGAGCTGCCTCTTTGGAGTAGAGCCGACCTTAATGATATGAACGGAGTAAAGCTTTCAGGACCTCCATTTGCTGATGTGGCACAACTCAAAATGGGAAGAAACAGCTGTAAGCATCCATTAATAATTGGAACACAGAATGTATGAAGTATGTATCTAGGAAAATTGTAAATTGTAAAATGAAATGGAATGCATAAAGATCAATATCCTAGGGATTAGTGAGCTGAAATGGACTGATTTGGGCCATTTTGAATCAGACAGCCATATGATCTACTATGGAGGGAATGACAAATTGAAGATGAATGACATAGCATTCATCATCACAAAGAATATTTCAAGATCTATCCCGAAGTACAATGCTGTCAGTGATAGGATAATATCCATACACCTACAAGGAAGATCGGCTAATATTACTATTTTTCAAATTTATGTACCAACCAAATTGATGACTTTTACCAAGTTCTGCAATCTGAAATTGACCACAAATGCAGTCAAGATGTATTGATTAGCATTGGTGATAGGAATGCAAAAGTTGGACACAAAGAAGAATCAACAGTAGTTGGAAACATGGCCTTGGTGATAGAAATAATACTGGAGGTGGCATGATAGAACTTGGCAAGACCGATGACTTCTTCATTGCAAATACCATTTTTTGACAACATAAATGGTGGCTGTACACATGGACTTCACCAGATGGAATACACATGAATCAGATGACTGCATCTGTGGAAAGAGGAGGTGGAGAAGCTCAATATCTTCAGCCAAAACAAGGCCAGGAGCTGACTATGGAACAGACCATCAACTGCTCATATGTAAGTTCAAGTTAAAGCTGAAGACAATTAAAATAAGTCCACAAGAGCCAAAATATTACCTTGATTATATCCCACCTGAATTGAGAGACCATCAAAAGAATAGATATGCATTGAACACCAGTGGCCAAAAACCAGAGGATTTATGGGATGACATCAAGAATGTGATAGAAATAACACTGGAGATCACATTATAGAATTTTGCAAGACCAACGACCTATTCATTATAAATACCTTTTATCAACAACATAAGCAACGACTCTACATGTGGACTTCACCAGATGGAATACATAGGAATCACATTGACTACATCTGTGGCAAGAGGTGATGGAGAAGTTAAATATTTTCAGCCAAAACAAGGCCAGGAGCTGATTGTGGCACAGACCATCAATGGTTCATATGCATGTTTAAGTTGAAGTAGAAGATGATTAAAACAAGTCCATGAGAGCCAAAATAGGACCTTGATAATATCCCTCCTGAATTTAGAGACCATTTAAAGAACAGATTTGATGCATTGAACACCAATGACTGAAAACCAGAGGAACTGTGGGTTGACATCAAGAACATTCTCCGTGAAGAAAGCAAGAGATCATTAAAAAGACAAGAAAGGAAGAAAAGACCAAATGGATGTCAGAAAAGACTCTGAATCATGCCCTTGAAGGGAGAGTAGCTAAAGCACATGGAAGAAATGCCAAGATAAAAGTGCTGAGTGGAAGATTTCAAAGAGCAGCTCAAGCAGACAAAACCAATTACTATAATGAAATGTGCAAAGGCCTGAAGTTAGGAAAACAAAAGGGAAAAACATGCTCTTCATTTCTCAATGTGAGAGAACTGAGGAAAAAAATTAAGCCTTGGGTTGCAATATTGAAAGATTCTGTGGGCAAAATATCGAATGATGCAGGAAACATCAAAAGAAGATAGAAATAATACACAGAGTTACTGTACCAAAAAGAATTGGTTGATGCTTAGGAGGTGGCATCTGATCAAGAACCAATGGTATTGAAGGAAGAAGTCGAAGCTGCACTGAGGGAAGTGGCAAAAAACAAGGCTCCAGGAACTAACAGAATACCCATTGAGATATTTCAAAAAATGGATGTTGCGCTGAGGGCACTCACTAGTCTGTGCCAAGAAATTTGGAAGACAGCTACCTGGGCAACTGGCTGGAAGAGATCCATATTTGTACCCATTCCAAAGAAAAGTGATCCCACAGAATGTGGAAATTGTCAAATAATATCATTGATATCACACACAGGTAAAATCTTGCTGAAGATAATTTAAGAATGGCTGCAGCATTATATTGATAGAGAACTTCCAGAAATCCAGCCTGGATTCAGAAGAGGATATGAAATGAAGGATGCCATTGCTGATGTTAGATGGATCTTGATCATAACAAATTATAGGTCACGTTGAGAAGAATGGGAATTCCAAAACACTTAATTGTACTCATGAGGAACCTGTAGATAGAGAAGGATGCTATCATTGGAACAGGACAAGGGGTTACTGCATGGTTTAAAATCAGGAAGGGAATGTGTCAGGGTTGTATCCTTTCACCATACTTATTCAATCTGTGTGCTGAGCAAATAATCCAAGAAATAGGACTATATTAAGTAGAGCATGGCATCAGGATTGGAGGAAGACTCATTAACAAACTGTGATATACAGATGACACAACTTTGCTTTCTGAAAGTGAGGATGACTTGAACTACTTAGTTATGAAGATCAAAGACTACAGTGTGCAATATGGATACATCTTAACATAAAGAAAACAAATATCCTCACAACTGGACCAATTAGCATCATGATAAATGGGGGGGGGGTGGAATATGAAGTTGTTAAAGATTTCATATTACTTGGTACCACAATCAACACCAAAGCAGCAGTCAATATATCAGACAACATATTGCACTGGGTGAGTTTATTGCAAAAGACCTCTTTAAAGAGCTGAAGAGCAAAGATGTCTCTTTGAAAACTAAGGTGCACCTAACCCAAGCCATGGTATTTTCATTCACCTTATATGCATGTGAGAACTGTACAATTAATAAGGGAGACTGAAAAAGAGTTGTTGATATTGAGTTGTGGTGTTGGCAAAGAATACTGAAAGTCCTGTGGACTGCCAGAAGAACCAACAAATCTGTCCTAGAAGAAGTACAGCCAGAATGCTTCTTGGAAGCATGAATGGCCAGACTTCTTCTGACTTACTTTGGTCGTGTTATCAGAAGGCACCATTCCCTGGAGAAAGATATTATGCTTGATAAAGTGTAGGGCCAACGAAAAAGAGGTATGTCCTCAATGAGATGGATTGACACAGTGGCTGCAATGATGGGCTAAGACTCTAAATATAAAATAAGTTTATGTTGTATATTCTAGTATGTGATAGATTGGATATAAAGAACAAGTAGATTTAAAAACAATAAAAAGGTGTTGTGGTAGTTTTATTTGTGTGTCAACTTGGCCAGGCCTGGTTGAGTGGCTGGGAAGCTGGTGGTAGATATTCCCCATGATGAGACTGACAATCAACTCCATCTACCACAAGCAGCTGAGTAGCTGCCTTTGGGATGTGGTCTGCTTCCCATATATAAGCAGCAGCTTTGGGAATGGTCTCTAGTTTATGGCATACTTGGACCCTGCATGTAGCCATGTAGCCTGCCATGCTCTGCCGACCTTGGGAGTTACAATGGATTTGAGTTAATGGCCTGCTGGGTTGTTTGGTAACATTGGGACTGTGCCTTTTACTTGTCAACCTTGGGCTTCGCAGCCTCAGCAGCCAGCAGCTGTCTGAGTGAACAAAAGCCTCTAGCTTCGATGGGCCAGGAGCTAGAGGCAGAGTTGGACCCAAGGCTGAGAGGCTTTCACCCAGCCCCTAGAGCCTGGCATTTTGAACTTGGACTTAAAATCTCCAAATTGTAAGAATAAACTCCTGTTTGTTAAGGCCATCCCATTTGTGGTATATTCTTGTCAAGAGTGGCACTAGGTAACCAGAACAGGTATCTTACAAATGAAAAAGTCAAGAATTGGCACTCAAAATTCAGTAGGTCTACAGCAAATTACCAAAAACAACAAAACTCACTTTCATCAAGTCAATTCCAACTCATAGCGACCCCTTTGGGCTTCCAAGGTGGTAAATCTTTATGGAAGTAGATTGTCCAGTCTTCCTTTCACAGAGTAGCTGGTGGCTTTGAACTGCCAACCTTCCAGTTAGCAGTCAAATGCCTTAGGCACTACGCCACCAGAGCTCCTTACAGCAAATTGTTGTTGTTGTTGTTGTTTTGTGCCATCGAGTTGAACCTGACTCATGGTGACCCCCCCCCTTGGGTTTCCAAGGCAGTATCACTATGGAAGTAGATTGCCCAACCTTCCTTCTGAGGAGTGGCTGGTGAGTTTGAACCGCCAGCCTTCTGGTTAGCGGTCAAGTGCCTTAGGCACTATGCTACCAGATAGAACAAATTAGGTATAGCTAAAAAGAAGAATAGTAGTAGTGAACTGAAAGTTAAAATGGAAAATAATATGGAGAATTTAGCTCAAAGATAAATTCTCATGCATCATATGTTTTGCCCTCTGCTTCCTTCTGGAATTTGATTACACATCTAGTAGACTTTTCTTCTCATAGCGCTCAATATATGATGGATGAGAATTTTGTAGAACTAATGAAAGAAGTCTATTCACAGAGTAAAGAAGCCCTTAAAATAATCCAAAATCAGATAAATAAGAATAAGTTAGACTTTGTCATGTTGTTAAGTGCTGCTGTATCGGTTCCCATTTACAGCAACCCTATTTACACAGAAAACCACTGTTACCTTCTGCACCATTCTCACAGTCACTACTGTGTTTGAGCCCATTGTTACAGCTACTGCAGTCCATCTCACTGAGGGTCTTCCTCTTTTTTACTGACCCTCTACTTTACATAGCACCTTTCTCTAGGAGTTGGTCACCCCTGATAACATCTCCAAAGTACCTGACATGAAATCTTGCCATCTTCACTTCTAAACATTCTGGCTATACTTCCAAGAGAGACTTGTTCTTCTGAATTAGTCCTAGTGCCTGGTATACCATGTAATCCTCAGCCTATATGACTGTGAGACCAGAAGAACTAGATGGTGCCCAGCTACCACTGTCAACAACTGGGAGTGGGATCTGTATATTAGACCTTGGAAAGAGAGGGAGAACAATGTGAAACAAAACTCAAAATCATTTGGGGGAAAAAAGGGGGGAGGAACCAGGATTGCTGGTCTGATAAAACCTGGTGGAACCACTGAGACTATGGCCTCTAGCTGCCCTTCAGGTCTGGAATTGAGCTCACACCTGTGGCTTCCAGCCAAACAAAAGACAAGCATATGAGGTGAACATTTACCTGAGGTAGATACACTCCTTGAGGACAATGATCATGGGAGAAAGAAGGGCTGTTTATGCACAGGCAGACAGTTCATGGGGCAGGAGTGCATGGAGTGATGGACACAGGGAGGAGGTAACTATGGGGAGGAAGTGGGAGGGGAGCTGTTGCATTGTGGTAAATTATAGTCAATGTCATGAGACAAAGTATATGTGAACTGCTGTATGGAAAGTGAATTTGCTCTGTAAATTTTCACCCAAATCACAATTTAAGAA
>NW_006921949.1:1325044-1347310 GCF_000298275.1 Orycteropus afer afer
CCTTCCGAGGAGTGGCTGGTGGGTTTGAACCGCCAGCCGTCTGGTTAGCAGGCAAGTGTCTTAGCCACTATGCTACCAGAGCTCCCACAGATTGAATAGGTAATGGCAAAAAGATAGACCTTGATGGACACCTCTCCTGATTTGAAAACACACAATATCCCTTTGTTCTCTTTGAATGACTGCCTCTTGGTCTGTAGACAATTTCCACATGAGCACAATTCAGTGTTCTAGAATTCTTCACAATGTTATCAATATTTTGTTATGATCCAGTCGAATACATTTGCATAGTCAATAAAACACAGTAAACATTTTTATTCTCTGCTTTCAGCCAATATCTATCAGAGATTAGCAGTGATACCTCTTGTTCCACATCCTTTTATTCTCTGCTTTCAGCCAATATCTATCAGAGATTAGCAGTGATACCTCTTGTTCCACATCCTTTTCCGAATCCAGCTTGAATTTTTGATGGTTCCATGTCATTGTAGTGCTACAGCTATTTTTGAATTATCTTCAATAAAACTTTAGTTGCATATGATAGAAATCAATGATTTTCACATGTGCATCACTTTTCTCTGGAATGGGCACAAATATGGATCACTTCTGGTGGGTTGGACATGTAGCTGTCTTCTAAATTTCTTGGCATAGACGATTGTGCCCTTGTAGCAGTGCACCCATTTGTTGAAACATCTCAATTGGTATTCCATCAATTTGTGGAGGCTTGTGCTTTCAGTGCCTTCAGTGCAGCTTGGACTTCTTCCTTCAATAGCATTGGTTCTTGATCACGTGCTACTTCCTGAAATACATTGACCAATTGTTTTTGCCCTGTATATTCCTTCCATCTTTTGATGTTTCCTGAGTCATTTTCATAGAAACCTTCAGTATGGCAGCTCAAGGCTTGAATTTTGTCTTTAGTTCTTTCAGCTTGAAAAATGCCAAGCATGTTCTTCCCTTTTGATGTTCTAACTCCAGGTCTGCTAAAGGAGCAGGGAGATGGCATCTTCTGACCTATCTACACAGGAGGAGGATAGAATCATCATCAGCAACCTAAGGCCTGTTCTTAAGAGGCCAGATATGCTGCCACCCTCCAACCCTCTTAATAATCTTGTCACCAACCATTCCTCCCATAGTACCCACCACCTCTCTGCTGCGTTCAATAATTCGCTGCAGTGGCCACACAGAACTCACAGATTATGGGGTTTATTAGGAAAGTAACAGGCTACAATTCAAGATCAGGAATGTGCTCAGTCTCTCTCAGCTGGCTGTCTCTCTCTCTCAGCAGTTCATCTCTCTCACATCCCTCTCTCTCAGCAGTGCATCTGTCTCATGTCTCTCAGCAAGTGCATCCCTCTCAGCTGGCAGTCAGAGAGACTCCCCCTGACTCTCGGAGGGCTCATTTTGAGCTTGGCAGAGTGGCAAAACCAACCAATCCCAACATCCAAATTCTACACACCTGAGAGAGCGAACTTCCCAGAAAATTACTTTGTGCTGCCCCAAGTGTGGGACTTTAACAAGCAGCTACTCAGTTGGTCATGACAAAGTGGGAGTTACAAAGACTATGGCTAGAAAGGCCATACCATGTAATTTACTACACCGCAAGGGCTTTGCTTATTTCATTATACTACTTCCTTTTCTCTTCTCAAGCTGCCCTTTGAAATCTTCTGTTCAGCTCTTTTAGCTTATCAGTTTTTCCATTTGGTTTAGCTACTCTCCATTCAAGGAGCTCTGGTAGCATAGTGCCTAGGGCACTTGACTGCTAACCAGAAGGCTGGAGGTTCAAACCCACCAGCCACTCCTCGTAAGGAAGATGGGGCAATCTACTTCCATAGTGATACTGCCTTGGAAACCCAAGGAGGGGTCGCTATGAGTTGGGTCTGACTCGATGGCACATAACAACAACACAACAACACTCTCCGTTCAAGAGCAAGTTTCAGAGTCTCTTCTGACATCCATTATCGCCTTTTCTTCCCGTGTTTTTTTAATGACCTTTTGCTTTCTTCATGTATGGTGTCCTTGATGTCATCCCTCAACTCATCTGGTCTTTGGTCATTAGTGTTCAATGTGTAAAATCTATTCTTGAGATAATCTCTAAATTCAGATGGGATATACTGAAGGTCGTACTTTGGCTCTTATACCAGCAAAACCAAACTCACTGCCGTCGAATCGGATCCAACTCATAGTGACCCTTCTTTGGGTTTCCAAGGTGGTATCACTACGGAAGTAGATTGCCCAACCTTAACTCTTAAATTAAGGTCTTGTTTTAATTGTCTTCACCTTCAACTTGTACTTACATATCAACAATTAATGGTCTGTTCCACAGTCAGCCACTGGCCTTGTTCTGACTGATACTGAGCTTCTCTATCTTCTCTTTCCACAGATGTAGTTGATTTGATTCCTGTGTATTCTATCCAGCAAAGTCCACATATTTATGTACTTAACCATTTGTGTCATTGAAAAAAGGTATTGGCAACAAACAAGTCATTGGTCTTACAAAATTCTGTCATGTAATCACCAGCATTCTTTCTGTCACGAAGGCCATATTTTTCAGCTACCAGTTCTTTATTTCCAACTTTTGCATTCCCATCACCAGTAATTGTCAGTACATCTTGATTGTATATTTGGTCAATTTCAGACTGCAGAAATTGGTAAAAATCTTTACTTTCTTCATCTTTAACTTCTTTAGTGTGTAAATTTTAATAATAGTAGTATTAACTGATCTTCCTTGTTTCTGTTGTTGTTGTTACGTGCCGTCAAGTCAGACCTGACTCATAGCAACCCCTCCTTGGGTTTCTGAGGTAGTATCACTATGGAAGTAGATTGCCCATCCTTACTTCCAAGGATTGGCTGGTGGGTTTGAACCACCAGCCTTCTGGTTAGCAGTCAAGTGCCTAGGCACTACACTACCAGAGCTCATATGGATATTATCGTATCACTGACAGCATTGTACTTCAGGATATTGTTGTTGTTGTTGTTGTTATTGTTGTTAGGTGCCATCTAGTCATATCTCATTGATAGCATCCCTGTGCACAGCAGAATGAAACATTGCCGAGTCCTGCACCATCCTCACAATCTTTGTTATGCTTGAGCCCATCATTGCAGCCACTGTGTCAATCCATCTCATTGAAGATCTTCCCCCTTTTCACTGACCTTCTACTTTACCAACCATGATATCATCGTCCAAGGATTGGTCCCTCCTGACAACATGACCAAGTACGTGAGACAAAGGCTGGACATTCTCACTTCTAAGGAGCATTCCAGCTGTACTTCTTCTGAGACAGATTTGTTCATTCTTCTGGCAGTCCATGGTGTTTTCAATATTCTTTGCTGACACCACAATTCAAGTGCATCAATTCTCATGCTTCTGAATAGATCTTGAAATGTTCTTTTTGGTGATGACTGCAATGTCTTCCCTTCAATTTGTTATTCCCAGCATAGTAGACCATATAATTATCTGATTCAAAATGGCCAATACAAGTCCATTTCAGCTCACTAATACCTAGAATATCGATCTTTATGGGTTCTTAATTTTGGATTTCTAATATTCCTAGATTCATCCTTCGTGCATTCTATGTTCCAATTATTAATGGATGTTTGCAGTTATTTCTTCTCATTTTGAGTCATACCACTAGCAAATGAAAGTCCCAAAAGCTTTGGTCCATCTAAATCCTTAGGTTGACTCTGTGCTCTGAGGGGGCAGCTCTTCCCCATTATAGTTTGAATACCTTCCAACCTGAGAGGTTCATCTTCTGGCACCATATCAGACACTGTTCCATGGCTATTCATAAGGTTTTCACTGGTCCATTTTTTCAGAAGTAGATCACATAGGACTTCTTCCCATTCCATCGCAATCTGGGAGCTGCACCGTCCACGATGGGTGATCCTGCTGGTATTTGAAATACTGGTGGCATAGTTTCCAGCATCACAGCAACACACAAGCCATCAACATGCAGTTTGTCAGTAAGACAAACTGACAAGACAAGTGGCAGACCTAGAAAACCAAACCAAATCCCACTGAACAAGAGACAGTAGTCCTTGGGTCAGAAAAAGCTTGACCAAATATCTGAGCAATGTTTCAAGAGTAAGATTCTACTGTGAAAGGAAGGGCAATAAGTAGAGCAGTAGTTGGAAGGATGCCCTGCATGGTAGGAGCCATACCTTATTCATCTCAATATGCTTTCACATCTTTAAACTGACTGACATACCATAATATCATTTTGATATATCATTTATCATACATTTTTATATACATGTCCTTGCTAGGATACGCTCATCAACATGTAATCTTTATAAATGTCTTTATCAAGAAATTCCACAATATTTGATAGATTGTAAGTTTCCTCTAAGATGATGAAGTACAAAATGTGGTAAAGGCTGAAAATCTAAAGACTTGATTCAGCTGGGGAGTCCATTTCCAAGATGGCTGACTCACAGAGCTGTTGATAAAAATCAGAACCAAACCATTTGCCATCAAGTCACTTCCAATTCATGGCAGTTCCTTTTTTGTGTCAGAGTAGAACTGCACTCTTCAGGGTTTCTGATGGCTGTCATCCTAGGGAATTAAATCAGCAGACCTTTTTTCCATGCTCTGCTGGGTAGATTCAAACACCAACTTTTCAGTTAGTAGCCAAGCGCAAATCTTTTTTGCTTCCCAGGGACATATTAGCTGTTGTTTGGAAGCTTCAGTTCCTCACTAGCTCTTGGCAGGTGGCCTCAGTTCTTCGCCGTATGTGCTTTAGTATTTTCATGGTATTGTGTCTAGCTTCTCCCAGAGCAAGTGATCCTAGAGAAAGAGAAAGTCAGGAGAAAGCTGCAGTACCTTTTAGTGCCTACTGCTCTTCTAAGTCGCATGGCATTAAATCTGGTCCATACTCAAGGAGAAAATTAGACTTCATCTTTTGAATCTCTTCAAAGAATTTATAAGCATATTTTAAACTACCACACACAACAAGACTTCTGAAACTGATGGTTAAACACTTTGAACACAACCATGACCCAGTACCCAAGAAAGATAACGGTATCTTCCTTTCCAACTCTTTTCATTTCTTATTCTTGCCTTATTACACTGGCTAGGATCTGCAATATAATGTTCTCTTTGTAATAAATCATTAATCTGTACATTTAAAATTTTGGCACTTTTTAGTATGTGTGTTATATTTCACAATAAATAAAATATTTAAAACAAACAAACTCTCTCAAAGGTGAGATATTTTAACAGGGAATTAAAGCATAGATTCCTATCCATTTGATAGTTTTATCCTTTTGTTTTCCAGCTGTTTGCTACTCCCAGTCTCAGCAGCCTTCTCTTTTTGGCCCCCTAACCATCATCATATGACTCAATTTAATGACAATTACAACAATAATAGCCACTACCACCTCTGGTGGCATAGTGCCTAAGGCACTTGACTGCTAACCAGAAGGCTGGTGGTTCAAACCCACCAGCCACTCCTCGGAAGGAAGGTTGGACAATCTACTTCCGTAGTGATACTGCCTTGGCAACCCAAGGAGAAATCGCTATGAGTTGGGTCCAACTCAACGGCACATAACAACAACAACAACAACCATTTGTTAAGTGCTTACCATGTGTCAGAGTATACATTAGATGCTCTACATATATTATTTAACATATAACATCTTATAAAAGTACATATTATACCCATTTTGCAGCAAAAGAAACTGAAGCTTAGAGGGATTAAATAATCTCATTTCAAAAATCATGGTGCCAGAAGAATCTGGAGGTTTGATTCTTTCCATTGTATTAGACTGCAACAGAAATCTATGTTCTTCTCACTTTCTTAATGTGTTTCTCTGAAAAGTTTTAAAAGTTTTGTTCTCATTCTTCTCACTGACCAACAAAGAAAGCACAGCTTAAGTCCTTTTTTCTTTTTTAAATTCTATTGTGGTAGAATATATATAATGCATTTCCCGTTTTAATCATGTATACTGTTTAAACAAACGTACAATTCAATGTCAAGTCACTTCTTCTTATTATCTTTATCACTTTTATACAGTATCCAAATGACTCAAGTTAAATATGTCCACTAAAGCTTTTCCCTTTTAATAATGAAATTATATTATATAGAATGATTTTTATAAGATTTTCCATGTTAGCTTAACTATTTTCAAAAAATAGACTAAAGAATCCAAGACATAAAATCCAAAGAATGCTGTAATTTCTTATGGTGACAGACATCTCAGATATAACATTACAGGATCCCAGTTTTCAAAAATTAATGTGATATGATAGTAACAGCATAGACTTTGAAATTGTAAAAATCTAGGTTTTAGTCCTAAGTCTGCTACTTGTGCCTATATGAACTTGGATACTTTTTTATTTTTTAAGTTTCTTGGTCACAACTATCTATGGTGTAAACCTCAGGATAGGATAATGATACAACACATAAAATGGAACAAAGTGCCAAATAGCTAAACATCAGGAAGTCAAGAATCCCCAGGGCAACTCCAGGATCTTGAAAGCAGGAGCTCTTGGACTCCTTCCAGTGTCTATCAGCCAACAACTTATTGTAGCTTCTTTTTTCCTGTCTGTACATTTCAGCTTCAGAATTGAGCTCCCAGGAGGCAGACACTTAGTGAGTGATCATGTGTCATGCTGTCTTCAAGGGCAAGATCTGTAACAGAAGAAGGAAGGGGTCAAAAATGTGCTAGGCAAACAAAAATATACCTACAACATTTGTCCTCTCTTAGCCTCAGCTTCTTCATCTGTAAAATGGACATATTCATTTGTTTATTGTAAGATGTGGTGGCAATAGTAGTATTGGCAGTCATGGTAGTACTGGATTTGTACTGACCAGTAGCTCTATTTTGGAGGGTGATCTTTAGGTCCAAGATGTTAAGTAGATTTTTTGGGAGGTTGATAGAGATGTTCTTCCCTTTTTACTGTAAGTTGGCTAAAGAGATAGTCAAAGCCTCCATGTAGCTATAAGGCATGTTCTTAGTCCTCTGGAAAATTGGTGCTGCAGTCCACATGCAAAGCTGATGTTCCTTTATAAGCATATGACTTGGGGATGGGAGATTAGTTTTGTAGTGTTTTGTGATGCCCAATTCTTCCCCTGCATTCTCTCTCCTTCCACCCATTTGCCCAACCAATATACCACCCACCTTCTGTGGGCCTCTTCATGTATATATGTTATGACTAGAGGAGACAACACTGAAGTACTACAGCCTTTGGCATTAGTTAGTATACTTCTTTGTCAGGTAGAGAATGTGGCAAGCTGTCTTCTCTGTATGCATTATTACACTGACCTCAATTACTTTAGGAAAACCGAACTCTTAATTTTTCTATAGAAGGGAGAAAGGCTCATTAGCCTGATCAATTAAAAAAAAAAAAAAAACTTTATTTTTCCTATTGTGATTGCTTCTCAGCATCCTAGTTTCATTCAGAAGAAGGAAGGAAGAAAAGGTATTTTAAAAATATAGCCCCTAAATGATACATTAAATCAATAATAAATTTGCATCCTAGGAAACAGACCACAATTGGGAAAGAGACTACTACTCACACCAAAATCACTGTAGACAATAGTGTCCTTGATTTAGCAGATTATGTACTCAATTTTTTTTAAATCTTGAAAGTATCTCTGTATTATTCTAATGAGACACAAAAATGAAAATAAGACCAGTTGATGTTAATATTTTTCTCAGATCTCACAAGTGTCACATAATCTTACCTTGGCTTTTATCTGTTCTTTTTTCTTCATGGCTTCAGTTTAATATTGTCTTTCACTTCCTTTCTTAAATGATTGTATCATGTTACTGCTCTGTTCCGTGGAATATCTCCCACAATCCTGTCCACTTCTCTATTTACCCCCATCCCCATCTTTCAGTGGTTGCACATTGAACATGAACAGAGCCATTCTTCCAGGATTTGTAAATCCCTGTGGGATTATTTAGAATGAATGGTGTTATATAAATGTCAGATTGTTTCATAACAGTTCTTAAAACAATGAGATAATGTCTGTTAAAGATTTTAAGTTCTGTGGAGAAATGCAAGTCATAAAGACAAGTCATTTTTATTATGTTATTTCCATATATTTTTGCTGTACAATTTGAAACTTTATTATTATATCCTTTAAAGATAAAAAGGTTTTGTTTGAGTGAGTGACAGAGAGTGTGTGTGTGTGTGTGTGTGTGCTATTGCCTTCATAGAATAAAATAACTAGATTTTGTTGCTTCATTTTGTCCTTTGGGCCTAGTAAATTTGTCACCATAAATACTGGCCAGAGTAAAATTAAAAATCTAAAAATCATCTGTTTTAAGGATTAAATACAGTGTTTATCTCTTAATTTAAAGCTTTGTTCTTACGCAGTACTGAATTTCATTTTCCTTACTGGAGATACATAAAGATTTACTGAGTTTTTCCAAGACTTCAGTGAGGTCACTTATTTGCAAATAATTCTCAGATCTGTTTTTCTTCATCTGAGCTTCAGGCTCACATTTCCAACTCCCTTTTTAAACATGTTTACTTAAAACTAATAGTGACGAAAATTAAGTATATTTTCTCCCCCACAAAAACAGGCCCTATTGGTGGTATTAAAGGCACCACTGTTTTTCTGGTCAACCAGATTAAAAGGTTTTAGTATCATCTTTGGCTTCTTTGACTTCTTTGCTCAGGCCTACCCCAATAGCCAATCCTATAAATTTTCACTTTTAAATTATTTATAACTACCTGTTCCTAAAATATGGTATTAACTTCCTAATTGGTTTCCTTTTCCCATTCTGTAGGTTCTCTTTTTACTCTTTTGGAGAGGTCTTTTGATGCATATAAGAATTTAATTTTTAGCAGGTTCTAATCATCTAGTTATCTTCTGCTGTTTGTGCATCTTGGGCTATGCTTGATGGTCTATTTAAGCCATAAATTAGAGCCCATAAGTTGCCTCTATTTTTTATTTGATGAACTTTATAGTTTTAGCCTTCATGTTTAAGTCTTCGATCCATCTGGAGTTTGTTTTTTGTGTATAATGTGAGGTATGCATCTTGTTTCTTTTTTCTGCAAATGAATATCCAGTTTTTCCAGCACCATTTGTGAAACACACTATCTCTTCCCCATCAAATGGATTTCACCCCTTTGTCAAAGATCAGCTGATGACAGGTCAATGGATCTATTTCTGGGTTCTTAATTCTGTTCCATTGATCTGTATATCTGTCATTGTAACAATACCAGCTTGTTTTGACAAGTGTGGCTGTATAGTAGGTTTTGAGATCTGGGAGTGTGAGACCTCCTACTTTGTTCTTCTTCTTCACTAGTTGTGGTGGTTAAGTTTGTGTGTCAGCGTGGCTAGGCCTGGTTGATTGGCTGGGCAGCTGGATGTAGTATTCCCCATGATGAGACTGGTAATAAACTCCATGGTGGAATCTACTGTAAGCAGCTGAGAAGCTGCCTTTGGGTATTTGGTCTGCATCCCGTATATCAGAAACAGCATTGGGAATGATTTCTAACTTATGGTACACTTGAACCCTGCATGTAGCCGTGTCATTGTTCAGCAGACTGCCATGCTTTGCCGACCTTGGGACTTTCCAAGGACTTGAATTAATGGCCTGCCATGTAGGTTGGCAACACGGGGACTGTCCCTTTTCACTTGTAGACCTTGGGTTTGTCAGCCTCAGTAGCTAGCAGCCATCTGAGTGGAGAGATGTCTCTAGCTTCAGTGGGCCAGGAGCAGGAGGCAGAGCTGAAGCCCAAGGTCGAGGGGCTTTCACACAGCCTCTAGAGCCTGACACTTGGAACTTGGACTTCTAGCCTCCTGGACTGTAAGAAACTCCTGTTTGTTCAAGCCATCCCATTTGTGGTAGATTCCTATCTGAGCGGCACTAGGGAACCACAACAGAATATGATACTGAGAGAATGGGGTGCTGCTCTTGACAGATACCTAAAATGTGGAAACAGGAGTGGAGTGTCCTTGGCCCAAGACCCTGGCAGAGAGACCCTGGTATACAACATGAGAGACAGCAGTAGCAGAGCCCAGAGACCAGCATGAGACAGCGATAGCTTTACCAGCCCACGGAGGAAAAAGTTGGATGCCATTGTGCAGGTGGCTTCCTGGTAGAGTGGGTTACCTGCAGGTGCTAATTGGTAGAAAAGACCGGCATGAAATGGAGTAGCAGGTTGGCTGGCCCACAGAGTAAGAAGAAAGCTGAGTGCTTTGGGGCAGGAAGGTTTCCTGTGGAGTGTTTTGCCTTTTGCATTAATCGGCAGAAGCGGAGAGACCAAGGAAATGGGAAGGAGAGCTGCCATAGCCTTTGGGGGTGGAACAACCACAGCACCCTAGGTTTCAAAGAGCCAGACCTTCCCCAACTTGGTTCTGGAGTATGCGGCTGCTCGTTCATGTGAGCTAGTGGGATGAAGTCAAGCCGCTGCCCAAGAGTGAGGGAGCAGGGCTGCCACGCCAAGGGGTAGAGGAACGGGGCCCTCCAGGCCAACGGGGTGAGATCGCCACTCAGGAACTCAGGGACTGAAGTCACCCAGTGGAGGAGATCTGTACAGATGCCATCCATTGAAGGTCTATACAGGTGCCAAATTGACAAAGGGTGGAATTGTGGTGGTTAAGTTTGTGTGTCGGTGTGGCTAGGCCTGGTTGAGTGGCTGGGCAGCTGGATGTAGTATTTCCTATGATGAGAATGGTAATCAACTCCATGGTGGAGTCTACTGTGAGCAGCTGAGTAGATGCCTTTGGGTATGTCGTCTGCTTCCCATATATCAGAAACAGCTTTGGGAATGGTCTCTAGCTTATGGCACACTTGAACCCTGCATGTAGCCATGTCATTTTTCAGCAACCTGCCATACTCTGCCAACTTTGGGACTTTCAAAGGACTTGAATTAATGGCCTGCCATGTGGTTTGGTAACATGGAGACTGTGCCTTTTCACTTGTCAACCTTGGGTTTGTCAGCCTCAGCAGCTAGCAGCTATCTGAATGGAGAGATGCCTCTAGCTTCAGTGGGCCGGAAGCAAGAGACAAAGCTGAAGCCCAAGGTCATGGGGCTTTCACATGGCCCCTAGAGCCTGGCTCTTGGCACTTGAACTTCTAGCCTCCTGAACTGTAAGAGAATAAACTCCTGTTTCTTAAGGCCATCCCATTTGTGGTAGATTCCTGTCAGAGGGGCACTAGGTAACCACAACACTAGTGCTTTGCTTATCCAAGGTCTCTTTCCTTTCCATATAAAATTAGTGATTGGTTTTTCTATGTCTTTAAAGAATTTTGATCAAGAATCTGGATCAAGATTGCTTTGAATGTATAGATTGCTTTGGATAGTATTGACATTTTCACAGTGTTCAACCTTCTGTCTATGAGCATGTTATGTTCTTCCATTTGTGTTGATCTCTTAAAGTTTCTTGAAGTAGTGTTTTGTAGTTTTTTTTGTATAGGTCTTTTGGGTTCCTGGTAAGATTTAGTCCCAAGTAGCTTATCTCTTGGGTAGCTATTGTAAATGGTATTGATTTCCTTATTTTCTTTTCAGAGACTGCTTTACTTGTGTAGAAGAATTCAACTGATTTTTTGTGTGTTGATCTTATATCCTGCCACTATGCTAAACTGCTCAATTAGTTCCAGTAGTTTTTTTTATGAGTCTCTTGGGTTTTCTATGTATAGGATCATATCACCAACAAATAGGGATAGTTTTAATTCTTCCTTACCAATTTGGATGCTTTTGATTTCCCTCTCTTGTCTTATTGCCCTGGCTAGGACTTCCACTACAATGTTGAATAGAAGTGGAAATAGAGGGCATCCCTGTCTGGTTCCTGTTAGCAAGGGGAATGGTGTCAGTCTCTCTCCATTGAGAATAATGTTAACTCTTTGTTGTTGTTGTTGTTGTTATGTGCCGTCGAGTCGGCCCCGACTCATAGCGACCCCTCCTTGGGTTTCTGAGGCAGTATCACTACGGAAGTAGGATTGCCCAACCTTCCTTCCGAGGAGTGGCTGGTGGGTTTGAACCGCCAGCCGTCTGGTTAGCAGGCAAGTGTCTTAGCCACTATGCTACCAGAGCTCCCAACTCTTGGTTTTACATATATGCTATTTTGGTTATCTAGTGTCACTCTGTTGTTGTTGGAGCTCTGGTAGCGTAGTGGCTAAGGCATTTACTGCTAACCAGAAGGCTGGCGGTTCAAACCCACTAGCCACTCCTCGGAAGGAAGGTTAGGCAATCCTACTTCCGTAGTGATACTGCCTCGGAAACCCAAGGAGGGGTCGCTATGAGTCAGGGCTGACTCGACAGCACATAACAACAACAACAACAACAGTGTCACTCTAACAGAAATCCCCCAAGTGGATGACTTTAACAAACAGGGATTTATTCTCTTATAGTTTAGAAGGCTAGAAGTCCGAGTAAAAAGTGCTAGCTCTAGGGGCTGGGTGAAGGCCCCTCGACTTTCGGCTTCAGCTCTGACTCTTGCTCCCAGCCCATTGAAGCTGCAGGCATCTCTTAAGTCAGGTAGCTGCTGCCTGCTGAGGGTGACAAACTCAAGGTTAACAAGTAAAATGGCACAGCCCCAACATTATCAAGTGACATTACAGGTACTAGTTCAAGTCTAGAAACAGTTTCAAGATCACCAGACAACATGGCAGACCACTGAGATGAAGACTCACCCAAATGCAGGATCCAGATATGCCAAAACACTCTAGGCCTTTTTCAAAGCATCATCTTATATGCTGGAAGCAGACCACATTCCTAAGGCAGCTACTCAGCTACTCCAGTAGATTCCACTATGGAGTTGATTACCAGTGTTGTCATGGAAATAAATACATCCAGCTGCCCAGCCACTCAAAATCAGGCCCAGCCAAGTTGACACATATGCCCTTTGTTATGTTGAGAAATTTCCCTTCTATTCCTGTTTTCCTGAGAGTTTTTATCAGGAATGAGTGTTGGGTTTCATCAAATAGCTTTCCTGCATCAGTTACTATGGTCATGTGACTCTTTTCCTTTATTTTACTTATGTGATGGTGTTGATTGTTTTCTTAATGTTGAACCATACTTGCATGTCTGGTATGAAGCCTATTTGGTCATGATGTATTACCTTTTTAATATGTTGTTGGAGTCTTTGGGCTAGGATTTTGTTGAAGATTTCTACATCTATATTCATGAGGGATATTGGTCTGTAGTTTTTCTTTCTAGTAGTGTCTTTGCCTGGTTTTGGTATCAGGGTTATGCTTGCTTCATAAAATGAATTTGGGAGGATTCCGTCCTTTTCTTTGTTCTGGAATAGCTTGAGTAGGATTGTTATCAGCTTTTCTCTAAATATTTGGTAGAATTCTCCAGTGAAACCATCTGGGCCAGGACTATTTTTGTAGGTAATTTTTTTATGACTTGTTCAGTTTCTTCTTTTGTTATGGGTCTGTTCAAATTTTCTACCTCAGTGTGTGTTAATATAGGTAAGTAGTTTGTTTCTAGAAATCTGTCCATTTCTTCTAGGTTTTCAAATTTGTTGGAGTACAATTCTTCATAATATCCTGATATTGTCCTTTTTATTTAGATTGGTTCTTTTGTAACATTGCCCATTTCATCGTTCTTATTTGTGTTATTTGCATCTTCTCCTTCTTTTCCTTTGTTAAGTTTGCCGGTGGATTGTCAATTTTATTAATCTTTTCAGGAAAACCAACGTCTAGTCTTGTTGATTTTTTCTATCATCTTTCTATTCTGTTTCATGTATTTCTGTTCAAATTTTTACTATTTAGTTTCGACTGGTGACTGTAGCCTTTTTTTGTTGCTCTTTTTCTAATTGTTGGAGGTGTTGGGTTAAGGTGTTGATGTTGGCTCTATCTTCTTTTTTGATTTGTGCATCTACTGCTATAAATTTCCCTCTGATAACTGCTTTTGCTGTGTCCCAAAGATTTTGGTATGTTGTGTTTTCATTCTCATTTGATTCAAGGAATTTTTTTTATTTCATTTTTTATTTCTTCTATTACCCAGTAGTTTTTAAGGAGGGTGTTATTTAGTTTCCATGCATTTGCTCTTTTTCTATTGGTCTTCCTAATGGTGATTTCTAATTTTATAGCACCATGATCTGAGAAGATGCTTTATGGTATTTCATATTTTAAAAAAATATTGAGGCTTGTGGCCCAACATATGGTCTATCCTGGAGAATGTTCCCTGTGTCCTAGAAAAGAATGTATATTGTGCTATTGTTGGGTGAAATGCTCTGTAGATGTCTATAAGGTCAAGTTGGTTGATTGTATTTACTTCTTCTGTATCTTGGTTGAGTTTCTTTCCAGTTCTATATTTCATTGAAAGTGGTGTATTAAAGTTTCCTACTATTACTGTGGAGTCATCTATTTTTCTTTTCAATTCTATTAAAGTCTCATTTATATATTTTTGGACTCTGTCATTGGGTGCATTGTTTTGATTACTTTGATTACTTTCTGTTGCTCTAACAAATACCACAGGTGAAATGTCTTGAACAAACAGGAGTTTATTCTCTTACTGTTTTAGAGGATAGAAGTCCAAGTTCAAAGTGCCAAGGTCTAGGGGCTGGGTGAAAGCCCTTTGACCTTGGGCTTCAGCTCTGCCTCTTGTTCTGGGTCCACTGGAGCTAGAGATGTCTCTTCACTCAGGCAGCTGCTGGCTTCTAAGGCTAACAAGGCCAAGGTTGACAAATAAAATGGCACAGTCCCAATATTACCAAACAGTTCAGTAGAGTACTAGTTCAAGTCCAGAGACAGTCCTCAGATCAGCAGGAAACATAACATGCTGCTAAGTGAAAACTTGGCTACATGCAGGGTTCAAGTGTGCCAAAAAAAACTTCATACCTTTCTCAATGTTTGTCCTTACATACTGGAAGCAGACCACATCCCTAAGGCAGCTACTCATCTGCTCCAGTAGATTCCACCAGGGAATTGATTACCGGGCTCAACATGGAGAATAACTATATCCAGCTGCCCAGCCACTCAAAACCAGGCCCAGCCAAGTTGACACATAATCTTAATTATCACATGCATGAATATTTATTATGGTTATGTGTTCTCATTTAATTGATCCTTTAGTTATTATATAATGTCTTTTCTTTTCTCATATGGTGGTATTTATCTTAAAGGCTATTTTATCAGAATTAATATGCCACTCCTGCTCTTTTTTGATTGCCACTTGCTTGATATATCTTTTTGCAGCCTTTGATTTTTAGTCTGTTTTTGTCTTTGTGTCTAAGGTGATTCTCTTACAGACAGCATGTTTATGAGTCATGTTTTCTTATCCAGTGTGCAGCTCTCCATCTCTTGAATGGTGTATTTAATCCATTTACATTCTGTGTAATTATAGACAAGTATGAATTTATTGCTGTCATTTTGTTATGTTTTTTCATAGTGATGCTAATTTCTTTGTTCCATGTAACTTTCTGTGCCAAGCTTATTTTGTTCATGAGTTTTGTTATCATTTCCTTCATTGCTGTTGTTAAATATTTTTGCCTCTCCTTTTTTATATTTTGATGTGAAGGTATATCATTTTTCTTTGAGGTTACCCTGTGATTTATAATTCTCTTCCCAAAATTAGAACAGTCTGTTCTTACAGCTGTCTTGACTTCCTCATCATTTGGAAGTTCTGTACCTACACTATTTATTACCTGTTTTTTATTTGTAGTTGTCTTTGTTTGCCAGTTGAATGTCTCTGGTTTCCTGTTTACAGTCTTCTAAGCTAATTTTGGGAGCTCTGGTGCCGTAATGCCTAAGGCATTGGACTTCTAACCAGAAGGTTGGTAGTTCAAACCCACCAGCCACTCCTTGGAAGGAAGATTGAGCAATCTACTTCCATAGTGATACTGCCTCAGAAACCCAAGGAGGAGTCACTGTGAGTCAGAGATGACTCAACGGCACATAACAACAACAAGTTAATTTTACTTTGGATACTTTATAACTGTGTTGGTTTCTAGGTTATGTTGTCATGTGTATTAATCATCTGTTGTTGTCTACTGTTGTTGGTTCTCTGGGTGAAGGACTCCCTTTTAGCATTTCATGTAAGTTTGGTCTGGTTTTAACAAATTCCCTTAGTTTCTTTTTATCTGGAAATATCCTAATTTAGCATCATATTTGAGGGACAATTTTGCTGGGTATGTAATTCTTAGTTGGCATTTTTTTTTTTTTTTTTTTTTGCATTATATATATACCATCCCGTTACCTTCTCGCCTACAGGGTTTCTGTTGAGAAATCAGGGCTAAGGTTTATTGGTTGCTTTTTGTAAGTAACTTTTATTTTTCTTATGATGCTTTCAGGATTTGAACCAACATGTCTTTGTCTGGAAAATAACTACCTCATGCATTGCTGTGATAATTAACTAAGATAATGTATTGTTCTAGTCTATACTTGGGAGCTCTGGTAGCATAGTGGCTAAGGCACTTGACTGCTAACCAGAAGGCTGGCAGTTCAAACCCACCAGCCACTCCTCAGAAGGAAGATGGGGCAATCTACTTCCGTAGTGATACTGCCTCGGAAACCCAAGGAGGGGTCACTATGAGTCGGGTCTGACTTGACGGCACATAACAAAGTCTATACTTAATTGGGTTTCCAAGGCAATAGATCTTCACATAGATTGCCAACTCTTCCTTCCATGGCAATGGCTGGTGGGTTTGAACTGCCAACTTACTGGTTAGCAGTCAAATGCCATAGGCACTACATCACCAGAGCTCCTTTATACTTTATTGGTTTCATGATCCGAGAACTTTAAACTACCTGAAGTATAGGGAAGAAATTTTTGTAAGTGTACAGTGAAATCTTACGTATGCCCAAGGATAGACAACAAAGAGTAGATATATAGAATGTAATCAGAAACTGAGACTGCACTTTCTCCAGATCTGTGTGATCTGTCTCTCTCTTGGCATCTCTGCTTCTCTTTGCACATCTGCCCTGTACTCTTCTTTACTAATACTCTTCTTCTTTTTATTCAAAATTTATTCTCCTCTAGAATTTTCTGTGGCATATAGTCTCAAAAGACCACCGTGGCTCTGAATGTTCCATCCTTTTGGCTACCAACATTTGGTTCAGATTTCCATATTTCCATGAAAATAATAAAGAAGACTGCAGAAGAACTAATGCATTTAAGTTGTGATATTGGCAAAGAATACTGAAAATACCATGGGCTACCAGAAGAATTGACAAATCTGATTTGGGCGAAGTATGGCCAGAATGCTCCTTAGAAGTCAGAATAGCCAGATTTCATCTCACATACATTGGTCACATTGATTCCTAGAGAAGGATATCATATTTGGTAAAACAGAGAGTCAGTGAAAAAGGAGAAGACTCTCAATGAGATGGAGTGACACAATGGCTGCAACGATGGGTTCAAGCATAGCAAAGATTGTGAATACAGCACAGGATTGGGGAGTGTTTCATTCTGTTGGACATAGGGTGTCTATGAGTTGGAGCCAACACAACAGCCATCTAACAACCACCACCACCACATTTCCACAAAAGGAATCTAATTGTCCTAGGTCATATTTTGATTGGCCACACAAGTCATAGTCCTTGCTAAGCACACGTGAATCATATGCCAGCCCTAACTGAAGCTTCTGAGGTTAATAGAGGAAACAATTGTCATAGACAAGAAAGATTCCATTAAAAATGGATATAGACAAGCTGGTAATGATTGGCATGTAGGAATTTTCTGTAAAACACTTAACATACTGCTCAGGTGAATGGTAAATATTTTTATCTACCAAAATAAACTAACCAAAATAAGTTCCAATTTTCTCTCTCATTTTCTTTCCTTGTCTTTCTTGGGGACACATGCACACATATATACAAAAAATTAAATTTAAAAAAAATTATAGGTGCACCATTTGGCTTGGAGCCATCAGATATAAGTCAGAGTTATAAATTTGTTACTTATTTATTAGCTGTCTGATCTTGGACAAATTACTTAATTTCTCTAAGATTTACTTTCTTCATTTGTAAAGTGGGAATGACATTCTACCAGTTGAAAATCTTGGTTTCAAATGGCTAATCTCACAAATGAGAACTTTAAGAGGCAGAGAATGTAAATTAATGGTGATGAAACAATATGGATAGAGATAGCAAAGGTAAAGTATGTTGCCAATGTCATTAAACTGCATGTATAGAAATTGTGAACAGTTATGTGGAAATGTTGCCTCGTTCTGTGCCATTTTCATAATTTTTGGTATGTTTCAGTCCATTGTTATAGCTGTTGTGCCCCCATATACCCTTCCCTATCTGTACCATTCTAGGACAGACTGTCCACATCCACCCCCACCTGCATGGGTTTGAATGGCCATAGCAGCTACTCACATCTTCCCAGATTCTAATCCATTTGGGAAGAATGCTTGTCTTTGTCCCAGAGTCTCAACAAGAATTTCATAGCATCTCATTGTTGCTGATTCAGTCATTTGCCTGTCTACCCTAAATTGTATACTGTAGCTGGGGAATTAAAGGCTCCAGTTGTTCAGCCCTAAATCACATGTCATTTTTCAAACTAGAGATAGAATCAGCACCACCAGAGTCATATGGACTCTTGTAGATGTGGCAAAAGGTCTACTGCAATGGTAATACTGTCATCTCACATAAATGTTGAGAGGATTAAATCAGATAAAGTAAGCAAAATCCTTGATCTATGTCCATCATACTCTCTATTGAACTATATGCAGGGACCTCAAAGTTTACTATAATACAAATTTCAAATCCTTTCTTCCATTATTTTCCCAGGCAGATTACATATTCTCCCCGAAATGCCCTGATGGATCCTTGATTACACTTTCTTTCTTTTCTGTGTCATGTTTCTTATTCAATTCCATTGGCCTGACAATCTTTTACCATTTTTGTTTATTAAGTTTCTATTATTCACATCCCATCTCAAACACCTCCATTTCTCACAACCTTTCCCAAGCTCCTCTTGACCCTATCTAAAATCTCACAAAAGATGTGGTTACTGATTCCTGTCTTCATTTCTTGCTTCAGTCTTCAGACACACATTTCAAAACACATTTACCTGGATATCTCAGTGAACATCCTGTGTTGCTTGCCATATTCTGCCTTGTATTAATCTTCTGCATCAATGTATATCGTAGGATGAAGGCTCACAATAAGTATTAATTACATTAAATTAAACATAATTTCAACTAAATATAAATTATTTATGAAGCTTTAAACCCATTTATTTTACTTAAGACAAAATTCTCAGTTTACTTTAAATAGGAATTTTATAAACTTTTGAACCTAGTATATCTTAGACATTTTACAGTGCTCTATTAAATCAAACATATAGTCAATTCTGGAGTCCATGGGTGGCTCAAATGGTTAAGCACTTGACTACTAGCCAAAAGGTTTGCAGTTCACATCCACCCACTGGCACCATGGAAGACAGCCCTGGTGACCTACTTCTAAAACTTCTCAGCCTTCAAATTCCTGTAGAGAAGTTCTACTCTGCACCCATGGAGTTGTCACAAGCCAGATTCAGTTCAACAGCAGCTAACTAAAACAGTATAGTCAATTTTTAGAAATTAACAAAGGAATATCAATTGCATCATAAAAACCTATTTCTCCTCCTCTCACTTCCCAATTTCAGAGCTTACTATATTAGCCACAGTAGTCAAAACAGCCTGATACTGTTACAATGACAGGCACATAGACCAGTGGAACAGAATTGAAAACCTAGAAATAAACCCATCCAGCTATGGACAGCTGATCTTTGACAATGGTTCAAAGTCCATTCAGTGGGGAATAAATAGTCTTTTTAACAACTGGTGCTGGCAAAACTGAATATCCATTTACAGAAAAATAAAACAAGATCCAAACCTCACACCATATACAAAAACTAACTGAAAGTGGATCAGAGACCTAAGTGTTAAACCTAAAATTATAAAGTTTCTGGAAGATAACAAAGGGACAAAGTTAGAGGTCCTAATCTATGGTATAAATACACTATCAAACATAACTGAAAGTGCGCAAACAGCAGAAAATAAACTAGAAAACTAAAAATCCAAAAAAAAAGAAACCACACTTATTGCCATCAAGTAAATTCCAACTCATAACGACCCCCCTTCAGTTTCCAAGGTGGTAAATCTTCATGGAAATAGAGTGGCCCGTCTTCCCTCTGTGGAGTGGCTGGTGAGTTTGAACCACAAACCTTCTGGTTAGCAGTCAAATGCCTTAAGCACTACATCACCAGAGCTCCTGAGCCCTCCTGAAAAGTAAATACTTATGCCCATCAAATGACTTCACCAAGAGAGTAAAAAGAAAACTTACAGACTGTGAAAAATTTTTTTAGCAATAACATACCTGACAAGGATCTAATCTTAAAATATACACAGAAAATTTCAACACCTCAACAGCGAAAAGATAAAAAATCAAAAAATGACCAAAGAAAACACTTGACTAAAGAAAACAAGTGGCTAGTAGACACATGAAGAACTGCTCGTGATCATTAGCCGTTAGAGAAAGCATATCAAACCTACAATTAGATACCTTCTCACCACTACAGAAATGGAACTGATTGAAAAAACGGAAAAAAAAAAAAAATACTGGCAAAATTGTTGTTGTTGTTGTTATGTGCCATGGAATTGGACCCGACTCATAGCAACCCCTCCTTGGGTTTCCGAGGCAGTATCACTATGGAAGTAGGTTGCCCCATCTTCCTTCCAAGGAGTGGACTGAAACTCTTATACACTGCTGGTGGGATTGTAAGATGGTACGCTCACTATTCATCACTCGTCTGTCAGTTTGTTACACTGTGGTGGCTTGTGTGTTGCTGTGATGCTGGAAGCTATGCCATCAGTATTTCAAATACCACCAGTCACTCATTGTGAACAAGTTTCAGTGAAGCTTCTAGGTAAGACAGACTAGGAAGAAGGATATGGCAATCTACTTAAAAAAAAAAAAAAAAAAAAAAAGTGGCCACTGAAAGCCATGTGAATAGCAGCAGAACAGTATTTGATATACTGCTGAAAGATGAGTCCCTTTGCTTGGAAGTCACTCAGAATACAATGGGGGAAGAGCTGCTTTCTCAAAGTAGAGTTGACATTAAAGACATAGATGGAATAAAGCTTTTTGGACCTTCATTTGTTGGTGAGGCAAGACTCAAGGGAGAAAAGAAAAAGCTTCAAACATTCATTAATAATCAGAATGTGGAAAGTATGAAGTATGAATCTAGGAAAATGGGAAGTTGTCTAAAGTGAAATAGAAGAGTTCCGGTAAGATGGCGGACTAGGAAGAAAGACTGCACAGACCCTCTTCAACAAAGAAAAAGGAAACCAATTAACACAGACACAGAAGATAATCCTGGATCCCTGAGCCTTGAAGGGAAGGATATAGAAGTGGACTAAATCCCAACTAGCAGAAGAATTTGCATGAAAATACCAAAAAGGAGACAAACAGAGCTGTAGTCTGGCAGCAATCCTGAGCGATCCTGACGGCATGGCACAGACAGTTTGGAGAGTGCCGAATGGTGGTAGGACCTAAGAATTAACCTAAAAATCAGCCCCCCTAGCCAGGGACAGCACGGAGGACTGCTCCGGTGGCTGGGGAATAAATGGAGAAGGTGAAGAGAAAGGTGGGCTGAGCTCTGGACTTTTGCCAGTCCAGAGGGTGCCGCCATTTTGAATGTTACAAGCGGCTTGACCATTTTGGATATTTAAAGAGACAGCGCCCTCCGAGATTCCAGGGGCTTAAGAAGAGTTTCTGCTTTCCAGCAACCCCAAGGACACTCCAGACCTGCAAGACTGAAAAGGTGCTTTTAGTTTTTTGATTGTTATTTAATTGTAATTTTTGTCTAACTGAGTGGGAGACAGCAACAGTCCCCATAAGACACAACTACACCCACACCTCCTGCAACTTCACTTACTGAGCGAAAGCCGCCACCTCCTTCTCCACCAACAGTACAATGATTAAAAAAAAACACCAAGAAAAGCCTGAATCACCCTTGGCTTCTCTTCACAAACAGTTAACAGAGATCTAAATACAAAATGCCACGATGCCTCAGAGACAACAGACCATAACAGTCCACACAAAGAAGCAGAATGAAATGGAAGGGAGCAGGATACAGACACAGAACATATCCCTGAGGAAGAAGCAGCATTGGAACTCTCTGATAAGGAATTTAAAAGAATTATATTTAAGTGTCTTCAAAGGATTGAGAGACAGACCAAAGAATACACAGGAAAAACCCTGGAGGAATTTAGGAAGAAAATATAAGAACAAAATGACAAAATAAATGAAAAATTAGAAATTATTCTAAATCTACAGACAGAAATCCAGAAGATTAATACTAAATTGTCAGAAATAGATAACAATTGGAGGGGCAAATGAGTAGAATTGATGCAATAGAAGACAGAATTA
>NW_006921949.1:1361608-1362341 GCF_000298275.1 Orycteropus afer afer
CGGTCCCTCTCAGGAGGGTAACAAGGGAAAGTGTTCAGTGCAGATCAGTGAGTAAGCACAAGCCCGCCCGTGCTTACCTCGCTCCTGGGGACTAAACACATATACTAGGTATATACTCTAAAGAAAGTGAGAGCCATGGCAAGAACAGATATATGCACACCCATGTTCATTGCAGCACTATTTGCAATAGTCAAAAGATGGAAACAAACTAGATGTGCATCAACTGAGGAATAGATAACCAAACTATGGTACATAACACAGTGGGATACTATGCAATGCTAAAGAATAATGTAGAATCCGCAAAACACTGCATAACATGGATGAACTTGGAGGACATTTTGCTGAGTGAAATAAGTTAATCACAAAAGGACAAATATTGTATTAGTCTGTTATTGTAAAAATTAGGGAAAGGTTTATCTATAGAAGGAAATTTTCTTTGTTGGTTACCACGGGTGGGAACAGAGGGGACAGAAGGCTGTTAGATAGAGATAAGTATTGATTTGGATGAAGAGAAGGGCAGTGTAACAAATGTGAGTGACCAGTATGGCAGCATTGAGGAAGAGAAAGACATAGAGAGGTAAATGGGAGATACAGACAACAAGGAAGAACCCTTTTGCACATACAGTACTGCGTTGACAGTGAAGATAAACATGGGTATATGGGTGGATAGATGGGTGGACAGGCTGAACTATTAGGTATGTCTATGAAATGGGGAGTGTATCCAAGAACAAGT
>NW_006921949.1:1363191-1365074 GCF_000298275.1 Orycteropus afer afer
AAACTGTGGTCAATGTCATGAGACAAAGTATATGTGAACTGCTGTATGGAAAGTGAATTTGCTCTGTAAATCTTCACCCAAATCACAATAAAGAAAGAAAGAGAAAGTGAAATGGAATGCATAAAGATCAATATCCTAGGCATTAGTGAGCTAAAATAGACTGATATTGGCCATTTTGATTTAGACCATCATATGGTCTACTGTGCCAGGAATGACAAATTGAAGAGGAATGGTGTTGCATTCATCATCAGAAAGAACATTTCAAGATCCATCCTGAAGTACATGTTGTCAGTGATAACATAATATCCATACTTGTTGAGGAAGTTCACTTACCATAGTTATTATTTAAATTTATACACCAACCCCTATGCCAAAGAGGAAGAAATTGAAGAGTTTTACCAGTTTCTGCAGTCTGGAATTAATCAACATGCAATAAATATGCATTGATAATTACTGATTGGAATGCAAAACTGGAAATGAAGAATAAGGACCTGTAGGTGGAAAATGTGGCCTTGATGATAGAAACATCTCCAGAGGTTACATGATAGAATTTTGCAATACTGACTTATTCATTGCAAACTCCTTTTTCAACAACATAAACAAGGACTATGCAGATGGACCCCACCAGATGGAATAAACAGGAATCAAATCAACTACAGCTAAGGAAAGAGAGAATGGAGAAGCTTGATATTATCAATCTTAACAAAGCCAGGGGCTGACTGTGGAATAGACCATCAATTGCTCACATGTAAGTTCAAGTTGAAGGTGAGCAAAATTGAAACAAGTCCACGAGAGCCCCAGTATGACCTAGAATACATTTTACCTGAATTTAAATACCATCTCAGGAACAGATTTAATGCACTGAACACTAATGGCCAAAGACCAGATAAGGATGACATCAAGGACAGCATGTAAGAAGAAAGCAAAAGGTCATTAAAAAGGCAGGGAAGAAAGAAAAAAACAAAATGGATGTCAGAAGAAACTCTGAAATTTGCTCTTGAATAAACAAACAGTAGGTAAAGCAAATGGAGGAAATGATGGAGAAGAAGAGCTGAACAAAAGATTTAAAAGGGGTCTCAAGAAAACAGAGTAAAATATTATAATGAAAGGTGCAAAGACCTGGAATTAGAGAACATGCTTGGCATTTCTCACGCTGAGAGAACTGAAGAAAAAATTCCAGCCATGAGTTGCAGTATTGAAGGTTTTCATGGGCAAAATACTGAATGGTGCAGGAAGCATCAAAAGAAGAAGCAAAAAATACACAGCCACTGTACCGAAAAGAATTGGTAGACATTCAGTCATTTCTGGAAGTAGCATATGCTCAAGAACCAGTGGTATTGAAGGAAAAAATCCAAGCTAACGAAAAACAGGAATTCTAGGAGTTCTGTCAATTCTAGGAATTGACAGAATACCAATTGAGAAAGTTCAGCAAATGGATGCAATCCTGGAAGTTCTCACACATCTATGCCAAGAAATTTGGAGGACTGCTGCCTGGCCAACTGAATAAAGAGATCCATTTTTGTGTCTATTCCAAAGAAAGATGTTCCAATAGAATGAGAAAATTATCAAACAGTATCATTAATATCAAATGCAAATAAAATGTTGCTGAAGATGATTAAAAAACAGTTACAGCAGTACATCAACAGAGAACTGCCAGAAATTCAAGCCAGATTCAGAGGAGCGTATGTAATGAGGGATATCATTGCCAATGTCAGATGGATCTTGGCTGAAAGCAGAGAGTACCAGAAAGATGTTTACCTGTGTTTTCTTTTTTTTTTAATTGTGATTTGAGTGAAGATTTACAGAGCAAATTCACTTTCCATACAGCAGTTCACATATACTTTGTCTCATGTCATTGACCACAGTTTACTACAATGCAACAG
>NW_006921949.1:1365374-1400529 GCF_000298275.1 Orycteropus afer afer
TTTTTTTTTTTTTTTTCCTCCAAATGATTTTGAGTTTTGTTCCACATTGTTCTCCCTCTCTATCAAGGATCACCTAAGTAGATCCCCTTCCAAGTGGATGACAGTGGTAGCCGGGCACCATCTAGTTCTTCTGGTCTCATAGTTGTATAGGCTGCAGATCAGATGGTGTACCAGTCACTACGACTAATTGTTTCCATGAAGTTTGGTTTTCTTCATTCTCCTTTGCTCTGGATGAGGAGAGACCCATCGTTGCATCTAGATGGCAGCTTGCTAGTTTTAAAGATCCCAGTCGCTACTCGCCAAAGTAGGAGGTGGAACAATGTTTTGTATAGTATGTTATGCCAATTGGGCTTGATGTCCCCTGCGACTATGGTCCCAAGCCTGCAGTTTCAACTACTCGGTCCCTCTGGGTAGCTGGCTGTGACAAAGCCGTGACCACAACCCTTGCCCCTTGTCAGCTCTACTACACACCTGGGAATTCTGATTACCTGTGTTTTCTTGATTATGCAAATGCATTCAGCTGTGTGGATCATAACAAATTATGGATAACATTGCAAAATATGGGAATTCCAGAACACTCAATTGCGCTCATGAGGAACCTTTACATAGACCAAGAGGCAGTTGTTCAAACAGAGCAAGGTGATACTTTGTGATTTAAAATAAAGAAAGGTGTGCATCCAGGTTATATTCTTTCACCATACTTATTCAATCTCTATGCTGAACAAATATTCTGAGAAGCTGGACTACATGAAGAACTACACAGCATCAAGATTGGAAGAAGACTCATTAACAACCTGCAATATGCAAATGACATAACCTTGCTTGCTGAAAGCAAAGAACATTTGAAGCACTTACTGAGATTAAATGTGATGACCTTCAGTATTTATTACACTTCAACGTAAAGAAAGCAAAAATTCTCAAAACTAGACCAATAAACAACATCATGATAAATGGAAAAAAGATCAATGCATATCAAAGTAGCAGTCCACAAATCAAGTGACATGTTTCATCACACAAATCTGCTCCTCTTTAAAGTGTTAAAAAGCAAAGATGTCACTTTGAGCCCTAAGGTGCATCTGACCCAAGCCATGGTATTTTCAGTCACCTCATAAGCTAGGCAATGAATAAGTAAGATCAAAGTGCTTTTGAATTATGGTTTTGGTGAAGAATAATAAAATGAAAAAAAATCTCTCTTGGAAGAAGTACATCCAGAATGCTGCTTAAAATGAAGATGGTGAGACTTCAACTTAGGTTATTTAGACATGTTATCAGGAGGGACTCGGCCTTGGTGAGGGAGCTCCGGTAGCATAGTTCCTAAGGCACTTGACTGCAAAGCGGAAGACTGGTGGTTCAAACCCACCAGCCACTCCTCAGAAGGAAGTTTGTGCAATCTACTTCTGTAGTGATACTGCCTTGGAAATCCAAGGAGAGGTCGCTATGACTCAGGTCCAACTCGACAGCACATAACAACAATAACAACAGGCCTTGGCAAATGACATCATGATTGGTGAAGTAGAGGTTCAGCAAAAAAAGAGGAGATCTTAGCAGGATGGAATAAGACAGTGGCTGCAGTAGTGAGCTGAAACCTAACAATTGTGAGGATGGCACAAGACCAGGCAGTGTTTCTTTCTGTTGTACATAGGGTCGCTGTTAGAACCAACTCAGTGGCACCTAATAACACAACCACTATGGAAAATGGTATGACACTTCATCCAAAAGCTAGAACTAGAAATGCTCTATGCTCCAGTAATCCTAATCCTAGGTGTATATCCTAGCAAAATAAGAGTAATGATCTATGTTCGTTGCAGCATTATTCACAATAATAAAAAGATGGAGACAACCTAAGTGTCCATCAATGGATGAATGGATAAAGAATATGTGGTAAATACATACAGTGGAATACTACACAATTATAAACAATAATGATGAATCCACAAAACATAACATGGATGAATCTGGGGGACATTATTCTGAGTGAAATAAGTGATAAATATTATATAACAAATAAGTATGATACCACTTTTATAAAATGCCAAGAATAGGTTTACATCAGAAAGCTACATTCTTTGATGGTTACCAAGGATGAGAAGGAGAGGAAGAGAGAATCGTTTACTAGATAGTAGACATCTGGTGAAGGAAAAGGCAATACACAATATGAAGTCAGCACAACGTGACTAAGACACTGAGAGGTATGCATTAATAACGGATAACTATGGTAAATGCTCTAACACGTACAATTCTGCAACAACAGTAATGCAGCTGAAAATTGTGAGTGGGCACATAGGTAGAGATATGTATGCTATGTAAGTATGGGAGGGCACATGATATATAGGTACAGTTGTAGGCATTTGTATATACATCTGCTTCATGTATACTTATATATTAGAGCACATAGAGGGCACAGTTATGGAAGCTTCTTAGACATGTCCAAACACGTAGTGGGATGAGTTACTGGGCTTGAAGGCTAAGGACCATAGCCTCAGGAGATCTAGGTCAATTGCCATAACAATTGATCTAGGTCAGTTGAACATAGTTCATAAAATAATGTTCTACATCCTAGTTTGGTGAGTAGCGTCTGGGTCTTAAAAGATTGCAAGCAGTCATCTAACATACAGCTATTGGTTTCTTCTCATCTAGAACAATGGAAAGTGAAGGAAACTTGTTTTCAGTACTGTTGGGTATACATCTAGAAGTGGAATTGCTGGATCGCTTGGTAACTTTATGTTTAACGATTTGAAGAACTGCTAAACTTTTTCTAAAGCAGTTGCATTATTTTACAATCCCGCTAGCAATGTTTGAGGATTTCAGTTCTCCATATCCTTGGCAACACTTTATTTTCCTTCTCCCTCTCAGTCTCCCCATCTCCCTCCGATCTCCCTCCCTCTTCCTTCCCTCCCTGTTTCTTCCTCACTCTCTCTTTTTCTCCCTTTATTTATTTATTAAAATTATAACCATCCTAGTGAGTATGAAGTCAGTGTGACTTTGATTTGGATTTTCCTGCTAGGATGTTGAATATCTTTTCTGATGCTTATTGGCCATTTGTATATCTTCTTTGGAGAAATGTCTATTCAAATTCTTTGCCCATTTAAAAATTGGATTGTCTATCTTGTTCCCCTAAGGAGCTTAATTCTTTTTCTTATCACCATTGGCTCCTTAGACTTCTAACATGGGGATCCCTCTAATATTTTTTTTATTCTTCTATGACAAAAATAAACATTTAAAGATCCAGAAAAATAGACAATATAATATTGTTATTCTTAAGTGCCGTCGAGTCAGACCCAACTCATAGCAACCCCTCCTTGGGTTTCCGAGGCAGGATTACTACGAAAGTAGATTGCCCAACCTTCCTTCCTAATATAATGTTAGGTACTGACAACTTTGCTAGTTTCAATTTTGAGATTTCTTTCCCCCACCCCTTCTCGAAATCTCAATGTTGCAAGGCTATCACTAGAAAGAGAGCTATTAGGGGGGAAGACTTCAGTAATGGCAGAGAAAAAGTAATTATTTACCACTTTCTTCCCAGGATTATCTCATAAAATGCCTTTTCAGGATCTTAACTTTTTTATTCTTTGAAAATAAGTGTGAAAAAAAAGGCTAAATGTAAAACAGCATATAATATAGATATAGACATATACCCACACGTACACACACACACACTTCTTTTGTAAAAAAAAAAAAAAAAAAACATAGGAAGAAGGATAAACCAAGAAACCTGAAGTTGGTTTTACAGAGGTGGGAAGGTGGAAATGAGGTAGAAGGAATAGAGGGGGCAGTGACACTTCGTTCAATTTCTTTTTGTATAATTTTTACTTTTAGAAATATACTAATGGACTATATATTTAAAAATTAACAAGCATGGGTTAAGCAATAAAATTGAGGTGCAAACAGGAACAAAGAAACCAAGTATATTTCAAATGAATAACATTACACTGATAGAGGATAAATGAAAAAGAGAATTAATTCAAGCTTTGAACATAGTATTCTGACTATATTATCTTCATCTAAAGCGGGAATAAAAGAACAGTAAACCAATCTTCAACTTTTCTTAGTGTTTGTTGTTTTTTTAGTGCTATAACCATACTAAATATAAAACTCTTTATGTATATTGTAAGATTTAGTGTCAGTATTGCATAGTGCCTAAGGCACTTGACTGCTAACCAGAAAGCTGGCGGGTCAAACCCACCAGCCACTCCTCGGAAGGAAGACTGGGCAATCTACTTCCATAGTGATACTGCCTCAGAAAGCCAAGGAGAGGTTGCTATGAGTCGGGCCGACTCGATGGCACATAACAACAACAAGTGTCAGTATTGTAGGGAGCCAGGGTTCTCACTGTGAAAGAAGGGGGATTTAAAAAAAAAAAAAAAGGAATGAGAGAACACAAAGAAAAACCCTGTGGTGATGGATTGGATTTGCTTTTTTTTTTTTTTTTTTAACCTTGCTACCTCTCTACCTCTAACTATTGACAGGGCCTAAACACAAAGAATCAGCAGGGCAGTAGGGCAGGCTGTTAAACAATGACCTAGCTACATGCAGAGTTCAAGCATGCCATCAGCTTCCTCAAAGTTGCTTCTTACATACTGGAAGCAGACCACATTCCTAAGGGAGCTACTCAGCTGCTCTCGTAGATTCCACCTTGAAGTTAATTACATGGGGAATAACTACATCCAGCTGCCTAGCCACTCAACCAGGTCCAGCCAAGTTGACATACAACCTTAACTACCACGTGTTCTCACTATACGCAGAGCACATTCTGTGGAGTATATACATCATCTCTTCAAGATATTGCCATTTTGTTTTACAAAGTGGTTTGACCAATAAGACTGGAATCATCATTTCCTTCTTAACTTTGATTGAAAGAGAATGGTTTTATAGGATTTTAAGACAGGGAACATTGGCCTTTAAAATGTCTACTTATAGGTGGTTTTCTTGAATTCACCTGGACCCAAACTTCTGTCAACCATGCAGGCTGAAAACCTCAGTAACTTTTGATCATTTTCGTCTCGTCAGTTTATCCCCAGTCCTCACCAACACCACCCACTCCAGCTTCCTTACTCTGTGCCTAGTCTACATTTGATAGGTCAGTGCAAATCGTTAAGTGCTGGGCTGCTAACCAAAAGGTTGATGATTTGAACCCAACCAGCACCTCTGCAGGAGAAAAACCTGGCCATCTGCTCACTTAAGAATTACAGCCTAGAAAACCTTATGGGGCAGTTCTTCGCTGTGACATGGGGTAGCCATGAGTCAGAATCGACTTGATGGAATGCAACAACACAACATGCACTCATCACTTGTAGAATCTGTCTTCTGTCCATAACCTAACTTAGTTCTTAGCACATCTTACTTGGGAGTGTCATAAGAAAATTAAATTGGTCTTTACCTCTGGAATCTCCCAGAAATTATCCATTCTATGCACTGTTACTTGAGTGGTCTAACTAATATAATTATTATATTCTTCTGCTCACAAACCTTCTATAGTGTCTTATTATCTATCAAATTAAATATAAAATCATTTACCTTTGTTCTCCATATGTTGTTTTCAAGTGTTTACTACCTTATCCACTGTTACAGCTCTGTGTTCTGTCTGTGGTTTACAAATTTAGCATGCATCACAATCACCTTTTAATTCACTAGGTAGATATGAAGTGGAACTTGCATTTTTAACAAGTTTCAGGTGAAGCTAATGCTGCAGGTCAGGTCCAGAGACCACACTCTGAAAACCACTGGAGATTTCTGTAGGACCTGGCTTACAAGCTGATGAATGAGCTGCTCATGGAATGTGTATTGAATGGAATGAAATCCCTGTCATGGGTGGATTGTGTCAACTTGATTGGGCCATAATTGGTTTGGCAGTTGTGTAATGATATAATGTGGCAGTTATGTAATGATTCCCAGTGATGTGACCTGTTGATCAGCTATAAAAGGATTAGGGTGGGAGGGTCCACCCAAATTCCATCACAGCCCTGATGTGATGTGAGAGGAGTTCCTGTGGTGGATGATCTGCAACACCTTTTATCTTACAAGAGATAAAAAGAGAGAGAAGCAAACAGTGGAGGACCTCCTGCCACCAAGAAAGAAGAGCTGGGAGTGGAACAAGTCCTGTGGATCCAGGGTCCCTGAGCTAGGATCCACCAGGAACCAAGAGACACAGAGAAAGCCTTCCCCTACAGCTGGTGCTCAGAACTTAGACCTCTAGCCTTCTCAACTGTGAGAGAATATATGTTTGTTGAAGACCTCCACTTGTGGTATTTCTGTTATAGCACCAAAACCAAACCAAACTCACTGCCGTCAAGTCAACTCCGACTCATAGTGACCCCTCCATGGGTTTCCGAGGCAGTATCTCTATGGAACTACATTGCTTAGTCTTCCTTCCAAGGAGTGGCTGGTGGGTTTGACCTGCCAGCCTTCTGGTTGGCAGCCAAATGCCTTAAGCACTACACCACCAGAGCTAGCAGCACTAGATAACTAAGACAATCCATTTTCGTGAAGTCTGGAGAAACTGACTTTACAGTGTCCCAGAGACAAAAGCATTAAAATGAGAAATATGGTTACTTTTTATTATTATTATTTTAAACTCACAGAAAAGTTGCAAGAATAAATACTAAAATGAACTCCTATACATCTTTTACCTTGAGTCACCAGTTGTTGACATGTTGTTACGTGTTGTTGGCCCTCATGTGCCTGTGCTGGTTCGCTCCCATGTCCGCTCCACTCTTGCTTACTTTCTATGTATGTATATATAAAGTTTTGTTTTGTTTTGTTTTTTCCCCTCTGACCATTTGTGTGTTCTTTGGTGATAGAAGGCTTTATCCTAAATACTTAAGTGTGTATTTCCTGAAAAACAAGACTTTCTCTTCTGTGATCAGTATAATTATTAAAATCAGGAAATTTAATACTGATAAAATACTAATTCACAGTCAACATTCAAATATTGTCTGTTGTTCTAATAATGACCTCTATAGCTTTTTTTTTTCCTTTTCAGTCTATTCCAGGATAATATATTGAATATAGTTGTGAGGAGATACTTTCAGATTATGTAAATATTTCATTCTTAATCAAACTTTCACCCATTAGTTTTAGAATTCACTGATAATTTTAAACTCCATCAATACTTTCATATTTATAGTTTACATTCCACTATAAGAAATAGCTTCCCTTTCTTCCCCATTTGTTTATGTATATCAATGTAAACTCATAGATTCTTATTTCATGAGTTATAGTCTGTTACTATCATTATTTATTTTGGCTCTGAAAATCATTTTTTATTTATTTTAATGTTCAAAATAAATATTTTTATTTCATTTTCATTTGATCATCAGGAACCTCTTTAAGCTGGCTCCTGTGTCCTTTTGAAATGTACTAATTATTTGAGCATTTCCTTATTTTCTAGCTTAAAAAGATGTTCTAGACTCACATTATACTTTTCTTGAAATCAACATTTTCTCTAAGGAGCTTTAGTTTCTTATAGTGGAGATTATACCTCAATATAGGAGCTCTGGTGGCATAGTGCCTAAGGCATTTGACTGCTAACCAGCCACCAGCCACTCCTCAGAAGGAAGGTTGGGCAATCTACTTCTGTAGTAATAAAGTCTTGGAAACCCAAGGAGGGGTCTCTAGGAGTCAGGTCTGACTCGATGGCACATAACAACAACATACTTCAATATAAAGAAAACAAAATTCTTCACAACTAGACCAGTAACCAACATCGTGATAAATGGAGGAAGACTGAAGTTGTCAAGGATTTCATTTTACTTGGATCTACAGTCAACACCCATGGAAACAGCAGTCCAGAAATCAAGCAATGCATTGCATTTGGAAAATCTGCTGCAATTGCAGACCTCTTTAAAATGTTAAAAAGCAAAGATGTCACCTTGGAGACTAAAATGCACCTGACCCAAGCCATGGTATTTTCAGTTGCCTCATGTACATGTGAAAACTGGACAATGAGTAAGGAAGACTGCAGAAGAATTGATGCATTTGAATTATGGTGTTGGCAAAGAATATTGAATATACCATGCATTGCTAGAAGAATGAACAAATCTGTCTTGGAAGAAGGACAGCCAGAATGCTCCTTAGGAAGTAAGGATGGTGAAACTGTCTCTCGTCCTTTGGTCATGTTATCAGTCCCTGAAGAAGGCTCTCATGGTTAGTAAAGTAGAAGAATGTCAACAAAAAAGAGGAGGTCTCTCAATGAGATGGACTGACATAGTGACTTAAACAATGGGCTCAAACATAGCAAGGATGAAGAGGATGGCACAGGATTGGGCAGTTTTTCATTCTGTTGTACATAGCATTGCTGTGAGTCAGAACTGATTCAACAGCTTCTAGCAACAGCAACAACACTAGGTAGAAATCAAGATCTGGAGGACAGATGTGCTCATTCCTACTTATACACAGTTGCTTCTGGCAGCAAACAGAGCTAGGAAGTATACTGATATTCTAATTATAGTCCCACACCACAGGGTGCATTCTAGGTTTCCTCCTTTCCATATTTGTAACTGCGTTTTCCCACAAGAATAAGAACCCTTGCTCTGCCTTTACTTTTGTTCTGAGAAATGCATTATTTAAAATTTAATACATATTTATTGTAGAAAATTTTTATCTCAACACAAAGAATACAATAAAGTCACCTTATTCTCACCTAAAAATAGCCTCTGCAAATATATTTATATAAATGTAGAAATAATATGTGCTTATACTTTCATTTTTACAATGGAATTAAGAATTAAATAGCTAAATTTAAAAATCTAACATTTGTGAGAAATTTAGCCCCTTTGCTAAGGGCCTAAATAGTAAATTATACTATCAGGAGTATAATTTTATAAAATCTTGCTGTCTCAGACAAATGTAGGCTTCATTATTAGCTCTTGTTTTGGGGCTGGCAATCTTGGGCAAGTCATTTCTAATCCTCAGTTTTCTTATATACATAATAGTGAATAAATAAATATGTTATCAAATATTAAATAATATATATAAATCACAAAGTACAGACTTCTTAACACAGTAGGCATTCAGCAAATAGTCACTATGAGTTGGAAACGACTCGACAGCACCTATCAACAACTGTTTTACAGATTATCAAATGTTTTTTTACATGTGTAAACAGTCTGTTTGAATAAGTTTATAACAAGTATACTTAGTATATTATACTAGATTAAAGCACTTTGAAGGGCAGCAAGTATTTTATATTACATTAATAAAGAAAAATGCAATTAATTTTTCAATAATAAATGGACTATGAAAAATAGAAGTTATATATGTAATATATTTAAAACAAAGGTATTTATGGATTCATTCCATATAAATCCATAACTTAAGAATCACAGTGTTGTATGTTTTAAAAGATTGATGAATACATGTGTTATTTGCTGTCAGAATGTGCTTGGTCAGCCTGTTTTTAGCTTTTATTTTGTAACAAGTAATGAAAACATTGGTTTTCCACATTCAACCAAATATTTGTTTTGCTACTACTTACATGTTACTGTAGACTAAATAATTTTTCTTGCCTTCAGCAGCATAACTATAATTTTAGTCCAAGCTTTGGATGCTTCAGTTTTAATTTTATGCCTATGCATATAGTGCCACATGTGTGCTTACATAATAAGATTGTAAATATTTTATCTTCTGTTGTATGGTAAAGGAGCTCATTGTACTCAGGTATGTGCTTATATAATAAGATTGTAAATACTTTATCTTCTGTTGCATAGTAAAGGAGCTCATTGTACTCAGGTATACAGAAATGATTCCAGAAGAAAAAGATAATGGTATCTGCTAAAATGAAGGGGGCAGGGGGAAGCATGCTGGCATGAAACTTAGAAATATAACTCTTCTAAAGAAAAAAGCAGACATGAAATTCTTAAATGTTTAAAACAGGGCATCCTGTATGCTTTTCAATAAAAACTGATGATAGCTGTGGTAAAATGTTTCATCAGTGTGATTGTACTCCAAAGTCAAAAAAAGATGGAGACAAGAGAGGGAAAGAATGAAGTTAATGAATAAAACAAATGTTACCCCAGATCATGGCCCTCTTTGTGTCTTAGTAAGGAAAAATATAAAGATTATGTAATAAATTTCTGTTTATATATATTTTATATATGTGTGTATGTATTTGTTTAAGGAATTGAAGTTATCAAAAAATATGAGATAAAACTTTATAATTAACATTCAAACAGTGGCAAGCTGATTTTCACTGCAATATGAGATGAAATTCATTGCATTTCTGAGGTCAAAGGTAGCTAATCCTGCCTCAGCCTCATAATCCTGTACTACCACTATTTTACCACCTAGAGCATGCAAGTGTAATTATCTCTTTACTTGCTGGTACAGAACATAGTCTGTAAGTTTCTGAAAGACATGACCCATGTTGATCATAATTGATTTATTCAACAAACATTTATTAAGTGCAAGGCACTCTTTTAGACACTTTGGATTTATCAAAGAGAAAACAAACAAAAGAAATTTGACCTAGTGGACCTTCCCTTCTACCCATATTTGCGAAGTTCCTGGCACGGTATATTTTTCACCTAATGGTTATAAGATAGCTGCAGCAGCTCTAAGCATCACATCTTCACACAATGATATATATCTAAAGCAAGAAGGCAGGGTAGAAGCAGAAGGACTTTTCTTTTGGGCCTTTCTTTTTATGGGAAGGAAACTCTTTCCCAGAACTTCTTAACAGACTTCCCTTTACATATCATTGGCCAAAACTGGCTATGCTGAGAATGAACATGTAGCCTGGGCTAATCACTGACAAAGGAGAGTGGGATTTCTTAACTATAAACAACCTGAAAAAATTCACTCACCTACATCTGTGATATTTGCTTACCTGCCCTCCTATAACTATGGACGAGCTGTTCATACTCCTAGGCTACCTCACATGTGTACTACATCCTGCCTCCTCTCACCTACTTGCAGCTATCATTCCAAAGTTCTCTTCTTTCTCTACTACATCACCAAATTTTCTCTTTACTGTATCATCTACCATCAATATGCAAACCTGCAGTAATTTCTTATTGAAAGCCTAAAAAACCCTATGAAATGATTCTGCTCTGTCATGTAGGGTTGCTATGAGTTAAAAATTGGCTTGATGGCACCCAACAACAATACACATACACATATATACATACAGAGACAAGGTTTATTTTAAGGGATTTGCTCATGTGATTGGGGATAATGGGGTGCTACTGTTGTTGTTATGTGCTGACGAGTCGGACCCAACTCATAGCAACCGCTCCTTGGGTTTCCGAGGCAGTATCACTATGGAAGTAGATTGCCCAACCTTCCTTCCGAGGAGTGGCTGGTGGGTTTGAACCTCCAGCCTTCTGGTTAGCAGTCAAGTGCCTTAGGCACTACGCTACCAGAGCTACCAGAGCACCAATGGGGTGCTGGCAAGTCCAAAATCTGTAGGTCAGGCAATAGGCTGAAGATTCCTGCATTTCTGTGTCCCAGAAACCATAGGTCAGGTAATGGGAGAGTGAACAATGAGGGAGTTCTGGCAAGATGTCTATTTACAGCCTTGAAGCAGAGTGCACCTAGTGGTGTAACATTTTGCTCTTAAAGCCTTCAACTGGTTAAATGATACTCACATAGTGGAGACTAATGTGCTTTACTTAAGAGCAATAGATTTAATCACAAACAGCTGGGCACTATAGCCTAGCCAAGTTGACACATAAAATTAGCCATCACAGACATATAACATAAATGTGTACACATTATATTATATAATGCATATAACAAATACCTTTCTTAAACTCATTCTCAGTAACTACCACTAAAACTATACTAAAAATGATTTATTCCTTTTGACATTCAAAATGCACTTCTGGATTTCATGCTCCTTTGGGTGGGTACTTAAGTTATTGCATTGTGGATAATCAGCTGTTGACATTCACAAAACTTATGGAGAATAGAATGATCAACATTCAAGTTCACTATGCAGTGAGGACACAGTGGCTGATCTCACATTATAACATGAGATTAAAGGATAGAGGAGATGAAGGAAAAAGGGTTATTGGTCTTGGATTTTAGAATGAATATATCTGTGCTGAGTTTAAGAAAGATATTTATTAATGAAATTACTGTTTCTGTTTGTTCTTCCATTAGCTCTTCTAGTTATAAAAGTTACCTGCCTCGAGTTTTACTTCTTTCCTTCAGTTAGACAAGCAGTATGCCAAATTTTCTGCTTTCTTTTCCATCTGATTTTTATATTGGCATCAGTTTGCCTGTATTTTGGGATTGACATAGTGAATAGTGAAGCCTCTGAGCTGTTTAGGACTTTAATTCTTGTCTTTTCTGTTCTTGTTACTAATGTGCCTAATGCAAAAAGACCAAACTGACTCTTGCATCAAGTAGAATTCAGCTCAATTGCTAGTACACATGTCTATGTACCCAGTTACTATTTCCTTTAGACTTATATATTTCATCTGATTGTTTGAGTACCTTTTTGTATACATTGGATGTTCATTTGAATTTATTTGAGCTTTTGTTTACTGAAAATGAAAAGACATTTCTTTTATTGGCAACCTGTGATAGTCCATTCCAACCATGTGTCCATGTATCATCTTACTGCTACTTCCTAAAAAGGAAACATTCCCTCCAGCCAGCAACTGTTCCACCTTGTTTCTCATCAGTAGGGTTGGCACTAGTTCAAGTTCTGTCAACACTGTTCCATCAGATAAAGCTGTTGATAGCGTAAAGTATGGGGGAGCTGTATATGTGCACACTGTTCAAGCACCAATGAATAGACTAAAGCATGATTAGTGCCCCCACATTAACCTGTCTCTAATTTAGTCTGACCTTCATGCTAGCAGTGACACTTCCCTATGTATGTATCAGCATATGTCTCATAATAGTTGAGTCATTTGGATAAGAACTCAAGTTTTCTGGTTTTCATTGACAAAATGGTTAATAATTAAGCCTCTGTGCAAGATCTTTAGATAGACATCATTTTTAGTAAGTTAAAAGCCTGATAAAATATAAGCAATATTTCTACAGTCTGTTTTCATCTGTACTGTCTCACTAGTTATTAACAGAACTGGAAAAGCTTCATTCTTAGAAATGTTATGCAATGTGGAAAGTTTCAGCTCATCTACCATAATGATGATCTTCTAGAAAGCAAGAAAAGAACTGTTAGACAAAAACATTCCCCATGGGTTTCCCCTCTTTGTGGACAGCAATCTGGCATGCCACATACATTTTTTTATTTATTTATTCAGGAGAGGACTTTGGAGACAGCCGTATAAAACATACCACTATTTGTGTTAGGCTGGGTTCTCTAGAGAAGCAAAACCAGTAAAGCTTATATATATAAAGAGAGAAATTTATCTTAGGAAAATGGCTCACACAATTACAGCAGCTGGCAAGTCCCAAGTTCTTGGATCAAAAGTCAAGCTGGAGGCTTTTCCTGATTCACGCAGCTGCAGGGGCTGACAAGTTCAAGGTTGGCAGGCAGAATACCAGCTATTGACTCCAATGATGACAAATCCAAGATCACCAGGCCGAATGGTGGATTATTCGCTCACGGATGGTTGTAGGCAGCACAACAGGATCCCGATCAACAGAAGAATGTCCCTTTTCCCAGGATGTCCATAAATAAGCAGGCCACACCCCTAGGGAAACTCCCTAACAACGGATTGGCTGCTCAAAACATATACATCCAATCTCATCATGGAAATAACCCACATCAAAACTGCATAAACCACACAGAATTATGGTCCAGACAAGTTAACACACAACTCCAACTATCACAGTCCACCTTTTGTCAACTTTGCAGTTGTACACATCTCTTTGACCATTTATAATCTCTGAATAAAGACAAATACAAAGTCATATTTGTGTCTAACATTATGCACTTACATGTATACAACCAAAACATATTAACCCTGTTTACATTTCATAGTTCATAACAGAAGGAAACAAAAATATCTCAGGCACATACAATGAAGAAATATATCAATCACAGTCCTCATTTCTACAACTGGTCATGTGGTCGTAGCTGACATTTAGAACTACCTTCTTCCACCACCCATTCTGTATTTCTCTTGCCCTCAGCAAGCACTTCAGCCGGTCATGGTTCTTTGCCTGGTGGGATGATCCTCACTTTCATTCCTGAAATGTCTGGGCCATTAGTAGTCATATCAGAATTGGGTTGCTGTAGCCATTGACTTTAATCATAGTGCATGGTAGTACTAAGAGACATCCTAAAGAATCACCTGTATTCCAGACATATTCTTCTTTACCCAATTATGTAATGTCAATCCAATTTCCCTTTGGTAATCAGGATCTATCACACCACATAATACAGTAATGTTCTTCTTTGTTTGTTGATCCAGAGGCATGAGGAAACAAAAATGGCTGGGTGGCATTCTTAACTTCTAGTTCAATGCAATTGGTATTGTGTCTCCAGGTGGGAGTGTTCCTCCCTTTGGGTCTAAGATCTCCAGACCCACAGAGCATAGGGTAGGAGGGATAGGAAGCAAAAGCTTTTTGAGTGGGTCACTAGGGGTAATAGTGAGTGGTAGCACTCCCATTTCCACCCCTCGGTTCCTGGACCCATGAATACTGGCTGTTGGAGAAACAGCACCATATATTGGACACTGGTTTAGAGCATATACAGCTTCCTGGAGAACCCTTGCCCAACCCTTCAAGGTATTGCCACCTAGCTGGCACCATAATTGTGTTTTTAGTAAGCCATTCCATCACTGTATCAAGCCAGCTGCTTGAGGATGATGGGGAACATGGTAAGACCAGTGAATTCCATGAGCATAGACCCATTGCCACACTTCATTTGCTGTGAAGTGAATCCCTTGATCAGAAGCAATGCTGGGTAGGATACCATGACAGTGGATAAGGCGAATTCTGTAAGTCCATGGATGGTAGTTTTGGCAGAAGCATTGCATGCAGGAAAGGCAAGTCCATATCCAGAATAAGTATCTATTCCAGTAAGAACAAAACACCATACTTTCCATGATGGAAGTGGTCCAATGTAATCAATCAGCCACCAGGTTGCTGGCTGATCACCCTGAGGAATGGTTTGATATCGTGGACTCAGTGTTGGTCTCTCCTGCTGGCAGATTGGGCACTCAGCTATGGCAATAACCAAATCAGCCTTGGTAAGTGGAAGTCTGTGTTGCTGAACCCATATATAACCACCATCCCTGCCACCATGGCCACTTTGTTCCTGAGTGCATTGAGCAATGACAGGAGTAGCTGGAGGAAAAGGATGGCTGGTTTCCACTGAACATCTAATCCTATGCACCTGATTGTTAAAATTCTTCTCTGCCAAGGTCACCTTAGTGGGCATTCACATGGGACACAATTATCTTTACTCTTTGACCTATTCAGAGAAATCTATCCACATACCTCTTCCCCATACATCCTTGCCACCAATTTTCCAATCATGCTTCTTCCAAGTTCCAGACCATCCTGGCAAGCCATTGGCCACAGCCCATGAATCCATATACAGTGATACATCTGGTCATTTTTTGTTCCATGCAAAGTGAACAGCCATATGCAAAGTTCTGCCCATTGGAAGGATTTCCCTTCACCACTGTCCTTCAGGGAAGTCTCAGAAAGGGGCTGCAGTGCCACTGCTATCCACTTTTAGTTGTGCCTGCATATCACACCAAACCATCTGTAAACCAGGCACGAGTTTTCTCTTCTACAGTCACCTGACCATAAAGAACTCCCCATGAGGCCATGGGAGAGGGAAGGTAATATGACTGGAATGGAGACCATAAGCATTTGGGGTACTTCCTCATGCCAACTTGTTTGTCCCGTCAGGTCCTGCTCAAGCCCGATCTTATATACCATTTCCATTTAATGATGGAGTGCTGCTGTGCATGTCCATATTTATGACTCTGTGGGTCACACAATACCCAGTTCATGGTGGGCAGCTCAGGCCTAATGGTGACTTGGTGGCCCATGATTAGGCGTTCGGTCTCTACTAAAGCTCAGTAACAAACTGAAAGCTATTTCTCTAAAGGAGAGTAGCTATCTGCACAGGATGGCAGGGCTTTGCTCCAAAATCCCAAGGGTCTGCATTCCAGTTCACCAATAGGGACCTGCCAAAGACTCCAACCAGCATCTCTATCTGCTACAGACACTAAAGGCAACATTGGATCAGCCGAATCATATGGTCCAAGTGGCAGAGCAGCTTGCATGACAGGCTGAACTTGTTGCAGATCCTTCTGTTCTGGGCCCCACTCAAAACTAGCAGCTTTCCAAGTCACTTGATAAATAGGCCACAGCAACACACCCAAATGAGGGATATGTTGCCTCTGAAATCCAAGGAGGCCCACCAGACATTGTGCCTCATTCTTAGTTGTGGTGGAAGCCAGATACAATAACTTATACTTCAGTTTAGTAGGAATATCTTGACATGCCCCACACCACTGGACCTCTAGAAATTTCACTAAGGTGGAAGATGCCTGAATTTTTGTCAGGTTAATTTCCCACCCTCTAGCTCACACGTCTCACCAATAAGTCTAGCTAGAGTCATTAATATTTCTTACTAGGTCCAATCAGCATTATGTCATCAATATAATGGACCAGCGTGATGTCTTGTGGAAGGCAAAGGTGATCAAGATCCCTACAGACTAAATTATGACATAGTGTTGGGGAGTTGATATACCTCTGAGGAAGGATTGTGAAAGTATATTGTTAGCCTTGCCAGCTGAAGGTGAACTGCTTCTAATGGTCCTTTGAAATTGATATCGAGAAAAAGGCATTGGCCAGATCAATAGCTGCATACGAAGTACCAGGAGATGTACTAATTTGCTCAAGGAGTTAAACCACATCCAGAACAGCAGCTGTAATTGGAGTCACCACCTGATTAAGTTTACGATAATCTACTGTCATTCCCCAAGATCCACCTGTTTTTTGCACAGGCCAGATATGTGGATTAAATGGGGATGTGATGGGAATTACCATCCTTGCATCCTTCAAGTCCTTGATGGTGGCAGTAATCTCTCCAGCCCCTCCAGAAATGCAGCATTGCTTTTGGTTTACTATTTTTATAGGTAGAGGCAGTTCTGATGGCTTCCACTTGTCTCTTCCTGCCATAATAGCCCTTACTCCACATGTCAGGGACTCAATGTGGGAATTCTGCCAATTGTTCATTATATGTATTCCAATTTTGCATAAATCACTACAGGGTGGGTTAGGGGACCCACTGTGAGACACACCTGAGCTATGACTTCATTAATAACTTGACCTCCATATGCCTCCACTCTGACTGGTGGGCCACAATAATGCTTTGAGTCTCCTGGAATTAATGTCAGTTCAGAGCCAGTGTCTAGTAATCCCCAAAAAGTCTGATTATTTCTTTTTCCCCAGTGAACAGTCACTCTTGTAAAAAGCCTCAGATTCCTTTGGGGAAGGCTGGGAGACAGATTGACATTATAAACTTTTGGCAATGTAATGGTGTCCTTCCTCAATAAGACCCAGCCTCCCATTCATTCAAGGGGTTGTGGGTCTGTAAACTGACTCAAGACTGGGAATTGATTGAGATGCCATGACTCTGTATTCTGGGGATTCAATCTAGGCTACTGTTCACGTGACCTAGAATTCTTCTGTCTATGCAGATCAAGTAAATATTTAGTAACTTTACCATGTATTTTACTCCTAGGAACACCATGCCTAAGCATCTAATGCCATAATTCTATATGAGTCATAATATTCTGATTACTGTTTTGACTCTGTTATCCATTATGGTAACCACACGCACCTTGTCTTTATCGGTTAACTGCTGCCACTTGTCCCCTACTACCATGGGATCCAATCAGCTCCATCATAGTTAAGTGTCTTAGTTCAATTAGGGCAGTTCCCACTGTCAAATCCGGCTTACATAAAATACAAATCACAGTAGTCTTCAAGGATGCTGGTTCTTCCTTCATAAATTTGTTCCTCACCATACTGGTGAAAGGTGTGTCCTCTGCACTCTCCATTTCTGGCTCTAGAAGTCTAATCTGATAAATCCATTCTAACAGACCAGTTTCCCTAAGCCTCTGGATACCTTCTTCTACATTATACCAAGACAGGTCTGGTACTCCAACTTGACTTAAGGTAGGCCACTGCATAATCCATGCTTCAGTAAGCCAACCAAATAAACAATCAGATCCTTTCCTAATCTCTCAAGCTGAAACACTGAATGAAGAATCTGTACTAAGCGGGCCTAAATCAATAAACTCAGACTGATCCAATGTTACCTTCCTTGCACCATTATCCCACACCTTCAGTAGCCATTCCCATACATATTCTCCGGGTTTCTGTCTGTACATGTTAGCAAAATCAAGTAGATCTTTTCTGGTGTAGTGGTGTAGCATACCACCTCCTCAGTCATACTTTGTATTTCACCTTTTGGGGCTCACTTGGACTTTAGTTATAGGTCTAGCAGCAACAATGAATGTTTGGGGCAGTTCCTGAGAACGTTCAGCAATGTCTTCCATGGTAATCTACCTCAGACAATGACCCAACAGAAACAGTTGGGTTAATCCCATCAAACTGAGGTGGAAGGGATACTGATTTTATAGTCATCCCTTCAAATGAGAGAGATACAACAGAATTTACAGGTTCCATATCCTGATCTTCCTGATTATCGGCCCATATGTCCCAATTTCAGGTTTCAGGATCTCATTTTTTCCCAGTAAATGCCCTCACTTTAACTTCAGACACAATTTTGGGTTGGCAGTTCAACTGGCATTGTAATTCAGCCAGCCTTACAGTAAGACTCTGGGTTTGGTTTTCAGCAATATCAGCTCTGTTACTAGAAGAAATAAGGTTTTCTTTCAGAGCACAACTGGAAAAACATTGAGGTCTTTTATGCAGCAGTTAAGCTGTGATTCAGCAGCTCTGAACTCATCTCGCTCTTTCATCACTTCGTCTAGCATAAGTAGGACCAACCAACTAGCTTCCTTATACTCCTCATGCTGACAGAATTGCAGAAAAGTATCAAATATGTGATCACCGAGAGCCTCACTTGTCAAAAGTACTTGATCTATTTGTGGTGGTGTTTTGCATATTAATGTTACCACCTCATCCCACAGATTAGCAGGGCCCTCTTTACTACTGCAGGCAGAGTCACCAGTGCCTTTAAGATTAATCAGATTGGAGAACGAAAATAGAATTGGTTAGAACCAATTTAGGAGGCCCATCCTTATGATTTTGCCCCTCTAGAACCACTCCTGGTACCAAATGTGTTAGGCTGGGTTCTCTAGAGAAGCAACACCAGTAAAGCTTATGGAGAGAGAGAGAGAAGAAAAAAATTTATCTTAGAAAAATGGCTCACACACTTATAGAAGCTGGCAAGCCCCAAGTTTTTGGATCAAACATCAAGCTGGAGGTTATTCCTGACTCACACAGCTGCAAGGGCTGATGAATTCAAGGTTGGCAGGCAATATACCAGCTGTTGACTCCAATGAATGATGAATCCAAGTTCACCAGTCTGAATGGTGGCTTGTTCACTCACAGACGGCTATAGGAAACACAACACGATCCTGATCAACAGAAGTGTCCCTTTTCCCAGGATGTCCATAAATATATTGGAAGCAGGCCACACCCCTAGGGAAACTCCCTTTCAATGGATTTGCTGCTGAAAACATATACATCCGATCTCATCATGGGAATAACCCACATCACAACTGCTTAAACCACTCAGAATTGTGGTCCAGCCAAGTTGACACACAGGTCCACCTATCACACTATTCCCAAGGGATAACTCTCATTCAGAACATTATCAGTCAACTATACTGAATCACTTCTATAGTATGTAATTAATTTAGTTGTTGCAAATTAGAAGAAATTAAGGCAAAGTCTCCAATTTTTTATTTTTCTCCATTTTTTATTGTCCTTGCCAATTTTACTGAGTGTTCAGAGATGCACGTAGAATTTCCAGTCAGTTGTGCCATCTTTACTACTTGCATTACTTTTGCTCTGCTGCTCTGGGTCATTTGTGAGCCTTTAAGATTCATTTCATCCTAATAACTTTAGGCATAATCTAGAGAAAACCTAGACTGCAGGTTAGAGGTTAAGCCCAGGCTTTTTAAATTATAGGCAATAATTTATTGGTTCGTCATGAAATTAGTAGTGTGACTCAATTAGCATTTTTTTTTAATGAAATGGCATAGAACAGAAAATATCAGAGAGCATTACATACTGTGATGGTAAATATTGTCTTATGAAATTCTGAAAATATATTTCATTACATTAGATTGTACTATAAGAAATTGCCACTGTTATAGTTCAAAAATAATAGAATATTAGTAATTTCATATGGCTTAACCTTATGTAGACTGTTTTTATTTCAAATTTTTATTGTGATTTGGGTGAAAGTTTACAGAGCAAATTCATTTTCCGTACAGCAGTGCATATATACTTTGTCTCCTGACATTGATTGTAATTTTCCACAATGTAACAGCTCTCTTCCCACTTCCTCCCCATAGTTACCTCTTCCCTGTGTCCTTCACTTCCATGCACTCCTGCCCCCCCCAAGCAGTCTCCCGGTGCATATGCTGCCCTTTTCTTCTCCCATGATTGATCTCTCCAAGGAGTACATCTACCTGATGTAAATGCTCAGTCCATATGCCTGTCTTTTATTTGGCTGGAAGCCACAGAAGTGAGTTCAGTTCCAGATGAAGGGCAGCTAGGGGCTATAGTCTCAGGGGTTTCACTAGGTCCATCAGACCAGCAAACCTAGTCTTTTATATATATATAATTTTTAGTTTTGTTCAACATTGGTCTCTCCCACTCGATCCAAGATCTCCTACACAGATCCACCTCCAAGTAGTTGACAGTGGTAGCCAGTCACCATCTAGTTCTTCAGGTCTCATGGTTTAATCTTAAATATACTGTTTTATATATTAGATATATACCAGACACATGTGTACGTGTACTTAGTTGATATGAAAAATATGTTTCATAGTGAAAAAAGTTAAAAAAAAAAAACAAAACACTGGCTTAAAATAAAATTCTGACAGGACCCACTGTGCTAAGGCCAGAAGAAAGCTACAAGGCATCATCCTCTAATCCTGAAAACACTAGTCTCTGGTAGGTAGAACAAGACTGATTCATGGGAAACTATTAATTTTTAATAGTCATAACTAAGGAGCCCTAGTAGCATAGTATTTCAGTCATTTGACTGCTAACCAGAAGGCTGGTGGTTCAAACCCCACAGCCACTCCTCAGAAGGAAGTTTGGGCAATCTACTTCCATAGTGATATCACCTCCAAAACTCAAGGAGGGGTCACTATGAATCAGGTCCAACTCCACGTCAGTGCATTAGTCATAACTAAGAAGTATTTATAATTAATAGATAGCATTTTGAATATCAAATATAGATAGATAGATGTACTGTAAGATTTAAACACCACTTGGCTGTCAGCTTGTCATATTGTGGTGGCTTGTGTGTTGTCGTGATGTTGGAACCTATGCCACTGGTATTTCAGATACCAGCAGGGTCACCCATGGTGGACAGGTTTCAGCAGAGCTTCCACACTAAGACAGACTAGGAAAGACAGGACCATCCACTTCTGCAAAAAAACCGGCCACAGAAAACCTTGTGAATAGCAGTGAAGTACTGTCCTGATATATTACTAGAAAATTTTATGAATAGCAGAGAAACATTGGCTGATACAGTGCCAGAAGGTGAGCACCTCAAACAGTAAGGCATTCAAAATATGCTTCAGTAAAAGCTGCCTCCTTGAAGTAGAGTTGACCTTAATGACATGGATGGAGTAAAGATTTTGGGACCTTCATTTGCTTATGTGGCATGAGTTCTCAAAAATGAAGTCAAACACATACAGATAAATATCCTAGGCATTAGTGACCTGAAATGGACTGGTATTGGCCATTTTGAATTGAACAATCATATGGTCTACTGTGCTGGGAATCACAGATTTTGATTGTGATTCCATTGATTCCATTAGAGGAATGGTGTCACATTCATCATCAAAAAGAATGATTGAAGATCTGTCCTGAACTATAATGCTGTGAATGATTGGAAAAAAGGAAAAGCATTAGTAGTGGGAAAATATGATCTTGGTGATAGAAATGATGCATGACACAGCATGATAGAGTTTTTCAAGACCAACAACTTATTCGTTGCAAATACCTTTTCTTCAACAATATAAACAATGACCTTGGCATACACGTGGACCTTGCCAGATGGACACAGGACAGTGTTTTGTTCTGTTGTACAGAGAGTCGCTAAGAGTTGGAGCTGACTTAACAGCACATAACACCAACAACAACGTAAGATTTAGAGACATTCAGAGAAGTGATAATACAGTCAAGAAAAGCTTCTTCACTGAGGGAAGTAAAAGAAAAAATGAGTGTAACTAGACAGGAAGAGAGAAAATATTCACACTGAAGTTTGAACTGCATAGTCCACTTTTATGTGAATTTAAAAAAAAAAAAAAAAACGGTGCCAGACAATGAGGAGAAAAAAGTAAAAGCAGCAATGCCAGAAAAGAAATTGACATTAGACAGCAGAAGGGTTGCAATTATTCAAGACCACTTTTGACTTCTTTTATGACATGGACCTTTCTATGATGCAGGCACCAAAACTAAAGCCAAAGGTAGAAGAAAGATTGGTTGGTACCATGTGGAAATATTTTGTTGTTGTTGTTGTTGCCAGGTGCCGTCAAATCCTCTTCAACTCATAGCAACCCTATGCACAGTAGAATGAAACACTGCCCAGTCCTGAGCCAGCTCACTGATACTTGCTATACTTGAGCCCATCACCACTGCCACTATGTCAATCCACCTCATTGAAGGCCTTCGCCTCTTTCTTTGACCCTCCACCTTAACAGGCATGTATCCTTCTCCAGGAAATGGTCCCATTTAACATGACCAAAGTAGGTGAGACGAAATCTGGCCATTCTCACCTACAGGGGGCATTCTGTCTGCACTTCCTCCAGGACAGACCTGTTAGTTCTTTTAGCACTCCACAGTACATTCAGCATTCTTCACCAACAGCACAGCTCAAAAGCATCAATTCTTCTTTGGTCTTCCTGTTCATTGTCCAGCTCTCACATGCATATGAGGCAATTGAAAATACCATGGCTTATGTCAGGCACACCTTAGTCCTCCAGGAGACATCTTTGCTCTTCAGCTCTTGCAAGAGGTTCCTTGCAGCCAATTTGCCCAGTGCCATATGTCATCTGATGTCCTGACTGCTGCTTCCATTGGCATTAATTGTAGAACCAAGTAATGTGAAGTCTTTTACAATTTCAATCTTTTCTCCATTTATCATAATGATGTTATAGGACCAGTTGTGAGGATATTTGTTTTCTTTATATTGAGGTGTAATCCATACTACAGACTGTATTCTTCAACCTTCCTCAGTAAGTACTTCAATCCATCTTCACTTTCAGGAAGAAAAGTTGTATTGCAGGTTGTTAATGATTCTTCCTCCAGTCCTAATGCCATGTTCTTCTTCATATAGTCCAGCTTCTCAGATTATTGGCTCAGCATACAGATTGAATAAGTATGGTGAAACGATACAACTCTGACACACTCCCTTCTTCATTTTAAACCATGCAGTGTTCCATTTTTCTGTTGGAACGACAGACTCCTGATCTATGTACAGGTTCCTCATGAGCACAATTAAGTGTTCTGGAACTCCCATTCTTATCAATGTTATCCACAATTTCTTATGATCCCCACAATCAAATGCTTTTCCATAGTCAATAAAACACAAGTAAACATCTTTCTGGTATTCTTTGCTTTCAGCCAAGATCTGTCTGACATCAGCAGCGATATCCCTCATTCCACGTCCTCTTCTGAATCCAGCTTGCATTTCTGGAAGTTCTCTGTCAATATACTGCTGCAACCATTTTTGAGTTATCTTCAGTAAAATTTTACTTGTGTGTGATATCAATGATATTGTTCAATAATTTCTACATTCTGTGGGATCACCTTTCTTGGGAATGGGTACAAATAGGATCTCTCCCAGTCAGTTGGCCAGATAGCTGACTTCCAAATCTGTTGACATAACCAAGTGAGTGCCTCCAGCAGGGCATCCATTTGTTGAAACATCTCATTGGGTATTCTGTCAATTCCTGGAGCCTTGTTCTCCACCAATTCCTTCAGTGCAGCTTCGACTTCTTCCTTCAATACCATTGGTTCTTGAACATATGCCACCTCCTGAAATGGATGAAGATCGACCAGTTCTTTTTGGTACAGTGACTCTTTGTATTCCTTCCATCTTCTTTTGATGCTTCCTGCATCATTCAATATTTTGCCCATAGAATCATTCAATATTGCAACTTGAGGCTTACATTTTTTCCTCAGTTCTTTTAGCTTGAGAAATACCAAGAGTGTTCTTCCCTTTTGGTTTTCTAACTCCAGGTCTTTGCACAGTTCATTTTAGTGATTGGCTTTGTCTATTCGAGCTGCTCTTTGAAATCTTATGTTCAGCTCTTTTATCTCATCATTTCTTCCATTTGCTTTAGCTACTCATCACTCAAGGGCAAGTTTCAGAGTCTCTTCTGACATCCATTTTGGTCTTTTCTTTCTTTCTCATATTTTTAATGACCTCTTGCTTTCTTTGTGGATGATGCTCTTGATGTCATCCCACAATTCTTCTGGTTTTCGGTCACTGGTGTTCAATGCATCCAATCTATTCTTTAGATGGTCTCTAAATTCAGGAGGGATATATTGAAGGTCATATTTTGGCTCTTGTGGGCTTGTTTTAATTGTCTTCTACTTCAAGTTGAACTTGCATATGAGCAGTTGATGGTCTGTTCCACAATCAGCTCCTGGCCTTGTTTTGGCTGAAGATATTGAACTTTTACATCTCTTGCCACAGATGTAATCAATCTGATTCCTGTGTACTCCATCTGGCAAAGTCCATGTGCATAGCCGCCATTTGTGTTGTTGAAAAAAAAAGGTATTTACAGTGAATAAGTCATTGGTCTTGCAAAATTCTATCATGCAATCTCCAGCATTATTTCCATCACCGAGGCCAAGTTTTCCAACTGCTAGTGATTCTTCTTTGTTTCCAACTTTAGCATTCCAATCACCGGTGATAACTAATACATCTTGATTGCGTGTTTGGTCAATTTCAGACTTCAGAAGTTGATAAAAATCTTCAATTTCCTCATCTTTGGCTTTGGTGATTGGTACGTAAATTTGAATAACAGTAGTATTAACAGGTCTTCCTCATAGGCATATGGATATTATTTTATCACTGACAGCATTACACTTCAGGACAGATCTTGAAACATCCTTTGTGATGATGAATGCCATGCCTTTCCTCTTCAATTTGTCATTCCCGGCATAGTAGATCACATGGTTGTCTGATTCAAAATGCCCAAAATCTGTCCATTTCAGCTCACTAATGCCTAGGATATCAATCTTTATGTGTTCCATTTCATTTTTGACAACTTCCAATTCTCCTAGATTTATATTTTGTACATTCCATTTCCGATTATTAATGGATGTTTGCAGCTGTTTCTCCTCAATTTGAGTCTGCCATGTCAGCACATGAAGGTCCTGAAAGACTTACTTTGTCCATATCATTAAGGTTTATTCTACTCTGATGAGCCAGCTCTTTCCCAGTCCTATTTTGAGTGCCTTCCAAGGGGCTCATCTTCCTACACTGTGTTGGACAGTGTTCCCAAGCTTTTCATAAAGTTGCCCAGTGATATATCAGACAGTGTTTCTCTGCTATTCATGAGGTTTTCCCTGGCCAATTTTTGAGACGTGGATGGCCGCCTCCTTCTTCCTAGTCTGTCTTAGTCTGTAAGCTGCATTGAAACCTATGCACCATGTGAAACTCTGCTGGCATCTGAAACACCAGTGGCACAGCCTCAAGCCTCACAACAGCATACAAGCCTCACAGGATGACAAACTGACAGACAAGTTTGTCTCCCTTAGCTGTTGGAAACCTCTGCATCCTCCACTTACCTAATTCCTACCTGGAACCTGCCACTTTGTGGTCCCTGGCTGCTCCCTCCCTTTCCTGGCTCTATGGGACTTGGGGTCTAGCCTTGCCTCCCTCCCCTTTACCTGGATATCCTGCTGCTCCAGAGGTCCCAGGCCTTTCCTGCTCCTTCCCTTTCCTGGCTGTAGGGGACTTGGGGCCTAGCCTTGTCTCCTGCCCCTTTTTACCTGGATATCCTGCCATTCACTCCTCAGGTCCTTGGCCTCTCCTTCTCCCTCCTTTTCCTGGCTCTAGGGGGTTTGGAGCCTAGCCTTGCCTCCCACCCCTTTTTACACGGATATCCTGCTACTCCAGAGGTCCCTGGTCTTTCCTGCTCCCTCCCTTTCCTGGCTCTAGGGAACATTTTTAGGAAATGAAAAACCAAAATACTCAGACATTAATTACAATATGTTTCCTTAAAGTTACCCTGGGTGTGCTTGACTTTCTTGCCTCCCCTGCAACCTCCTCCACCTCATTTGTCTCTGCTACCCCTGTGATAGCATGACAACCCCTCATCTTCCTCCTCCTCCTCCTCAGCCTACTCAACATGAAGACAACAAGGATGAAAAGAAATCTTTTATGATGATCTACTGCCACTTAATGAATAGTAAATAATCACCATGCCATTCAATTAATAAACTTTTCTGCTGTGTGTATGTGTGTGTGTGTGTGTCTTTGTGTGATAATCTAATAACTGTATGGCAAGAACTATGTTAATCGACTGTTCACGTTATTAATAAGAATTCTAGTCAACAGCAGGCTATTAGTTAAGTTTTCAGGGAGTCAAAAGTTATATGGAAATCTTCAAGTTTGCAGATGGTTGGCACCTCTAAGCCCCACGTTTTTCAAGGGTCAACTGTATATGTTAATCCATTAATGCATATCATTTTTAGTTTTACTTAGGAAATAAAATTTCTTTTAACATAAATGTGAAACCCAAGATCTCAGGCATAATTATTTTGGGAACTGTTGCTTTGTCTAAATACCTGACTGTATTTTAGAGGAAAGTATCATTTATCATGTGTTAATGAGGAATTAGTACGTGCATATTTTTCTAAGCAAATTGAATTTCAAACTCAAAATACTGTGGTTTCCTCAAACTAAGTCTGGCTTTTTGTTTGTATATTTCTTTTACAAACGCCACCCTCTCACTACCAGTTTCTAGTCAGAGCCTTACATCCTACCATGCCCATTTTAGCCACACAGTTGACTGTTTTAACAGCCTGCTAACAGGCTACCTAACACATCTTTGTTGCTAATTTCATATCCCACCAAAGTGTATAACTTTTTATAGCATAAACTTGATCATATGTCAGTCCCCTTCATAAAGTTCTTTAATGGCTTCTCATTTCCTATAGGATAAAGTCCTTTGCCTGGCATACAAGGCCCTCCATGGCCCATACTTTGCCTGTCATTCTAGTCTCATCTCTGACTGGATCTTATGCTCTGTACAGAGTGAATTTTTCTACATACCAACCTGTTTTATACCTCTACTTTTGCTGTCATGGATTTCTCTTCCTGGAATGCTTTGTTTATCTAATAAATACTGCCTCAATATTCAAATTGTTTAATATTGTTTTTCTAAGATGACTTTCCTGATCCCTCTTTCATCACTAGACCAGTGTTTCTCAAAAGTGTCAGCACTTTAGTTTTACATTTTTCATTTCACTTAGGAAATAAAATTTAGAATCACCTGAAAATTTCAAAGCCCAGGGGATGGGACACAGGCATCAGTAATTTTTGAAGCTCCCCAGGTAAAAGAGTGCAGAAACATTTGGGAACCACTGCACTAGACTCTAAACTACTAGAAATCAAGAATTTGTGCCTCAGTCATCTCTTGTAATCCTTATTAGAACTATTTATTGAATCGATAAAGAAATGAAACTGAAGATATTTAAAGTTTCTATTTAAAAAACTAAGTCTAGAGCTGCACTCTCTATTACAGTAGCTACTAGTCAGATGTGACTATTAATAAGTCTTTGAAATGTGTCTAGTCCAAATAGAGATGTAACTAGATTGCAAAGATGTAAACTCATTCATAGATCATTTTATGTTGATTATATGTTAAAATGATAACAGTTTGAATAGATTAAATAAAAGTTACTATAATTAATTTCACCTGTCTCTTTTCACAGTTTTAATGTGGCTACTGGAAAATTTTAAATTATATTTATGGCATGTATTATATTTCTTTTGAATAATGCTGGTCCCGATTATACTAAATTGTTGCATATTTTTTTTTTTTTTTTGCTAATTTGCTGAACACTCAAAAACAGTTGCAGTGATAAATTGACGGGGAACTGCCAGAAATTCACACGATACTTAGAAGATGACATGGACCCAGGGGTATCATTACTGATGTCAGGTTGATCATGGCACAAAGCAGAGAATACCAGAAAGATGTTTCATTGATTATGCAAAGGCATTGGACTGTGTGTATCATAACAAATTATGGATAACATGGCAAAGAATGGAAATTCCAGACACTTGATTGTGCTCATGAGGCACCTGTATGTAGAACAAGAGACGTATTAGAAACAATGTTAAACAAGAAGATACTGCGTGGTTTAAATACAGGAAAGATGTGCATCAGGGTTGTATCCTTTCATCATACTTATTCAATCTATATGCTGAACAAATAACCCAAGAAGCTAAACTATATGAAACAGAATTGTGGCATCAGGATTAGAAGGAGACTCCTTAACAACCTGATATATGTAGATGGCACAACCTTGCTTGATGAAAGTGAAGAAGACATGAAGCACTTACTGATGAGCATCAAAGGCTGCTGTCTTCAGGGTGGATTATCCTTCAACATAAAGAAAACTAAATTCTTCACAGTTGGACCAATAAGCAACATCATGATGAATAGACAAAATGTTGACGTTGTCATGGATTTCATTTTACTTCATTTCACAATCAATGCCCATGGAAGCAGCAGTCAAGAAATCAGATGACATACTGCACAGGGAAGATCTGCAAAAGACCCCTTGAAAGTCTTAAAGAGCAAAGATGTCATTTTGAAGGCTAAGATGCCCCTGACCCAAGCCATGGTATTTTCAGTAGCCTCATATGCATATGAAAGCTGGACAGTGAATAAGGAAGACAGAAGAAGAGTTGATACATTAGAATTGTGGTATTGGTGAAGAATATTGAAAATACCATGGACTGCAGAAGAAGGAAATAATCTATCTTGAAAGAAGTGTAGACAGAATGCTCCTTAGAAGCAAGAATGGCCAGACTTCATCTCCTGTACTTTGGTCATGTTGTCATAAGGAACCAGTCCCTGGAGAAGGATATCATGCTTGGTAAAGTAAAGTGTCTTAGTTCTCTAGTACTGCTATTACAAGAATACCACAAGTGGATGGCTTTAACAAACAGGAATTTACTCATTTACCACTTCTTTACCAGTTTAGGGGCTACAAGTCTAAATTTAGAGTGCGAATTCTAGGGGCTGGGTGAAGGCCCTCTAACTTGAGCTTCAGATCTGCCTCTTGTTCCAGACCCCCTGGAGCTGGAAGTGTCTCCTAACTCATGCAACTCCTGGCTGCTGAGGTTGATGAACCCAGGGTTGGCAGGTAAAATGACACAATTTCCAAATCACCAGGGAACATGGCAGGCCACTGATTGAAGTCCAGGATCAATACCAAGATCAGAGGCAACATGGAGGGCCACTGGTTCAAATCCAGCAACTGGAGATGAAGATGAAGACTCAGCCAAATGTGCCAAAAAGCTGGAGAACTTCCTCAAAGCTTCTCCATATATACTGGAAGCAGGCCATACCCCGAAGATGACTAATTAGCTGCTCACAGTAGATTTCACCATGGAGGTGTTTACAGTCTCATCACGGGGAATAACCACATCCAGCTTCCAAACCACTCAAAACCACAGCCCAGCCAAGCTGACACACCTAGAAAGTCAATAAAAAGAGGGAAGACCCTCAACAAAGTGAATTTTGACACAGTGACTGCAATGAAGGGCTCAAACATAGCAACAGTTGTGAGGATGGTGCAGGACCAGGCATGTTCTGTTGTACATAGGGTCACTATGAATCAGAATAGATTCAATGGCACCTAACAACAACATTGCATGATTTTTTACTAATAATGGTATATGGTGCCTATCCAGTATATACATGAGGTTTATTTTTTTAAATCTTTTCTGCCTCATTGAAAAGCTTTACTCATTGCATAAATTTTCAGTGTACTAAAATTTTGCCTGTAAAATATTCATTCATTAATATCTTAACTTACGAAACATTTGAATCCTTATTATATGTAAAATACTCTACTGGGAAAGCAAAATAATAATTATTGTTTCTATATTTGAATGTTCAAACAGAACAAAAGGAAATTTCATGGTTTAAAATCAGGAAAGGTGTATGTGATGGTTGTATTCTTTCACCATACTCAGTGTGTATGCCAAGCAAATAATCCAAGAAGCTGGACTTTATAAAGAAGAAAGCAGCATCAAGATTGGAGGAAGACTGATTAACAACCTGCAATAGGCAGATGACATAGCCTTGCTTACTGAAAGTGAAGAAGACATGAAGCACTTTACTGACAAAGATCAAAGATTATATTCTTCAGTGTGATTATATCTCAACATAAAAAAAAAAAAAAAAAAATCCTAACAACTGAACTAGTAAACAACATCACGATAAATCAATAAAAGATTGAAATTGTCAAGGATTTTATTTTACTTAGATCCACAACGAACACCCAGGGAAAAAGCAGTCAGGAAATCAAAGGACTTGTTGCACTAGGTAAATCTGCTGCAAAAGACCTTTTAGAAAGTATTAAGAAGCATAGATGTCACCTTGAAGACTAAGGTACACCTGATCCAAACCATGATATTTTCAGTCACCTCATATGCAGGCAAAAGCTGGACAGTGAATAAGGAAGACCAAGGTATAACTGATGTCTTTGAATTATAGTGTTGGCAAAGAATACTGAATATACTATGGACTGCCAGACGAACAAACAAATGTGTCCTGGAAAAAGTACAACCAGAATGCTCCTTAGAAGCAAGGATGGTGATACCTCAGCTCATGTACTTTGTATATGTTATTAGGAATGAGTCCCTGGAGAAGGACATCACGTTTAGTGGAGGGTCAATGAAAAAGAAGAAGACCTTCAACAAGATGAATGGACCCAGTAGCTGCAGCAGTGAGCTCAAATACAGCAACGATTGTGATGATGACACACGACCAGGCAGTGCTGCATTCTGTTGTACATAAGGTGGCTATGAAGAGGAACTGACTCAGCCACACCTAACAATAACTACTGGGCAAGCATGGAAAATAAAAATAATTATGTAAAGTAAAAAGTTATTGACAATTATGTATTTTAAGGTGATGAGAAATTATAAAAGGGGTTAAGGAGAAATGAGAGAGTATAACCAATAAAATCATTTAATTTATTTTTATATTTTCCATTAAGGGCAATTAAACAGTAAAATCTAGCTCCCTACTTCAAAACAATTAGCCATTGAAAAACCTATGGAGCACAGTTGGGTTTGCCATGAGTTGTACTCATCTTAATGGCAACTTTGTGTTTGTTTTCTGATATCTTTAAAAAACAGTTTTACTGAAGTATACTTTATTAAAAAATAAATTAAAAAAAAACGAAACTCATTGTCATCAAGTCGATTCTGACTCATAGCGACCCCATTGGGTTTCTGAGGCAGTAAATCTTTATGAAATAGATTGTCCCATCTTCCTTTCACAGAATGGCTGGTGGGTTCGAACCACCCACTTTCTGGTTAGTAGTCAGATTCCTTAGACACTATGCCACCATATAAAATAAAATTCATCAATTTTAAGTGTACAATTAAAATCAAATTTGAAAGACGTATACAGTTATGTAAACACCAGTACAATCAGATCATTGAAAAAAAAAAGAAACAACTCACTGCCATCGAGTCGATTCCGACTCATAGCCACCCCTCCTTGGGTTTCTGATGCAGTAGCTCTATGGAAGTAGAATCTCTATGGAAGTAGGCTGCTCAATCTTCCTTCTGAGGAGTGGCTGTTGGGTTTGAACTGCCAGCCTTCTGATTAACATTCATAATGCCTTTGGCACTACACTACCAGACACTTGTATTACCCCTCAAAGTTCCTGAATGCCCCTTTGCAGTCACTGCCCTCCAATCCTACCTTTAACCCCTCGTAAAACACTAAGGTCTCTCACTATATTTTTGCTATTTCTAGAATTTCATATGAATGGAATCATACAGTATGTAGTCTTTGGTGTATAATTTCTTTTTCTTAACATAATACTTTTGATATTCATCTATATCTTTGCCTACATCACCAATTTGTTCCCTATTATGATATGTATACTATGTACAATGTGCTAGTATTTCATTGTGTATATACTACAATTTATTTATGTATTCCACAGTTGATGGACATTTGGGTTATTTGCCAGTTTGGGCTATTATGAATAAAACTGTGATGAACATTTGTAGCACTCATTTCTCTTGAGTCATCCCTTGGAGTGGGATATCTGAAGCATATAGTAGTTGTATTTTGTTTATAATTTTATAAGAAACTACCGCTATTTTCCAACATAGCTACACCATTTTGCATTCCAACCAGCAGTATTGTTGGTGGTGGTGGTAGATGCCGTTGAGTCAGCTCCAACTCATAGCGACCCTGTGTGCAAAAGAATGAAAAACTGCCCTGTCCTGCTCCACCCTCAACAATCCTTGCTATACTACTGAGCCCATCATTGTAGCCACCATATCAATCTATCTTGTTGAGGGCCTTACCCTTTTTCACTGACCCTTCACTTTGTCAAGCATAATATCCTTCTCCAGGGAATGGTCCCTTCTGACAGCATGACCAAAGTAGATCAGACAAAGTCTGGCCATTTTCACTTCCCAAGGAGTATTCTGACTGCACTTCTTCCAGGACAGATTTGTTCATTGTCCTGGCAGTCTGCGATACTTTCAGTATTCTTCCCAACACCACAACTCAAAACCATTAACTCTTCTTTGGTCTTCCTTATTCATTGTCCAGCTTTCATATGCATATGAGGAGATTGAAAACATCATGACTTGAGTTAGGCACACCTTAGTCTTCTAAGAGATGTCTTTGCTCTTCAGCCCTTTGAAGAGTCCTTTTGCAGCAGATTTTCACAGTGCAGTATGCCATCTGATTTCTTGATTTCTGCTTCCATGGGTGTTGATTGTGGGACCAAGTAATATAAAATCTTTGACAACTTCAGTCTTTTCTCCATTTATTGTGATGCTGCTTATTGGTCTGATTGTCAGGATTTTCATTTTCTTTGTGTTGAGGTGTAATCCATACTGCTGACTACAGTCTTTAATCTTCATCAGTGTGTCAAGTCATCTTCACTTTCAGCAAACAAGGTCGCGTCATCTGCATATCACAGGTTGTTAGTGAGTCTTCCTCTAATCCTGATGCCGTGTTCTTTTTCATGTATCCAGCTTCTCAGATTATTTGCTCAGCGTACAGATTGTGTAAGTATGGTGAAAGGACACAACCCTGACACACTCCCTTCCTGATTTTAAACCACACGGAATCTCCCCTTTTTTCTGTTTGAACAACAGCCTCCTGGTCTATATACAGATTCTTCATGAGCACAATGAGGTGTTCTGGAATTCCCATTCTTTTCAATGTTATCCATAATTTGTTATGATCCACACAATTGAATGTTCTTGCATAGTCAATAAAACACAGATACACATATTTCTGGTATTTGCTTTCAGCCAAGATCTATCAGACATTGGCAATGATATCCCTCATTCCACATCCTCTTCTGAATCTAGCTTACGTTTCTGGAAGTTCCCTGTTAATATACTGCTACAACCATTTTTAAATTATCTTCAGCAGGATTTTATTTGCATGTCATATTAATGATATTGTTTGATAATTTCCATATTCTGTGGGATCACCTTTCTTTGGAATGGGTACAAGTATGGATCTCTTCCAGTCAATTGGCCAGGTAGCTGTCTTCCAAATTTCTTGGCATAGACGAGTAAGTACTCTAGTGCACCATCTGTTTGTTGAAACATCTCAGTGGATATCCCATCAATTACTGGAGCCTTGTTTTTTGCTAATTCCTTCAATACCATTGGTTCTTGATCATATGCCACCTCCTGAGATGAACACTGACCAATTCTTTCATTGACCAATATCTTGCCCATAGAATCTTTCAGTATTGCAACTCAGGGCTTGAATTTTTTCTTCAATTCTTTCATCCTGAGAAATGCCAAGCATGTTCTTCCCTTTTGGTTGTCTAACTCCCGGTCTTTGCATGTTTTATTTGGCTTTGTCTTCTCGAGCTGCTCTTTGAAATCTACTGTTCAGCTCTTTTATCTTGTCAATTCCTCCATTTGCTTTAACTACTCTTCATTTGCTCGGAAGGAAGGTTGGGCAATCTACTTCCATAGTGATACTGCCTTGGAAACCCAAGGAAGGGTCGTAATGAGTTGGGTCCAACTCAACGGCACATAACAACAACAACAACAGCTTTCCATTTGAGAGCAATTTTCAGAGTCTTCTGACATCCATTTTGACCTTTTCTTCCTTTGCTGTCTTTTAATGACCTTTTGCTTTCCTCATGGATGATGTTCTTGATGTCATTCCACAATTCACCTGGTTTTTGGTCATTGGTGTTCAGTGCATCAAATCTTTTACATAGTCTCTAAATTCAGGTTGGGTATAATCAAGGTCATATTTTGGCTCTCTTGGACTTGTTTTAATTGTCTTCAGCTTGAGCCTGAACTTGAATATGAGCAGTTGATAGTCTGTCCTACAGTCAGCTCCTGGCCTTGATTTGGCTGAAGATACTGAGCTTCTTTATCACCTCTTTCCACAGATGTAGTCAGTCTGATTCCTGTGTACTCCATCTAGCAAAGTCCTAGTGTATAGCTGACGTTTATGTTGTTGAAAAAAGGTATTTGCAATGAATTAGTCATTCGTCTTGCAGAATTTTTTGGTATAATCTCGAGCATAATTTCTATTCCCAAGGCCATATTTTCAACTACTGGTGATTCTTCTTTGTTTCCAACTTTCTCATTCCAATCACCAGTGATAATCAACAAATCTTGATTGCATGTTTAGTCAATTTCAGACTGCAGAAGTTGGAAAAAATCTTCAATTTCTTCATCTTTGGCTTTGGTGGTTGGTGTGTAAATGTGAATAATAGTCATATTAACTGGTCTTCCTTATAGATGTAAGAATGTAATCCAATCACTGAGTGTTGT
>NW_006921949.1:1401044-1402368 GCF_000298275.1 Orycteropus afer afer
TCTAAGGAATCACCATATTGCTTTCCACAGTGGTTGTGTCAGTTCACAGTGTATGAGAGTCCCAATCTCCACATCCCCACCAGCATTTGTTATTTTCTGTCTTATTGAACCTTGCCATCAGTAATGGGGTGAGATGGTATATCTCATTGTTGCTTTGACTTACATCTCTCTAATGGCCAATGATTGTGAGCATCTTTTCATGTATTAGCTGACCACATGAATTATCCTCCTTGGTGAAGTGTCTATTCGTGTCTTCTGCCCACTTTTCGATTGGATTGTTAATTCCTTTGGTGTTGAAGCATTGGAGTTTTCCATCAATCTTAGAGATAAGTCCCTTGCCAGATATGTAATTATCAGCAAATATTAATTTGTTGCTGTCATTTTGGTCATGTGCTTTTTCATTTTATCAATTTCTTTGTTCCATATAATTTTCTATGCTGAGCTCATTTTGTTTGTGAATCAAGTTATCACTTCCTTCATTGCTATTGTTTTAGTATTTGCTGAATATTTATGCTGGTCCTCCTTTTATTTTGATGAGAAGGTTTATCATTTTTCTTTGAGTTTACCCTGTGATTTATAATTTTTTCCCAAGTTTAGAACAATCTGTTCTATCTTGTCTTGACTTCCATACTATCTAGAAGTTGTGTAACAACACAGATTTTTTTTTTCCCCTCTTTTTGGTTTGTAGTTGTCCTCATTTGTCAGTTGGTGTCTCTGGTTCCCTGTTTACAATGTTGTAGGCTTATTTACTTTGGATACTTCCATAGCTGGGTTGGTTTCTGGGTTATATCATCATGTGTGTTAATGGTCAGTTGTTGTTGGTTGTTGTTGCTTCTCTGTCCACAGGGCTCCCTTTAGCATCTCTTGTAAGGGTGGTTTGGTTTTAACAAATTCCCTTAATTTCTGCCTATCTGGAAATGTCCTAATTTCACCATCATGTGTGAGGGACAGTTTTGCTGAGAACATAATTCTTGGTTGGAAATTTTTCTCTTTCAGTGTTTTATATGTACTATCCCACTGTCTTCTCGCCTGCATGGTTTCTGTTGAGAAATCCAATCTTAGTCTTATTGGTTGCCTCTTGTAGGTAACTTTTCATTTTTCCAGTGCTGCTCTCATGATTCTTTCTTTGTCTTTGCTTTTGGTGAGTTTGATGATGATGTATCTTGGTGTTTTTCTTTTGGGGTCTATCTAGTTTGGGGTTCGTTGGACTTCCTGAATGGATATATTCTCTTCTTTCATCATATCAGGGAAGTTCTCCTCCAACAAATCTTCGACAATTTTCTCAGTGGTTTAATTTTTCTCTTCCTGTTCTGGAATTCCAATG
>NW_006921949.1:1402518-1406648 GCF_000298275.1 Orycteropus afer afer
AATCATTTCTAATTTTTCATTTATTTTTTCATTTTGTTCTTGTATTGTTTTCCAGAATTCTTCTAGGTTTTTGTCTGTGTTTTCCTTGGTCTCTCTCTCAATCCTTTGAAGATACCAAATATAATTCTTTTGAATTCTTTATCAGGGGAATTCCAATGCTGCATCTTCCTCAAGGATGTGTTTTGGGTCTGTATCCTGGTCCCTTGTTTCTCCTGATTTATTTTGCTTCTTTGTGTGGACTGTGATGCTCTGTTGTCTCCGAGGCATTGTGATATTTTTGTGTTTATATTTAATTGGTGATTATATGTTGGAGTGACTTGCCCACAATTTTCGTTTTCTTTGTTTTGTTTGTATGTTATCTATACAGGCAGGGTACTGTGCTGTGCTCCTCTATTCACTAGTTGACAGCACTTATACACTCACCACCAGTCTCCTTTCCTGTTGTCACCCTCTCCTATGTCCTTGCTGCCCCTGGCAAACAGGGCCTGTTCTTAGGTCCCTGGAATCCAAATGAGAATGCTGTCACTTTAAAATCCAAAATGGTTGCCACTTGTAAACATTCAAAATGGCTGCACCCTCAGTCACTTTAAATATCCAAAATGGCCACCACTTGTGAACATTCAAAATGGCTGCGCCCTTGGTCACTTTAAATATCCAGAATAGCTGCCACATGTAAACAATCAAAATGGCTGTGCCCTCCGGACAGCAGTAAGTCCACAGCTCAGGTTGTCTCCCTCCTTGTTGTTTCCCTTCCTAGTCATAGGCCACCAGAGCCATTGTCCCTGCAGCCCTTGGTGACTGGGACTGATCTTTAGGTCAGTTCTCAGGTCCCAACACCATTTGGAAATATTCAGGCTGTTGGTCTCCTCAGAGTAGCTGACAGTCTGGAGTTCTGACCATCTCTGTACTCACTGTTTTCATTCAGGTTTTTCCACTAGTTTGTGCCTAACCCACCTCTGTATAGTTCCTTTCAAAGCTCAGGGTTCCAAGATTATCTTCTGTATCTCTGTCAATTGGTTTTTCTTTTCTTTGTTGAAGAGGGTGTGTGTCGCTTGTCTGCCTATTCCTCCATCTTACCGGAAGTGAACAGAAGAGATCTTGAAACATTCTTTGTGACAATGAATGCCACACCATTCCTTTTCAACTTGTCATTCCCGGCACAGTAGATCATACGGTTGTCTGATTCAGAATGTCCCAAATGAGACCATTTCATCTCACTAATGCCTAGGATATCGATCTTTATGTGTCTCTTTTCATTTTTGACAACTTTCAGTTTTCCTAGATTCATGCTTCGTACATTCCAAATTCCCATTATTAATGGATGTTTGCAACAGTTTCTTCCCATTTTGAGTTGTTCCACATCAGCAAATAGAGGTCCCAAAAGCTTTACTCCATCCACATCATTAAGGTCAACTCTACTTAAAGGAGGCAGCTCTTTCCCAATCTTGTTTGAGTGGCTTCTGACCTGAGGGGCTTATCTTCTGGCGCTATATCAGACAGTGTTTCACTACTATTCAAAAGGTTTTCACTGCCCAATTCTTTGAGAAGTGGAAGGGCCCTTTGTTCTTCCAAGTCTTTCTTAGTCTAGAAGCTCTACTGAAACCACTATGGGTGACCCTGCTGGTATTTGAAACACCAGTGTTGCCTCATAGCAGCATGCAAGCCACCACAGTATGACAAACTGACAGATGAATGGTGGAACAACAATATAGGAAAGTTCTAATTGCTCCAGATTTCACCAATTCTTGTTAATAAATCTTTTTTAATGTTAACTATTCTTGTGAATGTTTATGAGCTCTGGTGGTATATTGGTGAAAGCTGCTAACCAAAAGGTTGATGGTTCCAACTCACCAGCAACTTCACTGAGGAAAGATGATTACACCCTTGGAAATCCAATTGGGGTCACTATGAGTCAGAATCAACCCACTGGCAGTGAGTTTGGAGTTTAGAGTGAATGTTTAGTAGTATTTCATTGTCGTTTCAGTTTGCATTTCCCTGATGATCAGTGATCTTGAGCATCTTTTCTTGTGTTCAGTTGCTATTTCTTAGTGAAGTTTTTGTTCATGTCTTTTTGTCTGCTTTTTAATTTGGCTGTTTGTCTTTTTGTTACCTTAATATTGTTATTTTAATTATGTTGTTTGTCTACTTGATATATGCATTGAAAGAATTCTTTAGATATTCTAGATACAAGTCCTTTATCAGATATATATTGTGCAAATGCTTTTTCCCACTCTTTGCTTTGCCTTTCTGCTTTGTATGAGTATATTTCAATGAGAAGGTTTTTTTTGTTTTAGTGAAATCCAGTTTATCTGGGGCTTGGAGCCTGCTTTTCACTTGGGTGTGGCTCTATATTAAGGCCAGGGCTTGAGGTAGGTAGGCCCAGGACTTGGAGACTGCTTTTTGCTTGGGTGTGGCTCTGTATTAACGCCAGAGCCTGAGGTGGCTTGGGGCTTGGAGACTGCTTTTAGCTTAGACATGACTCTATATTAAAGACAGGGCTGAGGTAGGTGGGCCCAGGGCTTGGGGGCTGCTTTTTGCTTGAGGGTGACTGTATTTTAAAGCTGGGGCCGAGGTGGGCAGGTGCAGGGCTCAGGGGCTGCTTTCACTTGGGGGCTGCTCTATTTTAAGGCCATTGCCTGAGGTAGGGGGGAGCAGAGGTGTGAACAATTAAGGGAAACGAACTTGTCTGTCAGTTTGTCCTTCTGTGTATGTATTGCTGTGAGGCAGGAGGCTATGCCACCAGTGTTAGAAAATGCCAGCAGGGTCACCCATGGTGGTTACATTTCAGAGGAGCTTCCAGTCTAAGACACACTCAGAAGAAGGAAGAGGGCATCCACCTCTCAAACAATTGGCCAGTGAAAACCTTATGAATAGCAATGAAACACTGTCTGATATATTACTGGAAAACTTTATGAACAGCTGTGAAACATTGTCTGATGTAGTGCCAGAAGATGAGCCCATCAGGTCAGAAGGCACTCAGAATTTGCCTGGGGAAGAGCTGACTCCTCAGAGTAGAGACCACCTTAATGATATGGATAAGAGTAAAGCTTTTGGGACCTCCATTGGCTGATGTGGCATGACTCATAATGAGTAGAAACAGATGCAAACATCTATTAATAATTGGAACATGGAATGTACGAAGCATGAATTGTACATAAAATAGTAATGAAAATTGGAAGTTGTCAAAAACAAAATGGAACACATAAAGATCAATATCCTAGGCATTCGTAAGCTGAAATGGACTGGTTTGGGGCCATTTTGAATCAGACAATCATATGATCTACTATGCTGAGAATGACAAGTTAAAGAAGAATTATGTAGCATTCATTGTCACAAAGAGTGTTCCAAGATCTGTCCTGAAGTACTATGCTATCAGTGATAGGTAAAAATCCATATGCTTACAAGGAAGATGAGTTAACACTACTATTATTGAAATCTATGCACCAACCACCAAAGCCCAAAATGAGGAAACTGAAGATTTCTACCAATTTATGCAATCTGAAATTGACCAAAGACGCAATCAAGATGTGTTGATTATCACTGGTGACTGGAATGCAAAAGTTGGAAACAAAGAAGAGTTAACAATAGTTGGAAAATATGGCCTTGGTAATAGAAATAGTGCTGGAAATAACATGATAGAATTTTGCAAGACAAATGACTTATTCATTTCAAATACCTTGTTTCAACAACATAAGCAATGACTATACATATGGACTTCACCAGATGGAATACACAGGAGTCACATTAACTACATCTGTGGCAAGAGGCAATGGAGAAGTTCAATACCTTTGGCCACAACAAGGCCAGGAGCTGATTGTGGAACAGACCATCAACTGCTCATATGCAAGTTCAACTTGAAGTTGAAGACAATTAAAACTAGTTCATGAGAGCCAAAATATGACCTTGGTAATATCCCTCCTGAATTTAGAGACAATTTAAAGAATAGATTTGATGCATTGAACACCAATGACTGAAACCAGAGGAATTGTGGGATGACATCAAGAACATCATCCGGTATTAGCTAAGATGGCAGACTAGGCAGAAAGACTGCACAGACCCTCTTCAACAAAGAAAAGGGAAACCAATTAACACAGACACAGAAGATAATCCTGGACCCCTGAGCCTTGAAG
>NW_006921949.1:1409898-1410604 GCF_000298275.1 Orycteropus afer afer
GTATTAGTCCATTATTGTAAAAGTTAAGGAAAGGTTTATCTATAGAAGGAAATTTTCTCTGTTGGTTACCAGGGGTGGGAGGGGAGGGGAGGGAATGCTGTTAGATAGAGACAAGTATTGGATTTTGGATGAAGGCAATGTACCAAAATGTGAGTGACCAATATGACACCATTGAGGATGAGAAAGACATAGAGAGGTACATGGGAGGTACAGACAACAAATATGAACCCTTTTTGCACATACAGTACTCCGTTGTCAGTGAAGGCAAACATGGGTATATAGGGGGATAGATGGGTGGACAGGCTAAACGATTAGGTATGTCTATGAAATGGGAAGGGTATCCAAGAAAATGTATAGGGTTGGCAGACAATGGTCCTATAAGTTTATGTGAATGATCAGAATTCCCAGGTGTATAGTAGAGCTGACAAGGCACAAGGTTGTAGTCACTGCTTGGTTACAGCCAGCTACCCAGAGAGACCAAGTAGTTGAACCTGTGGGCTTGGGACGATAGTCGCAGGGGACATCAAGCTCAATTGGCATAACATGCTATACAAAACATTGTTCCACCTCCTACTTTGGCAAGTAGCAACTGGGATCTTAAAAGCTGGCATGCTGCCATCTAGATGCAACGATGGATCTCTCCTCGTCCAGAGCAAAGAAGAATGAAGAAAACCAAAATTCATGGAAACAATTAGTCCTAGCGACT
>NW_006921949.1:1411254-1425063 GCF_000298275.1 Orycteropus afer afer
AAAAAAAAAAAAAAAAAACCATCATCCATGAGGAAAGCAAAGGGTCATTAAAAAGGCAAGAAAGGAAGAAAAGACCAAAATGGAAGTCAGAAGAGACTCTGAAACTTGCCCTTGAATGAAGAGTACCTAAAGCAAATGGAAGAAATGACAATATAAAAGAACTGAACGGAAGATTTCAAAGAGCAGCTTGAGCAGACAAAGCCAATAACTATAATGAAATGTGCAAAGAACTGGAGTTAGAAAACCAAAAGGGAAGAACACGTTCGGCATTTCTCAAACTGAAAGAGCTAAGGAAAAAGTTTAGCCTTCAGTTGCAATATTGAAAGATTCTATGGGCAAAATATTGAATGGTGCAGGAAGCATCAAAAGAAAATGGAAGGAATACACAGCGTCACTGTACCAAAAACAATTGGTTGATATTCATCTATTTGAGGAGGTGGCATATGATCAAGAACCAATGGTTATTGAAGGAAGAAGTTGAAGGTGCACTGAAGGAATCAGCAAAGAACTCCAGGCTCCAGGAATTGACAGAATACCCATTGAGATGTTTCAACAAACAGGAGGCACTCATTCAGTTATGCCAGGAGATTTGGAAGACAGCTGCCTGGCCAACTGACTGGAAGAGATCCATGTTTGTGCCTATTCCAAAGAAAGGTGATCCCACAGAATGTGGAAATTATCAAACAATATCATTAATATGACATGCAAGTAAAATTTTACTGTAGATAATTTAAAGTTGGTTGCAGCAGTTTTATTTTCAGAGAACTTCCAGATATACAGGCTGGATTCAGAAGAGGACATGGAATGAGGAATATCATTGCTGATTGTGATAGTTGGAGCTGTGTGTCAACTTGGCTGGACCCCAGTTCTGTGTGATTGTTCCCATGATGGGATCAGATGACTGTGTTCTTAGTGGCCAGTCTGCCCAAGGGGAGTTTCCCTAGGGGTGTGGCCTGCTTCCAAGATAACCAGGGACATCCTGGGAAGAGACACATTCTTTGAGGGATTGGAACCCTGGTGTGCGGACTACAGACTTCCTTGAGTGAGCAGCCCACCGCTCTGCTTGGAGATCTTGGATTCGTCTTTTGTTGGAGTCAACAACCAGTGTACTGCCTGCCAGCCTTGAATTTCTCGGCCCCCTGCACTTACAGAAGCTAAGGCTGCCACCAGCCCATTTTCTCCAGAGACTTGGACTTGTTGGCTTGGACTTGTCGGCTTCTATATGCTTGTGAGCCATTTTCCTAAGATAAATTTATCTCTCTCTATATATATATATAAATATATATATATATATACTTTACTTGTTTTTGTGTTTCTCTAGAGAACCAAATCTAACACACTGATGTCAGATGGATCTTGGCTGAAAGCAAATACCAGAAAGATGTTTACTTGTGTTTTATTGACTGTGCAAGAGCATTTGATTGTGTGGATCATAACAAATTGTAGATAACATTGAGAAGAATGGGAATTCCAGAACACTTAATTGCACTCATGAAAAACCTGTACATAGATCAGGAGGCTGTCATTTGAACAGAACAAGGGGATACTGCATGGTTCAAAATCAAGAAGGAAGTGTTTCAAGGTTATATCCTTTCCCCATACTTATTCAACTTGTATGCAGAGCAAATAATCTGAAAAGCTGGATTATATGAACATGGCATTAGGATTGGAGGAAGACTCACTAACAACCTGCAATATGCAGATGACCCAACTTTGCTTTCTGAAAGTGAGGATGATTTGAAGCACTTTCTGATGAAGATTAAACACTACAGTCTGGAATATGGATTACACCTCTTTATAGAAGGCAAAAATCCTCACAACTGGTCCAACAGCTTCACAGTGAATAGAGAAAAGATTGAAGTTGCCAAAGATTTCATATTACTTGATTCTACAATCAACACCAATAGAAGCTGCAGTCAAGACATCAGATGACTTTCTGCATTGCGCAGATCTGCTGCAAAAGACCTCTTTCAAGTGATGAAGAGTAAAGATGTCTCTTTGAAAACTAAGGTGTGCCTAACCCAAGCCGTGGTATTTTTAGTTGCTTCTTATGCAGATGAGAGCTGGACAATGAATAAGGAAGACTGAAGAAGAGTTGATGCTTTTGAGTTGTTGTCTTGGAGAAGAATGCTAAGAGTACCATGATCTGCTGAAGGGACTAACAAATCTGTACTGGAAGAAGTGCAACCAGAATGGTCCTTGGCAGCAAAAATGGTCAGACTTCATCTCACCTATTTTGGTTATGTTGTCAGAAACAACCATTTCCTGGAGAAAGGTACCATGCTTGGTAAAGTGGAGGGTCAACAAAGAAGGGAAACGACCACAAATAGATGGATAGACACAGTAGGTGCAATGATAAGCTCGGTATAGGAAGGATTGTGAGGCTGGCATAGGACTGGGCAGCGTTTCATTCTGCTGTGCATAGGAAAGCTATGAGTTGGAGACAACTCAATGACACCTAACAACAAGAACAGCAGTTTATCAATTGTTACCTTTATGGTTTGAGTTTTTGTTGTGCTATGAAATCTGTACCAAATCCCAAGTCATGTAGATTTTCTCCTTGAAGTTTTATAGCATAAACTCTTAAATTTAGATTTATGATCAAGCTATAGTTAATTTTTGCATTTATTGTGAGATAAGGGTCAAGATTCATTATTTGTGTTTGTTTGCTTATGAATATCCAGTTGTGTACCCCCATTCATTGGAAAGGCTATCCTTTTCCTATTATATTACATTAGTGCTTTTCTTAAAGTCAATTGACCATAAATCTATGGACCCATTTCTGAACACTCTGTTCTGTTGATCTATATGCTTATCTATATGCCAGTATAACACTCTCTTGATAAATGTAGCTTTATAATCTTGAAATCAGCTACTATATATATGCCCTCCAACTTTGTTAAAAGAGCAATTGTTTTGACTCTTCTGGGGCAGCCAAGAAAAGATTAGCTTGTCAGTTCCTACAACAGTCTTGCTAGGACTGATGCATTTAGGAGGAATTGTTATCTTAACAATATTGTACTTTTTGTTTCAAAACAAAGTGTATCTCTCCATTTATGCAGTTATTTAAAAATATCTCTCATTTCATAGGTTTCAATATACAGGTATTTCACAATTTTTTAAAAAATACACCCCTAAGTTTTTATGAAGGCGTTCTGGTGGCATAGTGCCTAAGGCATTTGACTGCTAACCAGAAGGTTGGCAGTTCAAACCCACCAGCCAGCCACTCCCTAGAAGGAAAACGAGGCAATCTGATTACTGCCTCAGAAATCCAAAGGGGGTCGCTATGAGTCAGAATCAACTTGATGGCAGTGAGTTTTGGGTGTTTTTGAAGTATTTTGTGGAATCCATGGATGGTGTAGAAAGCTATTGTGCTTGGCTGCTAGCCAAAAGCTTGGAGGTTAAAGTCCACCTAGGTGTTTATCAGAAGAAAGACCTGGTAATCGATTTCGAAAAAATCAGCTATTGCAAACCTTGTGGAGCACAGTTGTACTTTGACTGACTCCATGAGTCAGAATGGACTGAACAGCAAGTGGTTTTGGTTTTGGTATTTCATAGGTTTTTGTTTTATTTTTTATGGTATTGTAAATGTTTTTTATTTCAGTTTCCAGGTGTTCATTGCTATTATTACAGTAATGCAATTGAATTTTGTATATTGATGTTAAATCTTATACTCTTGATAAATTACTCGTTAGTTCTATAACTTTTTTGTAGATTCTTTGAGATTTTTCTACCTGGACTTTCTATGTATAAACAGTTTACTTCTTCCTTTTGAATCTGTATACCTTTTATTGCTTTTTCTCGTCTTTTTGCACTGATTAGGACATGTTGAGTAGAATTGATTAGGGCACATATTATGGTCTGGTTCCCAATCTTAGAGGGAACATGTTCCATTTTTCACCATTAAGTTTGCTATAGACCTTTTCAGATGCCCTTTATCTGGTTGAGGAAACTTCCTAGCACTCAAATTTTGTTAAGAGATCTTATCATACGTGGACTTTTGCCAGATGCTTTTTTGTGTATATAGTGAGATATTTTGTAGTCTTTTATTGTGGTATGTTATAGTGATTGATTTTCTGATGTTAAAATAATTTTGTTTGATCATGATGTATTTTTTTTTCTCCATGTTCTTGAATTTTATTGGAAAACATTATGTTGGGGATTTTTGCACTTATGTTCATGCAGACTATGGTTCTATGATTCCTGGGGTTTTGCTTGTCTGTTTCTTTTATTGTCTTTGTATCAGTTTTATTACAGGGTAGTGTTTGACTCATAAAATGAGTAGGACCTGTTTCCTCCTCTTTGTTTTTTTTCAGAAGAGTTTGTGTAGAATTAGTATTAACATTTATTTAAGTAAGTGCAATTCTTTTACTTTTGCTCTGTAGTGTGTTTATGAACATCTTACATTTCAGTGATAAGATATTACATTTATTGTTATACTTTTTACATTAAGGATATTTACCCTATAATTAGTATATCTGATCAAGATCATTTAAATATTCATTTATAACTTCTCTAATTATTTTCTTTTATTTTACCTTTAATTGCTTAAACCATCTGAAAATTATTTTAATATATGATTCGGTGGTTGAAGAAATAAGGTTTGCAGTGGGACCTCTGGTAGCATAGTGCCTAAGGCACTTGATTGCTAAACAGAAGGCTGGCAGTTCAAATCCACCAGCCACTCCTCGGAAGGAAGGTTGGGCAATCAACTTCCGTAGTGATACCGCCTCGGCAACGCAAGGAGGGGTCGCTATGAGTCGGGTCCGACTTGATGGCACATAACAACAACAACAACAAGTTTAGCAGGGGAAAGAGATAAAGTGGCAGTTCTAATACTGTGTGGTATATATTCTCATGAAAGTTTGAGGGAGCAGAGGCAATTAATTCCAGACAGCAGGGTAGGTTTCTAGATACAGTAAATAAGTAGAATCATCTGTTATTTAGACTTGTGGTCTCTAAAAATGTTTTATTGCCCTTGTAAAATAAATTTTAAACACTTCTAGTATGTGTATTTTTAAAAATTTATTTATGACTCTAAAAAGGTACTACTGAATGAACTATATCATGTACAATATTATAAAATATAACAAAAAACATTTAAAGATACAGTAAAAAATGGCTAGAATTCTAATATTTTCTTTTCATCTCTTAGTGGATCATTTTTTGTACTATATATGCTCCCCCACCCACCCACACACATACACACACAACACCTGCCTCACTTTTACACATTTTTGAAGCTACTGGCTTAGGTGAGTTCTTTGGCTGAGTAAGGTATTCCAGGCAGAGGATATAATTCATGCAAATGCCTGGAGATAAGACAAAGCATGGCATCTTTTCATATTTCATATTTTTACAAGTTATAAGTCTAGAACATAGGGTGTGGGGGAGGGGGACCTACAGCCATCAAGTGGATTCTGACTCATAGTGATCTCCATTGGGTTTCCAAAGTGGTAAATCTTTACAGATGTAGATTGCCTCATCTTCCTTCCATGGAGTTGCTGGTGAGTTTGAACCACTAACCTTCTGGTTAGCAGTCAAATGCCTTAGGTACTGTGCCACCAGAGCTTCTTAGGGTGGAAAGGGTATGCAATCTTTTACACAGTCACTTTTCCCTCTCCTTCACTGTAATAGTGTAAGGCTTACTGACAGAACTTCTATGTATCCTTGGAATGCCTATGAAGAAATATTAAATAAAAGTTTTACTATGCTATGTATGTCTGTAGTTTTATTATTACTATTTGGCAATGAATACTAAACACTGTATTGTTATGCTTTCCCTCTTAGAGTTTGGGCTCCTTTCATATAGCTCCAACTAAGAATTGGCAGCCTAATTTCCTTTTTTACCATTTTCTTCTGGTTTACTTCCGAACATCTTGTTTACAGTATTATCAGTGACTACAGACTTGAGGTTATTTTAAAACTACATCAAAAATATGTCCTTTTTTACTATTCCTTCCACAAAACCCGTGGAGGAATCCTTTATATTTTATTCCATACTTTGCTGAGTTGCACGGAGATCTGGTGGTGCAGAGGTTATAGTATTCAGATGCTGACCAAAAGTTCTGTGGTTTGAACCCACCAGCTGCTCCATGGGAGGAAGATGAGACAGTTTGCTCCCATAGAGGTTTACAGCCTTGAAAACCTTATGGGGCAGTTCTACTCTGTCCTATAGGGTTGGTATGAGTCAGAATCAACTCAATGGCAGTAGGTAGATTCATGCTGAATTGCCTTATAAAGCATGTATAGAAGAATAATTTTGTATATTCTCACCCATTTGGTTGTGGTTGAAGAGAAAACATTTGTAATGGTTGCTGTACTAGAGCCAAACACTTTGCTTGTCTGGTATCTCATGAAGATGCTGAGGAGACTGTTGGGAAAAATCCAATATACTCATTTACTCAGAAATATTTCTCAAGGATGGTTTGCTTATTTTTCTATTGTTGGCACTCTTATTCTTCCTTTTATTAATAGAGTATTACACTAATTAAATCACCACATTACATAACTTAAAAAAAAACAAACTCACCACCATCTAGTCGATTCCGACTCATAGTGACCACCATTGGGTTTCTGAGGTGGTAAATCTTTACAGAAGTAGATTGTCCAGTCTTCTTTCTGCAGAGTGGCTGGTGCATTTGAACCACCAATCTTCTGGTTAGCAGTCAAATGCCTAAGGCACTGTGCCACCAGAGCTCCACAAAACTTAAAGACAATAGTTATTCCTTCTGTTTTCCGTGTAACAAAATAGAAACAAAGCATTTGTGAGACAGACTCAAACCTTCACCTCAGTGAGTGGCAGTGTTGGGAACAGAATGTGAAGTTGTTAATTCCATATGTTGAACCCAGTCCACTCACTGTGCTGGCTTTGTTTTGTGACTAAGCCAAAGGATAAAAAAAGATTAATCAGTGAGAATGTGTCTATAATTATGTTCTAATCCAAAATAAGAGGGTGAGAAATTTTTCACTTCACTAAGGAAAAAGTGTAAGATTGCTTTAGTAATGATTTCAGTTTATGGAGCCAATCAGACAAACCCAAATAATCCTTTTGCATTAAAGGATTAACTAGTGCCATTTTAAAACTGAGATGCTTTTTAAATAAATATTTTTCCCCAGCAAATGTGTTTTCAGTACTATAGAGTTCAGAGACTTTAGTTGATAAGTCATGTAATGGAACATTGTATTTCTATTGTTTTCTGACCATTATTTTAGTTTTAAGTTGCTGTTGTTGTTATGTGCTGTCAAGTCAGCCCTGACTCAGCGACCCCTCCTTGGGTTTCCGAGGCAGTATCACTATGGAAGTAGGATTGCCCAACCTTCCTTCCGAGGAGTGGCTGGCGGGTTGAAATTCTCAGAGACATTAAGTTTGAGATGACACTCAATGCTTGTATCTCTTCAAGGTTTAGGACAAAGAAGACCAGTTATTCAGCCTATTCTGTCTTGTCCCTTCTCTATCAGCTCTCTTTCAGTTAATTCCTGTCTTAGGCTCTATCTCCCTCTATACTATCACCTTTTTTTCATTCATCTATTCATTCAGACAATATTTATCAAATACTTGCTATGTAATAGTACTGACTGTACTAGGCTCTAAACATACAATAGTGAATAAAACAGAAAACTCCCCCTGAATGTTTAATATTGGTCCCCTTCTCAGAGCTCATTAACATCTACTCATCACATACTTTTCCAATTTTCAGCTTTTACAAAACAGGATAGACTTCAGAGTATTCGAGTATAATACCCTGGTCTTTCCAATGGCAATTCCTTCCCCTGTTACATTTAAATGAATCAGGGAGCTCTGGTGGCGTAGTGCCTAGGGCATTTGACTGCTAACCAGAAGGCTGGCGGTTCAAACCCACCAGCCACTCCTCAGAAGGAAGATTGGACAATCTACTTCTGTAGAGATATGGCCTTGGAAACCTAAGGAGGGGTCATATGAGTCGAATCGAATCGATGGCATTGAGTTTTTTTTTCTTTTTCTTTTTTTTTTTTTTTTTTTTTGATGAGTCGGAGTTGGCTTGGCAGGACCTAACAACAACAATACTTAGAATATTACCTGGCTCATGAAAAACACTAGATCTTTTATCTATAGATAGAGATACACGAGTGTTAGCATTTTCCATCATATCAATGTGCCAGTAGATATTGTTTATTTTTAAGCATATTCAAAATTACAGGGGACACCCCATGATAAGCAGCGCTACATTTGAACTTTCAAATTTATAGAGAATATAACTGAAGTTATATCACAAAAGGATTTTCGATATGTCTCCCTATTTAAGTTCTACTGGTACTTTTAAATTAGGACTTACTATTCAGCAATATTTTTATTCAAGCAAGTATATTAATAAAATGAAAATTACTGTATCTACTCCCTGCTTCTTCAATGAGATTTAATCATTTGAAGGGAGCTATAACTATAAAGTAGCTTATAGACATAAAATATGGTGCCTGGTATTCTCTGCCAAATAATATAACACTTTATATTTGTATAATGTGAATAGTTTACAAAGCCCTATCATAGGCTTCATTGCATTTATCTCTATAGTAGTCCTGAGAAATTAAACAAGTATTATAGTTTCTGTTTTGCAAATGAAGAAACCAAAGTATTAAAATAATTTTGTACTCACCCTGACTTAAACAGTTGATTTGAGGAGGAGTCAGAACTTCTGTCCTTATTCTTTCCATTATAAAACTGCAAACAATTATTTCCTTAGAAAACAAAATAAACCACAAGCAATGTAACCTATAAGCTAAATGCCAGGATCAGTGGACTGATCACAGCATTACCACTAAAATTGAGAAAGGCAACCTCCATCCAATCCACCCTCTAACCCCAGGTTCCATAAAACACATTTGAACATAAGTCAACTTCAGATGTAGCACAGTTTGATGAACTTTTTCCTAACAGATATCATTAAACTTGAGGGTAGGAGAATAAAGGTGAAATCTGAACTAGAATTTGTATGCTCTTTATAGTGAAGAATATAGTCTAGACATGAAAAATTCTGAAAATAGCCACATCTGGACACATCTTCACACTTAAATTAGAATATTCTGATAGATGTGAGGAAACAATTTTATCCAAATTTAAATATATGTAAATTTAAATATTGAAAGTTGTTGAGCATAATAAAACCAAAAAAAAAAAGTCACTTCCATCGAGTGGATTCCAGCTCACAGTGACCCCTCCTTGAGTTTTCCGAGACAGTATCTCTACGGAAGTAGATTGCCCAGTCTTTCTTCCGTGGAGTGTGGCTGGTGGGTTTGAACCACCATCCTTCTGGTTAGCAGTCAAATGTCTTAGGCATTATGCCACCAGAGCTCCTTTTGAACATAGTAGAATATTTAAAAAGTTCCTTCCTAAAATTACTAGGGAAAAGTTCCAAGATTTTGATAATCTGTCTCTCTCACTCAGCTGCTGAGGAATACATTGTGCATTGATAAAGAAAAGTGTGGGCATCGTGAAACTTGGAACTTTAGCCCCCATTTTATCAAGTAAGCTGGTACTATCATAGGAAAATAACCTTTAAAAGTTTCTTACAGATGCGTTCAAACAACATAACAATCCAGGTTGGTTCCATACACTTTATTTAGTTTTCAAAAAGCTAACAAATACTTGTGAATGACTTCTTTTTAGTATAGATCAGCAAGACAAAAATTTCAGCAGCTCAGATGTCTTAATCTGATGTTCAGGGGTTTTCATGATTTGATTTTTATCTTATTTTTTATTCTCCAATTAATTCACCCTTCTTCACTTTCACAAAACATTTTTGTTCTTCCCCATGTGCATCCTCCACTGTGTGACTTCATACATTTGGTTATGATGTCTCTTTTACCTGCTGTGGTTCAATCTTATTTCTCCTTCAAGGCTCAGTTCTACTGTCATTTCCTCCACCCAATGTTCCCTCCCCTTTTTCTGTATGAATTTCCAAAGTAGCACTACACAGTCATAGAGTAAGTCTTACCTTCTCTTCCAGCAGGTAAGATCCTTAACATCAAGTTACATAATTTTATCTGTCACTCCCATATGTTCTTAGTAATATATATCTCAAGCATGCTAGGTCCTCAAAAATGATGAGGGTACTGGTAGTAGTGATAGTGCTTTGATTTCAGAATCTACTTTATTCATTCAGTTTCCCCAGTTACATAAAACCAAACTCACTGCCCTCAAGTCCATTCCAACTCATAGCAATCCCTCCTTGGGTTTCTGAGGTGGTATCTCTACAGAAGTAGGTTGCCCAATCTTTCTTCTGAGGAGTGGCTGGTGGGTTTGAACCACCTCCTTCTGGTTAGCAGTCAAATGTCAGGAGATATAACTAATACTCTAGTGCACAAGGAGCTCTGGTAGCATAGTGGCTAAAGGACTTGACTGCTAACCAGAAGGCTGGCGGTTCAAACCCACCAGCCACTCCTTGGAAGGAAGGTTGGGCAATCCTACTTCCGTAGTGATACTGCCTCGGAAACCCAAGGAGGGGTCGCTATGAGTCGAGGCCGACACGACGGCACATAACAACAATTAGTGCACTACACATGCAATTATTTTAAGGATTATTTTGAACTGACAATCCCCTGTAATTACTTGGGGAAAAGTACCTCAAGAATATATTTCAAAAACATTTGAACTCTCCTTGAAGTATAGAAACACAAATATTCTGCAGTGTTTAATTTGCTAAGGTAATCAAAGATTTAGGCAGTTTTAGGTAGTAATTGTTTTTTTTTGTTTCCTCCCTGATTGGCATGATGGAAATCTGTTTATCTCAAAGAATTTTGTTGTTTTCTTATTACTACCACAGAGAGTATATAACTGTAGTTTCCACATCTAGAATGTCAAAGCAGCCATAGGGATGTTGTGAAAACCAAAAACCAAACCCATTGGCATCGAGTCAGATCCAACTCATAGCAACCCTGAAAGTGGCCATTAAATGACAAAAGTTGTGAGTTGCACCCTCTGGAGAAGTACACTGTGTGCTCTGTTAAGGTACCTCGGGAAGTATCAATCAACTGTGTGCTAGGCCACCTGAGGGAGAATGAGGTAAATTTAATCAGGAGCATCAGACTACAGCTGACAGGTGGAAAGCTGAAGTTCCCAGAATAAAAATATTAATATCCCTCAGTTTTCAATAATAATTTACATATTATAATTATTTCTTTTGATCATTAAGAAGACTAATATGTATAATATGAAGATGGGGCAATCTACTTCCATAGTGATACTGCCTCGGAAACCCAAGGAGGGGTCACTGTGAGTCGGATCTGACTCAATGGCACATAACAACAACAACATGATGAACGTAACTGTCACTGAATTATATATGTAAAAAATGTTAAAGTGTTAAATGTTTTCTTCATATAAATATATGTTATTTTTGTTGTTAAGTGATGTCAAGTTGGTTCCAACTCATAGCAACTCTGTGTACAATAGAGTGGAACACAATGAGGTCCTGTACCATCCTCACAATCATTGCTATGTTTGAGCTCATTGTTGCAGTCACTGTGTCAAGCCATCTCCCTGAAAATCTTCCTCTTTTTCATTGACCCTCTACTTTACCAAGCATGATATCCTTCTCCAGGGACTAGTTGCTCCTGATAACATGCCCAAAGTACATGAGACAAAGTCTTGCCATCCTGTCTCCAGGGAGCATCCTGACAGTACTTATTGAAAGACAGATTTGTTCATACTTCTGGAAATCCATGATATATTCAATATTCTTCACAAATATCATAATTTGAAGGCATCGATTCTTACTCAGTCTTCCTTATTCATTGTCCAGCTTTTTACATGCATATGAGGCGACTGAAAATACCATGGCTTAAAATTCCAACACCTCAACAACAAAAAAAACAATCTAATTAAAAAATGGGTGGAAGACATGAATAGACACTTCACAAGGGAGGATATTCAGGCAGCCAACAAGCACATGAAGAAGTGTTCACAATCATTAGCCATAGAGAGATGCAAATCAAAACAACAATGAGATACCATCTTGCCCCAGCACTGACGTTCAACAAAAAGAAAATAACAAGTGCTGGTGAGGATGTGGAAAGATTGGGACTCTCATACACTGCTGGTGGGACTGTCAAATGATACAACCACTGTGGAAATGAGTATGGCAATTCCTTTAAAAGTTGGAATTAGAAATACCATTTGACCCAGCAATCCCATTCTTGTTTTTGTGTTGTTATGTGCTGTCGAGTCGGCCCCGACTCATAGCGACCCCTCCTTGGGTTTCCGAGGCAGTGTCACTACAGAAGTAGGACTGCCCAACCTTCCTTCTGAGGAGTGGCTGGTGGGTTTGAACCGCCAGCCGTCTGGTTAGCAGGCAAGTGTCTTAGCCACTATGCTACCAGAGCTCCCTATGTTGTTGTTGTTGTTATGTGCTGTCAAGTCGGCCCCGACTCATAGCGACCCCTCCTTGGGTTTCCGAGGCAGTATCACTATGAAAGTAGGATTGCCCAACCTCTAGGTGTATATCCTAAAGAAGAAGGCAGGACAAGAACAGATATATATATATACCCATGTTCATTCAGCACTATTTACAATAGCAAAAAGATGGAAACAACATAGGTGCCCATCAACAGAAGAATGGATAACCAAACTATAGTACATACACACAATGGAATATTATGCAACCCTGAAGAATAACATAGAATCTGCAAAATACTACATAACATGGATGAACTTGGAGGACATTATGCTGAGTGAAATAAGTCAATCACAGAAGGACAAATGCTGTATTAGTCCACTATTATAAAAAGTCAAGGAAAGGTTTATATATGGGATGAAACTTTCTTTTTTGGTTACCTGGGGCAAGGGGGTGGAGGAAAGTGGGATGGAACACTGATGGATAGGTAGAAACAAGTATTGATTTGGGTTAAGGGAAGGGCAGTGCACCAAATATGAGTGATCAACATGGTGGCATTGAGGAAGAAGAAGGCAGAGAAAGGCAAATGAGAGGCACAGACAACAAAGATGAACCCATTTGCACATGCAGTACCGCATTGTCAGTGATGGCAAACATTGATCTAGGGTGGATGATGGGTAGACAGGCTGAAGAATCAGGTTTGTCTAGGGAGGGGGCAATGTACTAATGACCACGTACAGGGTTGCCAGATGATGTTTCTTCAAGAGTATTTGTATGTGCTGTAAGAATGGCCAGGGAGCTCTGGTGGCATAGTGCCTAAAGCATTGGACTATTAATCAGAAGATTGGCAGTTCAAACCCACCAGCCCCTCTGCGGAAGGAAGATTGGGCAATCTATTTCCATAAAGATTTACCTTGCTATGAATCAGAATCGACTCAATGGCAGTGAGTTTGGTTTTTTGGTAAGAATGGCCAGGTATATGGTAGAGCTGACAAGGGACAAGGTTGTGATGACTTCTTGGCCAAAGCCAGCTACTTGGAGGAAACAAGTAGTTGGTCCTGTGAGCTCAACACCATGATCACAGGGGACATCAAGCTCATTGACAGAACATACTGCACAAAAACATTGTTCCACATCTTAGTTTGGTGAGTAACAACTGGGATTTTAAAAGCTTTCAAGTGGCCATCTAGATGCAATGATGGGTCTCTCCACATCCAGAACAAAGAATAATGAAGAAAACTAAAGATACATGGAAACAATTAGTCCAAGGAACTGTTGACCATGCAATCCTCAGACCATATGACCATGAGACCAGAAGAACCAGATGGTACCTGGCTACCACTGTCAAGCACTTAGAGGGGGATCTGTATAGGAGATCCTGGATAGTGTGAGAGAACAATGTGGAACAAAACTCAAAATCATTTAAAAAAATCATGTTTTA
>NW_006921949.1:1425168-1446937 GCF_000298275.1 Orycteropus afer afer
CTTGGAGAGATCAATCACGGGAGAACAGAAGGGCAGTGTATGCACAGGGAGACAGCTTGGGGGGCAGGAGTGCTTGGGAGGGAAGGACACAGGGAAGAGGTAACTATGGGGAGGAGGTCGGAAGAGAGCTGCTACATTGTGGGAAATTACAGTCAATACCATGAGACAAAGTGTGTGAACTGCTGTATGGAAAATGAATTTGCTCTATAAACTTTCACCCAAAACACAATAAAAAATTTAAAAAAAAAGAAAATACCATGGCTTGGTGCAGGCTGTGGTAAGACCCACCTTAGTCCTCAAAGTGGCGTCTTTGTTTCTGAACACTTTAAAGGGGTCTTTTGCAGTAGATTTGCCCAATGCAGTACATTGTGTGATTTATTGACAACAGTTTCCATGGGTGTTGATTGTGGATCCAAGTAAAATGAAATCTTTGACAGAGAGCTTCAGTCTTCTACATTTATCATGATATCATTTATTTGTCCAGTTGTGAGGATTTTTTGTTTTCTTTATGTTAAGGTTTAACACACACTGAAGGCTGTAGTCTTTGATCTTTATCAGTAAGTGTTTCTAGTCTTCTTCATTGTCATCTGCTTATTGCATTGTAATCTTACAATCCTGATGCTGCTTTCTTCTTTATAGTGTCCAGCTTCTCAGATTATTTTCTCAACATACAAATTGGATGGTAAAATACACAAACCTAACGTGCACCTTTGCTGATTTTAAACTGTGTAGTATCCCTTGTTCTGTTTGAATGACTGCCTTCTTGGTTTCTGTGTAGATTCTACATGAGTACAGTTAAGTATTCTGGAATTCTCGTTTCTCAAAGTGTTATCCATACTTTGTTAAGGTCCACACAGTTTTGCATAGTCAGTAAAACACAGGTAAACATCATTCTGGTATTCTTTGCTTTCAACTAAGATCCATTTGACATCAGCATAATATTCCTAGTTCCATATTCCAGTCCTCTTCTGACTCCTGCTTGAATTTCTGGTAGTTCCCTGTCAATTTACTACTGTACCCACTTTTTCGGAAGGAAGGTTGGGCAATCTACTTCCGTAGTGATACTGCTTGGCAACCCAAGGAGGGGTTGCTATGAGTCGGGGCCGACTCGGCAGCACATAACAACAACCCACTTTTTAATTATTGTCAACAAAATTTTACTTGCATGTGATATTAATGACCTTGTTCATTGATTTTTGTATTCAGTTGAAACACCTTTCTTTAGAATGAGCACAAATACGATCTCTTTCAGTCAGTTGGCCAGATAGCTGTCTTGCAGATTTTTTGGTATAGATGAGTGAGCTTTCAGTGTTGCATCCATTTGTTGAAACACCTCAGTTGGTATTCCATTACTTCCTGGAGCTTAGTTTTTCACCAATGCCTTCAGTGCAGCTTGGCTTCTTCCTTCAGTACCATCAGTTCTTGATCATATGCTGCCTCCTGAGATGGCTGAACATCGACCCATTCTTTTTGGTTCAGGACTCTATATAGTCTTTCCATCTTCTTTGATGCTCCCTGCCCATAGAATCCTTCAGTATTACAACTTAAGGCTTGAATTTTTCCTTCAGATCTTTCAGCTTGAGAAATGCCAAGCATATACTTACCTTTTGGTTTTCTAACTCTTGGTTGCACGTTTCATTGTAATACTTTACTTTTTCTTCTGGAGCCACCCTTTAAATCCTGTTTACCTCTTTCACTTCATCACTTTTTTTGTTCACTTTAGCTCCTCTCTATTCAAGAACAAGTTTCAGAGTCACTTCTGATATCCATTTTTGTCTTTTCTTTCTTTCTTGTCTTGTTAATGACCTTTGGCTTTCTTCATATATGATGTCCTTGATGTCATCCGACAACTCACGCAGTCTTCGGTCATTAGTGTTCAGTGTGTCAAATCTATTTTTGAGATGGTCTCTAAATTCAGGTGGGATATACTCAAAGTTATTCTTTATGGACTTGTTTTAATTTTCTTCAGCTTCAACTTAAACTCACATATGTGCAATTGATGGTCTGTTCCATAGTCAGCCCCTAGCCTTGTAGCCCTGGCCTTGTTCTAAGTGATGATATTGAGTTTCTCTTTCATCTCTTTCCACAGAAGTAACTGCTTTGACTCCTGTGTATTCCATCCAGTGAGGTTCATGTGTATAGTCTCCATTTATGTTGTTTGAAAAAGGTATTTGCAATAAAGAAGTCATTGATCTTGCAAAATTCTATCATGTGATTTCCAGTATCATATCATTTCTATCACAAGGCCATGTTTTCCAGCTACTATTCCTTCTTTGTTTCCAACTTTCACTTTGTTTCCCAGTCACCAGTAATTATCAATTCATCTTCATTGCATATTTGATCAATTCCAGACTGCAGAAGTTGGTAAAAATCTTTAAGTTTTCATCTTTGGCTTTAGTAGTTGCTGCATAAATTTGAATAATAATCATATTAACTGCTCTTCTTGTAGGTTTATAGAAATTATCCTATCAGTGGCAGCATTGTACTTAAGAATAGATCTTGAACTGTACTAATTAACAATGAGTGTGATGCTATTCCTCTTCAATTTGTCATTCCTCCCATAGTACACCATATGATTATGTAATTCACAATGACCTATAAAGTCCATTTAAGTTCAGTAACACCTACAACATCAATCTTCAAGCATTCCATTTCATTTTTTTATAACTTCCAATTTTCCTAGTGCCATAATTCATACATTCAGTGTTCCAGTTACTAATGGATGTTTGCTGTTTCTTATCATTTTGAGTCATGCCACATCAGCACATAAAGGTCCCAAAAGCTTTATTCCATCCACATCATTAAGTTGACTCTACTTTGAGGAAGCAGCTCTTCCCCAGTCATATTTTGAGTGCCTTTCAATCTAAGAGACTTATCTTCCAGCATACAGTGTTCTACTGCTATCCATAAGGTTTTCATTGGCCAATTTTTTCAGAAGTACATTGCCAGGTCTTTGTTCCTAGTCTGTCTTAGTCTGATAGAAGCTCCACTGAAACCTTTCCACCATGGTTGACCTTGTTGGCATTTGAATTACTAGTGACATAGCTTCCAGCAACACACAAGCCACTAAAGTATAACAAACTGACAGATAAGTGGTTGATTTATATATATTTACCACAGTAAAAATGAAGTACACTTGTTCTTCACTTAATGACATGGTTCGATTCCAAAAACCAGGTCACTATGCAAAAATAAAGGATGTCCACATCAGGTCACAAAATGTTTGTTCGAACAGAACAAGGGGACACTGCATGGTTTAAAATCAAGAAAGAAGTGTGTCAGGGTTGTATCATTTCACCATACTTATTCAGTCTGTATGCTGAGTAAATAATCCAAGAAGCTGGACTATATGAAGAAGAACATGGCATCAGGATTGGAGGAAGAATCATTAATAACCTGAGATACGCTGACAACACAACTTTGCTTGCTGAAAAGTGAGGATGACTTGAAGCACTTACTGATGAAGATTGAAGTCTACAGTCTGCACTACGGATTGCATCTCAATATAAAGAAAGCAAAAATCCTCACAACTGAACCTATAGCAGCATCACAATAAATGGAGAAAAGATTGAAGTTGTCAAAGACGTCACATTGCTTGGTTCTACAATCGATGCCAATGGAAGCAGCAGTCAGGACATCAGATGATGTATAGCACTGGGCAAATCAGCTGCAGAAGACCTCTTTCAAGTGCTGAAGAGCAGAGATATCTCCTTGAGGACTAAGGTGTGCCTGATACAAGCCATGGTATTTTTCAATTGCCTCATGTGCATATGAGAGCTGGACAATGAATAAGGAAGACTGAAGAATCAGTGCTTTTGAGTTGTGGTGTTGGCGAAGAATGCTGAAAGTATCATGGACTGCTAAAAGAACTAACACATCTGTCCTGGAGAAAGTGCAGCCAGAATGCTCCTTGGAAACGAGAATGTCCAGACTTCATCTCACCTGCTTTGGTCATGTTGTCAGAAGGGACCATTCCCTGGAGAAGGATGTCATGCTTGATAAGATGGAGGGTCGATGAAAGAGGGGAAGGCCCTGATCGAGATGGATTCACACAATGGCTGCCGCGATGGGTTCAAGTATAGCAAGGATCGTGGAGCTGGCATGGGATCAGGCAGTGTTTCGTTCTGTGCGTAGGGTGACTGTGAGTCAGAGACAACTCAACAGCACTTAACAACAACAATAACAACATGACTGCTGTATGAATTATAATCTCAGCAAAACAATAGACTGGTACTCTCCTGAATATATTAGGTGAGCTTTGTATTTTGAAAGGAGTGGGGCTTTAAAAACAAGTTTTTTGTTTTATTTTGTTTTTTAATTTCTAATATCTTAAGGGAAGCTAACAAAGTTAAAAATTAAGGAAACCTGTCATTGGACAATGGCCAGATATAATTGGAGAACCACTCATCATTAGTTTCTCATATTGCAGTGGCTTGTGTATTGCTATGAAGCTGGAGGCTATGCCACTGGTATTTGAAATACCAGCAGAGTCACCCGTGATGGACAGGTTTCAATGGGCCTTCCAGACTAAGACAGGGAAGAATGGAGCCATCCACTTCAGAAAAAAATTGGCCAGTGAAAACCTTTTGAATAGCAGTGAAACACTGCCTAACATGTTACTGAAAAACTTTATCAATAGCTGTGAAACATTGTCTGATATAGTATCAGGTGAGCCCCTCAGCTTGGAAGGTGCTCAGAATACAACTGGGGAAGAACTGCTTCCTCAGAGTAGAGTGAACCTTAATGATATGGGTGGAGTGAAGCTTTCAGGACCTTCATTTGCTGATGTGAGACTAATGAAAATGAGAAGAAAAACTGCAAACATCCATTAATAATCAGAATGTGAAATGTACAAAATACAAATCTAGGAAAATAGGAAGTTGTTAAAAATGAAATGGAACACATAAAGATTGATATTGTAGGCATTAATGACCTGAAATGGACTGGTGTTGGCCATTTTTAATTAGATAATCATGTGGTCTTCTATGCCAGCAATGACAAATTGAAGAGGAATGGTGTTGCATTCAATGTCAAAAAGAATGTTTCTACCATGCACATGGGGTGGGTAGGAAGATTGAACATTGTGAAAATGTCAGTACTACTCAAAGCAATCTATACATTCAATGCAGTCCCAATCCAGATCCCATCAACATTCTTTAAGGATATGGAAAATCCAATCATTAATTTGATATGGAAAGGAAAGATACCTCGGATAAGAAAAGCATTATTGAAGAAGAAGAACAAAGTGGGAGGTCTCACACTTCTGGATCTCAAAACCTACTATACAGCCACAGTAGTCAAAACAGCCCGGTATTGGTACAATGACAGACACATAGACCAGTGGAATAGAATTGAGAATGCAGAAATAGATCCATTGACCTATGGTTAGCTGATTTTTGGCAAAGGGCTGAAATCCATTCAATAGGGAGGAGATAAGCTGTTTAACAAATGGTGCTGGCAAAACTGGTTATCCATTTGCAGAAAAATGAAACAAGATCCGTACCTCACACTATACACAAAAACTAACTGCAGATGGATCAAAGACTAAAATGTAAAACCTAAAGCTATAAAATTCTTCAAGGAAAAAATCAGGGGAAATTTAGTGGCCCTAATTTATTGCATAAATAAACTATCAAGCATAATGCATAATTTACAAACATCAGAAGATAAACTAGATGATTGTTGTTGTTGTTGTTGTTATGTGCCGTCGAGTCAGACCTGACTCACAGCGACAGAAGTAGATGGCCCAACCTTCCTTCCAAGGAGTGGCCTGTGGGTTTGAACCTCCAGCCTTCTGGTTAGCAGTCAACTTAGCCTTAGGCATTAGACAACCTTCTAAAAATTAAATTTGTACATGCTTCAAACAACTTCTCCAAAAGAGCAAAAAGAGAACATATAGATTGGGGGAAAATGTTCAGCAACAACATACATGACAAGGGACTTATCTCTAAAATATATAGAAAACTCCAACACCTCAACAACAAAAAGACCAACAATCCAATTTTAAAATGTGCAGAAGACGTGAATAGACACTTCACCAAAGAAGACATTCAGGCAGCTAACAAACACATGAAAAAGTGTTTGAGATCATTAACCATTGGAGAGATGCAAATCAAAGCAACAGTGAGATACCATCTCACCCCAGCACTAATAGCGAAGTTCAACAAGACAACAAATAACAAATTCTGGCAAGGATGTGGAGAGATTGGAACTCTCATACCTTGCGGGTGGGACCCTAAAATGTTACAACCACTGTGGAAAGCACTATGGCAATTCCTTAAAAAGTTAGAAATAGAAATACCATTTGATCAAGCAATTCCATTACTAGATTTATATGCTAAAGAAGTGAGAGCCAGGACAAGAACAGATAATGCACACCCATGTTGATTGTAGCATTATTCATAATAGCAAAGAGATGAAAACAACCTAAGTGCCCATCAACAGAAGAATGGATAACCAAACTATGTTACATACACACAATGGAAAACTATACAACACTAAAGAATAATATCAAATCTGTGAAATACCACATAACGTGGATGAGGTTGGAGGACATTATGCTAAGTGAAATAAGTTAATCACAGAAAGACAAATATTCTATTAGTTCACTCTTATAAAAAGTCAACGAAAGATTTATATATGGAACAAAACTTTGTTGGTTACCAGTGGTGAGAGAGGAAGGGAGTGAACAATGCTAGATAGCTTGAGACAAGTATTGATTTGGATGAACGGAAGAGCATTGTACCAAAAGTAAGTGATCAACATGGTGGCACGGAGGAAGAGGAAAATGTAGAGAGGTACACGGGAGGTATGAACAGCATGAACCCTTCTGCATGTACAATACTGTGTTGTCAGTGATAGCATGAATTGATCTATGGCTGGATAGATGGGTGGACAGGCTGAATGATCAGTTGTGTCTAGGCAGGGGGGAGTATGCCTATGACCATGTGTAGGATTGGCAATTGATGTTACTACATGCATATCTGTATGTGCTGTAAGAATGTCCAGGTGTATGGTGGGGCTAACAAGGAACAAGTTTGTGATGGCTTCTTAGCCACAGACAGCTACCCTGAGGGAGTGAGTAGTTGGACCTGTGGGCCCAGGACCATAGTTGCAGGGGATATCAAGCTCAGTTGGTATGACACACTACAAAAAAACATTATTCTACATCCTACTTTGGTGAGTAGCAACTGCAGTCTTAAAAGCTTGCAAGTGGCCATGTGGATGGAGTGATTTATCTCTTTATCCAGAGCAAAGAAGAATGAAGAAAACCAAAGATGCATGGATACAATTAGTCCAAGTGACTAGTAGACTATGCAGGCCTGAGCCTATATGACCATGAGACCAAAAGAACTAGATGGTGCCTGGCTACCACTGTCAACCACTCAGAAAGGGATCAATTCAGGAGATCCTGGGTAGAGCGGGAGAACAATGGGGAACAAAACTCAAAGTCATTTAAAAAAAAAAAAAAAAGACCACGTTTACTGGTCTGATAGAGCCTGGTGAGACCCCCCAAGACTATGGCCCCTAATTACCTTTCAGGTCTGGAACTGAGCTTACTCCTGTGGCTTCCAGCCAAACAATAGACAGGCATATGGGGTGAATATTTTACACTCCTTAGAGTGATAAATCATGGGAGAACAGGAGAACAATGTTTGCACAGGGAAATAGCTTGGGGCGCAGGAGTGCATGGGAGGGAAAGACACAGGGAAGAGGTAGCTATAGGGAATAAGTGGGAAGAGAGCTTTTACATTGTGGGGAATTGCAGTCAATGTCATGAAACAAAGGAGCACTCTGGTGGCAAAGTGCCTAAGGCATTTGACTGCTAACCAGAAGGCCACCAGCCACTCCTTGGAAAGAAGACTGGGAAATCTATTTCCGTAGAGATACCACCTCGGAACCACAGGGAGGGGTTGCTATAAGTCTGGATCGACTCAACAGCAGTGAATTTGTTTTTTGTTTTGTTTTTGTCATGAAACAAAATGTGTACAAAATGCTGTATGGGAAATGAATTACCTCTGGAAACATTCAACCAAATCACAATAAAAATGTGAAAAAAAAGAGGTCTCAAGATCAATCCTGAAGTACAATGTTGTCAGTGATAGGATAATATCCATACACCCACAAGGAAGACCAGTTAATACTACTCTTTTTCCAGTTTACACACCAACCACTAAAACCAAAGATGAGGACGTTGAAGATTTTTACCAATTTCTGCAGTCTGAAATTGATCAAACATGCAATCAAGATGTATTGATTATTACTGGGGATTGGAATGCAAAAGTTGGAAACAAAGACGAATCACTGGTAGTTGGAAAATATGGGCTTGGTAATTGAAATGATGTTGGAGATCACATGATAGAATTTTGCAAAACGAATGACTTATTCATTGCAAATACCTTTTTTCAGCAACATAAACAGTACTATACACGTGGACCTCACCAGGTAGAATACACAGGAATCTGATTGACTACATCTGTGGAATGAGGTGCTGGAGAAGCTCAATACCTACAGTCAAAACAAAGACAAGAGCTGGCTGTGTAACAGACCATCAGTTGCTCATATACAAGCTCAAATTGAAGCTGAAGAAAATTAAAAACAAGTCCACAAGAGCCAAAGTATGGCCTTGATTATATACCACTTGTATTTAAAGACCATCTGAGAATAGAGTTGATAAATTGAACACCAGTGACTGAAAGACAAATGAGTTGTAGGATGACATCAAGAACATCATCCATGAAGAAAGCAAAAAGTCACTAAAAAGAAAGGAAAGGAAGAAAGGACCAATATGGATGTCAGAAGAGACTCTGAAACTTGCTCTTGAAAGGAGAGTAGCTAAAGCTTATAAAAGAAACAGTAGAATAAAAGAGCTGAACAGATTACAGAGGGCAGCTCGAGAAGACAAAATAAAGTATTATAGAAATGTGCAAAGACTTGGAATTAGAAAACCAAAAGACAAGAACATCCTTGGCATTTCTCAAGCTACAAGAACTGAGGAAAAAATTCAAGCCTTGAGTTGCAATATTGAAGGATTCTGTGGGCAAAATACTGAAATGCAGGAAGCATCAAAAGAAGATGGAAAGAATACACAGAGTCATTATATCAAAAAGAATTGGTAAATGTTCATCTATCTCAGGAGGTGGCACATGATTAAGAACTAATGGTATTGAAGGTAGAAGTCCAAGCTGCACTGAAGAAATTGGTGAAAAACAAGGTCCAGAAATACCCATTGAGATGTTTCAACAAATAGATGTGGCACTGGAGGCACTTACTCATTTATGCCAAGAACTTTGGAAGACAGCTACCTGGCCAACTGACTGGGAGAGATCCATTTTTGTGCCCATTCCAAAGAAAGATGATGCAACAGAATGTGGAAATTATCAAACAATATTATTAATATCATACACAAGGAAAAATTTGCTGAAGATAATTCAAAAACAGCTGTAGCAGTATATTGACAGGGAACTTACAGATACTCAAGCTGAATTCAGAAGAGGACCTGAAGTGTATCTTGGCTGAAAACAAAGAATACCAGAAAGATGTTTACCTGTATTTTATTGACTATGTGAAGGCACTGTGTGGATTATAACAAATTATGAATAACATCATGAAGAATGGGAATTACAGAACAATTAATTGTGCTCATGAGGAACCTGTACATAGACAAAGAGGCTGTCATTCTAACAGAACCAGGGGATACTGCATTGTTTAAAATCAGGAAGGGTAGGAATCAGGGTTGTATCCTTTCATCATACTTTTCAATTTGCATGCTTAGCAAATAAATATCTGAGAAGCTGGACTATATGAAGATGAACACACCATCAGGATTTCAGAAGACTCATTAACAACCTGCGAAATCTAGACAACACAACTTTGCTTGCTGGAAGTGAAGATGACTTGAAGATGAAGATCAGAAACTACAGTCTGCAATATGGATTGTACCTCCACATAAAGAAAACAAAAATCCTCACAACTGGACCATAAGCAGCATCAGGATAAATGGAGAGAAAGTTGAGGTTGTCAGGGATTTCATTTTACTTGGATCCACAATCAACACCAATGGAAGCAGCAGTCGAGAAATAAGCATTGTATTGTAAGGGGCAAATCTGCTGCAAAAGACCTGTTTAAAGTGTTAAGCAGAGATGTCACTTTAAAGACGAAGGCGCACCTTACCCGAGCCATGGCTTTTCAGTCACCTCATAAAGCTGTATAATGAGTAAGGAAACTGCAGAAGAGTTGATGCCTTTGAATTGTGGTGTTGGCAAAGAATACTGAAAATACCGTGGACTGCCAGAAGAACGAACTGGTCTATCCTAGAAGAAGTGCAGCTGGAATGCTCGTTAGAAGCTAGAATATCCAGACTTTGTCTCACCTACATTGGTCATGTTGTCATAAGGGACCATCCTGGAGGTAACATGCTAACAGAACAAGAGGATACTTGCTTTACCAAGCAAGATATCACACTTGGTAAAGTAAAGGATCAGTGAAAAAGGGGAAGACCCTCAACTAGATGGATTGACACAGTGGCTGCAAAGATGGGTTCCAGCATAGCAAGTATTGTGAGGCTTGTGCAGGACCAAGCAGTGTTTCATTCTCCCTTACATAGAGTCATTATGAATCAGAGCTTACTTGACAGCACCTAACAATAACATAATTGGAGAATTAAATCTCTACTAAGGCCACATACCATTTCAGAAATGGTCATACTATCAGATATATTTATGTAATTTCAAAATATTTATTAGATTATAATGAAATGTATATGCATTGGTTACACACTACGAAAAGAAAATGTGCATAGTAGAGTATATAGAGAGGACACACACACACAAAAAAAAAAAAAATCCTCACTGTCATTGGGGTTCCACTCATACCCACCCCTCCTTGGGTTTCTGAGGTGGTATCTCTATAGAAGTGGATTGTCTAGTCTTCCTTCCGAAGAATGACTGGTGGATTTGAACTGCCAGTCTCCTGGTTAGCAGTCCAGTGTCTTAGGCACTACGCCATCAGAGAGGACACAACATGGAAGTTATCAAAAGTCTGGTTTCTGCTATTCAGGTTTGCACAATAAATTATCCCTTCTGAACCACAGTTTTTTCATCCGTAAAACCAGCAGATTGTTGATACCTAAGAACTTTATAGCACTAATATTTTACGTGGTGATTCTAGACATACTCCTTGCACAGTGGATTTTAAAAATCAAGGTTGAGCAGCCAGTAGAATGTAAATATACAGAATTCTTAGATAACTCTTATATATCCACAAATTACCTGTCTGGAAGTGTCTTAAGGAAAATACAACTGAAAATCACTGAGAATTTTAATTCTTTATGTTTCAAAATGGAGTTCAGTCTGAAAATCTACATAAACTTTAAACCTATATTATTTATCCTCTGAAACAACTTGTTGCCTTCACAATTCCCAAATCAGCTAACAGAAAAAGAGAAGAAAACATTCTGTATCAGTTTAAGAATTTCTTAAGTCCCAAAATTACATGAAGCAATGAAGCTATAATGGGCTACAGAAAAATAAAACTCCACCTAAATGTAAACTGAACTCCACTTAATCAATGTTTAGTGTTCAAACATACTTCAGCATTCAAGTGTACTTCAAAACCAACTCATTGCCACTGCTGAGTCAATTCCAACTCATCGCACCCTTATATGACAGAGTAGAACTGCCCCCATAGGGTTTACCAGGCTGCAGTCTTTACAAAAGCAGACTGCCACATGTTTCTACTGCAGAGCGGCTGGTGGGTATGAACTGCTGACCTTTCGGTTAACCACCGCACCACCAGGGCTCCTTAAGTATACTTCAGGTAGCATCTTAATTATTTAACCATTTTGGACTAATTTTCATGAATCTATAGGGACTTATTTTGGCCACCAGATGGAGCCAATATTGTTCAATTCATAGAATAAAAACATGCTGAAAATGTTGGTTGAACAGAATGAATAAATCATTAAGTTTCTTATTTTGATCATAGTACAGAAAAAATAAACTTTTATCACCCTCTGTCTAGTTTTTGTAAATGTGTATATATGGAGACTAAACCTCTATTAAATAATTTCTTTATTGTTGCTAAGTTTTCATTTTGGCAGTTCCATTAGATGGAGTGATTAGTTTCCTTCTTATTCATTTCTTAAGGGTAATTATCTGAACAAGTTTCAGTTATCTTTAGAGCAAAATTAGTACAGATACAACTTCTGGGTACTCAATAAATATTACAGGTTATAATTTTGAAAATCAGTACTAAAGCATATATTACATACTGATTCTAATTTTAATGTCACAGAATATTTCCCTTGTTATCATTTCCATAATGTATTTTCTTGCTAGAACAAATAGATAATAATCAGGCGTCTGAGACAGAGCAGGAGTAGGAGGGATATGTAGTTTATCCTAGTAGTTCCAGGAGATGGTGAAGGGTGTTAGAGCTACATGAATAGCTTAGCGTCCAGGGGCCTTAATCAGGGGTAGCTGCCTTAAAGGTGATTTCTTCAACTTCTGTCTCCTCTACTTAGTGTCAGCCATTATCTGATTCCTTATAACTCAATTTGCTTAGGCAAATATCTCCATCCAACAAAACCAATGTAAGGTGACTGTAGACACAATTGTAATTTAAGACCTGTAATGATCAGTAAGTTCATTTGTTCATTCAGCTACAATTTACTGAACAAATATGATGTGCAAGGCATATGCAGGTCATAAACAGGGTACAGTTTCTACCATGTGAGTTTACAGCTTAAGAGGTGATAAAGATAAAGAAGAAGGCAATAGTGATATAGTGTGGTTAAGAGATACAAAATGGTTTAAATGTTCAAATAAGGGGAAAAATATGATTCATTTGGGGAAATTGGAAAAAGCCATAACAGAGTCTTCCTAAGTGGGAATCATTTTCATAAACAGTTTTCATAAACTCACTCTTTGGCAGCCTGTAGTTCTCTGATTCTCTTGTTATCCATTGAGCCATACATTGTGGCATTATGGTCTGGGAGGAATTAAGAACTGTTTTTTTGTAGGATTTTATTTTATCAGGATACATCTAATTGTGAGCTAGAATATCATATCAAGATATTTCCTTCTAAATGTTCTTGTGTCTCAGGCATGAAGAAAAACGGTGTCAAGTTAAGAACTTAGACTTTAAAATCAGGCTACATGAGTTTATAGTCCCAGTTTATAATCTCTGAGATAATTTACTTAATCTCTTATTGCCTTAGTTCGCTCATCAGCCAAATGGGAGTGATAATATGCCTTCCTCATATGGTTGTGTGCTATGAAGATAAAACAGTGATTCAGTTACTAGTGCCTACCATGTACTTCAAATGTTAGCATTAGCTATTTTCAATTCTGGCACTTTTGCTTTGAATTAATTTAAAATCTGGTGTATGTAAAATTTGATAAAAGCATAATTTATACTTTCCAGAAAGTATTATGAGATACAACTAGATCTCAGTAGCACTGATATTTTTCTATATTCATTAAAATCTGACCCATTAATAATCAGTTATTCAAATACTGTTTACTATTACTATATTAATAGTACTGGTACTATATTATACTCATATATATTATATAATATGATAATATGATTTAATAGTTTTTTATTACAGAATTTTGCTAAAAAAGTAGTAGATCCAGAACTATTTAAAATTATTCATAAGCATACTTACTAACAGTGCGTGGTTCATGATAGCCACTCAGTATACTTTTTGAAGAAATGAATTTGTAGCTACTTGGAGCAGTAATGGAGGGAACAAACCTTTGATCTATAAAATGAGATTTGTAGATGAATATCATTGGTTCATTAACTAAGTGTTATTGTTATTGTTGTTGTTGTTATGTGCCGTCGAGTCAGACCTGACTCATAGTGACCCCTCCTTGGGTTTCTGAGGTGGTATCACTACGAAAGTAGATTATCCAACCTTCCTTCCGAGAAGTGGCTGGTGGGTTTGAACCACCAGACTTCTGGTTAGCAGTCAAGTGCCTTAGGCCAATAATTAACTAGTTATCATCCCTTTATCCTTGTAACAAAAAAGTTTTGGGAATTAAGAGATTCAAGTGGAACAAGGATTAAGTTTTCTTACTAGGTGCTAGGGTAATGGTTAGAAGCTTGATTTCTTAATTGTTTTCATATATGTTAAGTGTATTTTACCTTTTAGGTTACTTTCTGGGAGTGAGTATAAAGTTGGTATCATATATGTTTTTTATATCTTTCACAGCATCTCTGAATGCCAGGCACGTGGAAGGCACTTAATACATTTCATTTTCTGAGTTGGAGTTTTAATTGGAGATAGTAGAACAGAAGGAAAATAAGACTTTTTAATATCATTCAGACCTGGGTTCAAATCCCAGCTTTACTAAATTCTCCTTGTAGCCCTATCCTGTTTTCTGATTTGTAAAATAGGCTTATAATGTTTTTTTCATGGATAATCAAAGCATGGGAGCTCTGGTAGTGTAATGCCTAAGACAATTCATTGCTAACCAGAAAGCTGGCAGTTCAAACCCACCAGCCACTCCTTGGAAGGAAAGTGGGCAATCTACTTCCGTAGTGATACCACCGCAGAAACCCAAGGAGGGGTCTCTATGAGTCGGGTCTGACTCGACGGCACATAACAACACAATCAAAGCTTATTAGCATAGTATCTAACATAGTATCTTAGCGTAGTATCTTCTTTTTCCCTTTCTCTTTTCTATTTATTTAACATAAGTTTCATAGAAATTTCACTTAATGACCAAATAGTTACGCTGCATCATTATAATTGATAAATCATCATCAAGTGTATATTGAGATTTATAAGCAAAGGAAAACACTCTATACTTTGAGAAACTTAATTTTTAAAACACCCTGTGTATTTTATTAGCCAGTTTTATGTCACTAAAATCATCCAGTTACTTATTCAAATTTTGTTTATTCAAGGGGATTCAAGCACATGAGAAATAAATGTGCTACTTCCTCTTCTGGCAGCATGGACTGAGTTAACAAAGAACTTCCTTCTCCTACAAGTATGTAGAAATGCTGGGTAAAATATGATTCATCTCAAGTTAAATACTTAGCTAGGCATGGAAGAAAGAAAGAGAGAGAGAGAGAGAAAGAGAGAGAGAGAGAGATTGCTAGGTACCAGAAACAAAAAGAAGGCATAACCAGAGCATTAAGTGGACAAACTTACATATAGTTCCCCAATGGACTATTGGATCCAGATAGATACTCTAGTAACTAGAGGCTGGGGTTTTCATCTCATACTTAGACAGAAGATCTGGCATTGGGCCCTAGAGAAGTGGGAACTAGAAAAACTGTCCACCTGGTCAGAAAGGCCACAAAGAAACATGTCTCTTTTCTGAGCTATGGGTGAGAGGGAACAAGAGGAACTCTCTCATGAAAAAGTCAAAAATCTAAATCTGTACCAATCATGGCCATAGAGTCTGAATACACACTATCTATATTATACAGGAGCCCTAGTGTCACGGCGGTTAAACACTCACTTGCTAACTGAAAGGTCAACAGTTCAAAGCCCCAGCAGCTCCATAGGAGAAAGATCTGACAGTCTGCTTCTGTATAGATTTATGGCCTTGGTAACCCCTATGGGGCAGTTCTACTGTCTTACAGGTTCACTATGAATAGGAATCAACTTGATGACAATGGATTTTGTTTTCTTTTATATTGTGCAAAAACCCTAAGGCAAGAAATTATTTTTTAAATAAATGTCTCTGGACCAGTGGAACCCCTTGGTTGCCTGGCAAAGAGAAACATAAAACTTCTCCACAGGAAGCCTTGCACAATCCTGGGTGCCAAGATCCTATGGAGTGGGATGAGGGGGTACAAACTAGCTCACAATAAAAAATTAGACAAAAAAACAAAAATAGAGAAATGACTATGCTAAGAGAGGCAGACAGAAGACATAACAGTAGGATCCCTAAGAACAATCTCAAAGAGACTACGTAAGTGTGTTTTAAGTAATTGGAGAAAATTTGTAATGAATAAAAGTCATAATAAAAGACTAAGGCTAAGAAAAAGAGTAGCTAAGTTTGGTGGCATAGTGCCTAAGGCATTTGATTGCTAACCGGAAGGCTGGTGGTTCAAATTCACCAGCTACTCCTCGGAAGGAAGGTTGGGCAATCTACTTTCGTGGTAATACTGCCTCAGAAACCCAAGGAGGAGTTGCTGTGAGTCAGATCTGACTCAATGGCAGTGAGCTTGGTTTTTTTGGTAAGTTTTTTAAAGAACTGAATAGAATATGGAGAAATTTAAAATACAGTTGTTAAAATTAGTGACTTATGACTTAAAAATTGATTAGATGCAACTGAACAGAGAATTAGTGACTAGAATACAGAGCTAAGGAAATTACTCAGAGTATGCTGCTAAGAAGTATATGGAGCTCTGGTGGCATAGTGCCTAAGGCACTTGACTGCTAACCAAAAAGCTGGTGGTTCAAACCCACCAGCCGCTCCTTGGAAGGAATATTGGGCAATCTACTTCCATAGAGATACTCCCCAGAAATCCAAGGAGGGGTCACTGTAAGTCAGAAATGACTCAAGAAATAAAGTGATGAAAAATGAATGTGCTGTGATCATTCATAGTTGATCACACTATAAATACGTGTAGTTTAATGCTATATCCAGTTAGGAAATAGAAGAGGTTACCAGATTTTTCAGACAGTTGAGTTTGTGTGGCAGATATTGCATTTGTCTGTGTATACTGTGCAAAAGTGATTGCGTTACAGTTTCCACGCAGTGCAGATGGAACCTTAGCAAGGCTTAATTCTGGTATCACAGATTTATAGAACGAAAGGTAAGACTTCACAGCTATTCTCAAGCAACTTGCCTGTTCATTTTGGCTAGAAATAAAGAGAAGGAACTATATCCTTAAACCAGGCTATTAAATATCTTAGAAGACCAAGACTAGAGCAACCAGTGGTCACACTAGGAGATGGCTAAGTAGGCTCATCTGACCTTGATAATTTATATATGACTTTCTAGAAAAAGATTGATGTGCCATGAATTTGACTGAGTTTCAATACTTACCTGAGGTGTTTTCCATTTTGTTAAGGACCATAAGACATCTACATTATGAAAATTATTAGTGGCTATCTCTGACCTCAAACAGTTGACTGGATTGAATCATTCTAACTTTCATTATCTTGCTTCTTGATCCAAAATTGACTTTAGACTTCTGGTAAGATGGAGGAATAGGCAGACATGCGACCCAGACCCTCTTCAACAAAAGAAAAACCAATTGACAAATGGAGACAACTACAAACCAAAAAGAGGGAAAAAACTGTGTCATTACAGAACTTCTAGATGGTAGAGAAGTCAAGACAACTACAAGATATAGCTGTTCTATCTACAAGATAGAACAGACTGTTCTAAACTTGGGAGGAAAACTATAAATCACAGGATAACCTCAAAGAAAAATGATACCTTCACATCAAAAAAGAGGACCAGCATAAATATTCACCAAATACTAAAACAAAAGCAATGAAGGAAGTGATAATATGATTCATTGACAAAACAAGTTCAGCATAGAAAATTATATGGAACAAAGAAATCGACACCACAAAAAGCACATAACAAAAATGACAACAAATTCATATTTGCCAATAATTTCATATCTGGCAAGGGACTTATCTCTAAGATTTATAGTAGAAGAGTGGATGACTAAGCTACGGTACATACACATAATGGAAAAATGCTATGTAGCACTAAAGAATAATGTAGAGTCTGCAAAACACTGCATAATATGGATGAACTTGGAAGACATTATGCTGAGTGACATAAGTCAATCACAGAAGGACAAATATAGTATTAGTTTGTTGTTGTAGAGGGTCAATAAAAGGTTTATATATGGAGGGAAACTTTCTTTGTTGGTTGTCCAGGGTGGGAGGGGAGGGGAAGGAACACTGCAAAAAAAAAAAAAAAAATCATTGACCCATGTCACTTTAGTTTTGTGTATTTCACTGTACATAAATTATATTTCAGTAAAATGCATTTTTTAAAAAATTTACTTTAATTTTTAAACTTTTCATTATCATTGGCAGATGGGTGGAATAAATGACCTAATGAGTCTTTTCCACCCTGAACTTATATGAACACTCTCCATTGAATCTTGGTATTTTATTTTACTAAGTTGGTTGGAATTCATTAGCAAATTGATACGTCTGAGAGGGATCCCATTTGCTGTGCGGCAGTTTTGAGCATTAGTTTCCACAGGAAAATTGCTTTTATGAGAATTAAAAATTGCAAGTATTCTAGTTGAGGATTTTTAGATTAATACTAACTTAGTTTAAGAAATTTAACTTCAAAAAAATTCTTCAAAATTTTAGAATGAAATGCTATTTTTCTATAAGATATGGTTACTTTTATTCCATCAAAAGAGAGTGAAGTAGGAGAGAACATTTAGTAGTATGTGAAATTTTAATTATTTGGAGCTGCATCAAACCAACTAATTCTACATAAAGACATGCAGATGGAGACACACAGTAGCATCAAGTTTAGTATCAGTGCTTTACAAAACATCTGTTTTTATTTTGTAGCTTTTTGTGAGAAAATTATCACAATATATAATAAGCCCAAGGCAAACTGCTACATGCATCACTGGTAAAATTGTATAGTCCAGATATGGATTAATGAGACCACCCTTAAAACAATCTTTGTTACCCAACCATCTTCCTGTCCCACCACCAAATTTGAGTAATTCAGTTGTTTTCCCCAAGTCTTACTAGTAAACTTGTAGTTGGTTATTACTGGAACCTTTTTTATACCTCTTGTCAAATGTATCTTTAAAAAAATAAAAAAAGACACATCAAGTTGAAATTAAATTATTAATAACCACATTCAGGAGCTCTGGTGGCATAGTGCCTAAAAGCATTTGACTGCTAACCAGAAGTTCAAGGCCACCAGCCATTCCATGAAAGGAAAATAGGGCAATCTACTTCCATAAAGATTTACTGCCTCAGAAACCCAATTGGGGGTCGCTATGAGTCAGAATCAACTTGGTGGCAGTGAGTTTGGTTTTTTGGTTTAACCACTTTCAGATTGAGAGCTCCAGAATACATCCAACTATATAAATCCAAAGACAGTTATAGCTAAAATAGAAAGACTATGCAATAGAAGACTACTGTGAAAACTGTGAGTCTCTTGGAACGTTCTTTTCTAGGAAGAGTAGCATAGCATTTATAACACTCTTATGGTAGAGTACAGCCTGTGATTTACCCATTCAATGCTCAGGCACCAACTGGTTGAGTTCTTAACTTCTATTACAAAATCCAGTCTGTTGTACTGAAGTCAAAATGGTCTGACCCATAATCAGAAGGCCAAAAGTCTAGTTTTTTACACATTTTCCCCCAGGGAAGCCAAAAGCTACAGTGAGGATGAGATTACAGTCCAAGACTTTAGCAGATGACAGTTGATTTAGCAACTGGGGCTTATACAGCGTTCTAGGACTCCTCTGTATAGTTCAGTCAGTGGCATCACTAGGGCTGGTGTCACCTAGTATAGTAAATCATGGTGGACCTTCTCCCATACTAGATCATACACAAACCTTAATAGTGTTTATTATCAATTGTAATAGTAGAATAATATGTGATAAATATAGCTGTAAATTGCTCTAATGTGATATTTCTTAGATTACATGAAAACTAACAACAAAATTGTGTTGTAAAATCTTTCAACATTGAATCACATTATTAGTTATAACATTATTAGTAACTGAGTGGAACCCTTTTGATTTTTCCCATTCTTTTCCTTTAATTACTACTTTATTCTCAAAATACATATATATACTGATTTAAGTTCACAGATACTAATTAGCACAATATTGTAGCTAAAGCACCAGAAAATTTGTCAAAATCAGCAACTATAAATACACCAGCAGCAACAAAAAACAATAGCACAAGCTTTTAGCACAATAAGGTGAAACCATGTGATTCAAAGTGCCATTGCATGTGAAAGCTGGACAGTGAATCAGGCAGACAGAAAAAGAATTGGTGCATTTGAATTGTGGTGTTGGTGAAGAATACTGAAATACCATGGACTGCCAGAAGAATGAACAAATCTTTCTTGGAAGAAGTACAGCTGGAATGCTCTTTAGAAGTGAAAATGGCCAGACTTCATCTCACCTACTTTGGTCGTCTTATCAGAAGGGACCAGTCGCTAGAGAAAGATAATCATGCTTGGTAAAATAGAGGGTCAGCGTGAAAGGGGAAGACCCTCAATGACATGAATTGCCACAGTGGTTGCAATGATGAGCTCAAGTATAGCAAGGATTGTGAGGATGGTGCAGGACCATGCATTGTTTCCTTCATAGGGTCACTGTGAGTCGGCACTGACTCAAAAGCACCTAACAGCAAATGTAAACTACATGCCTGTGGCTTTTTATTTATTTATTTTATTGTGCTTTGGGTACAAATTTACGTAGCACACTTGTTTCACATTCAGCACTTCATGCACATCTGGTTTCATGGCCCCAATTACCATCCTCAACAGTAAGAAACTCTCTTCCCTGTGAGTACCCCCTCCCTGTGCCCCTCTCATCCATGCATTCCTGTTTGTCCAGCCGTCTCTCTATGTGAATGCTATCCCTCCGGCGTTTCATGGCTGCTTGATCCAAGGGGTGCATCTCCCTAGAGTAAGTGGGTACATCAACCTGGGGTATGGTCTTCTGTGTGTTGGTCTTTCTACTGTTGGACTGAGAGCCAATCCATGTAAGTAAGTCCATTTCTAGATCCAAAGAGTAACCCGAGGTTCCACCAGTCTCTGTCTGACCAGTAATTCTGGTCATTTTTGTGTTTTTGAATTTTGTTCCACATTTTTCTTTCTACTCTATCCAGGATCTCCAGATTTCATCCCTTTCCAAGCGGTTGGCATTGGTAGCTGGGCACCATCAATTCTTCTGGTCTTGGGTTGTAGAGGCTGAGGTTCTCATGGTCCATCTTACCTTTGGACTAATTGTTTCCAAATGACTTTGATATTCTTCATTCTTCTATGTTCCAACTGAGAGGAGACCAATAGTTGCATCTTAGATGGCTGCTCAAAAGCTTTTAAGACCCCAGTTGCTACTCACTGTAGAACAAGAATTTTTTTTGTAGCACAAAATTTTTATGAACTACATGTGCCAAGTTAGCATGATGTCCCCCGAGACTATGGTCCCAAGCCCCCAGGCATGGTGATTCTCTCTCACAAGATGTTTGGTTGTCTCTGCAAAGTTCCTCCCACCCTGTTTTCTGTTGCTTCTGTAATGTATGTGGCTAATTTTGTAGCACAAGTGCATATGTAAGATTATCTTTATCCAAATATATCCTTGGTCTACGGTGTTTTCCTGTTCGCCTACCCCAATCTCCTGTTCTCACATGTCTATGCATTAATCCATAGCCTACTATTTGGTGCTAGTGACACTGCTGTGTTGTGCCTGTAATAACCTTTGTTGTCTATCTTTTGTGTATGTTTCAGTGTCTTTCCTTTCCTTGACTCAACCTCAAAACTTACATCAACATGTCACAACAGTAGGACAAACCAACAGACAAGTTTGTCTCCCTGTTGGAAACCTCTCATACCATGCTTTCCTGGGTCCTTGTGGCTGACTGGAAGAGATCCATATTTGTACCCATTCCAAAGAAAGGTGATCCCACAGATTGTGGAAATTATAGAACAAGATCATTAATATCGCACACAAGTAAGATCTTAGTGAAGATAATTCAAAAATGGTTGCAGCAGTATATTGACAGAGAACTTCCAGAGGTGCAAGCTGGATTCAGAAGAGGATGTGGAACAAGGGA
>NW_006921949.1:1447862-1467535 GCF_000298275.1 Orycteropus afer afer
TGTTGTCAGAAGGGACCATTCCTTGGAGAAGGATGTCATGCTTGGTAGGGTGGAGGGTCGACGAAAAAGGGGGAAGCCTTCAACAAGATGGATCAACACGGTGGCTGCGATGAAGGGCTCAAGTACAACAGGGATCATGGAGCTGGCGCCGGATCGGGCAGTGTTTTGTTCTGCTGTGCATGGGGTCGCTATGAGTCGGAAACGACTTGATGGCACCTAACAACAACAACAACAAACATTTTTTCTATGTTCTGGAATAGTTTGAGTAGTATAGGTGACAACTCTTCCCTGAGTGTTAGGTAGAATTCTCCAGGGAAGCCATCTGGACCAAGACATTTTTTGTGGGGAGGTTTTTTTACAACCTGTTTAATTTCTTTTTTTCTTATGGGTCTGTTCAAGTGTTCTATCTCCAACTTGGATAGTTTAGGTAGGTCTTATGTGTCTAAAAACTTGTCCATCTCTTCTAAGTTCTCAAATCTTTTGGAGTACAGTTCTTCATAATATTCTGTTATGATCTTTTTTATTTAAGTTGGTTCTGTCATGATGTCACCCTTTTCATTTATTATTCATGTTATTTATATCTTCTCTTTCTTTTCCTTTGTTCAATTTGCCAGTGGTTTGTAAATTTTGTTAATTTTTTTAAAGAACCAGCTTCTTGTTTTGTTGATTTTCTCTTGTGATTTTGTTTTCTGCTTCATTTATTTCTTCTTTGGTCATTATTATTTCCTTACTTCTGGGAACTATAGGTTTCTTTTGTTGCTCTTTTTCTAATTGTTGGAGTTCTTGAGTTAAAATTTAATTTTGAGTCTTTCCTCTTTTTTGATATGTGCATGTATTGCTATAAATTGACCTCTGAGTACTGCTTTTGCTGTGTCCCATATGTTTTAGTAGGTTGTATCTTCATTCTCACTTGTTTCCAGGAATTTTTTTATTTCACCTTTTATTTCTTCTAATACCCAGTAGTTTTTGAGTAGTGTATTATTCAGTTTCTACATATTTGAGTTTTTTTCCCTTGGTCTTCCTATTATTGATTTCTGATTTTATAGCATTGTGATATGAGAAGTTGCTTTGTAGTATTTCAATGTTTTTTAATTTAATGAGGCTCATTTTGTGTCCTATATATGGACTATTCTGGAGAATGACCATGTGCACTGGAGAAGAATGTGTATTGTATTTTTGTTGGGTGGAATGCTCTGTATATGCGTATGAGGTCAAGTTGGTTGATTATGTTGTTGAGTTCTTCTGTATCTCTGCTGAGTTTTTTCCAGTTGTTCTGTCCCTCCTTGAAAGTGGTATGTTAAGCCTCCACTACTATTGTAGAATTCTCTCTTTTTTTCCTTTCAATTCAATTAATATTTGCTTTATGTATTTTGGAACTTTTTTATTGGGTGCATAGATATTTATTAAGGTAATGTCCTCCTGGTCAATTGACCCTTTTGGCATCATATAATGTCCTTCTTTGTCCCTTATGCTGGCTTTCACCTTGAAGTCTACTTTATCGGAAATTAATATTGCCAGTGCAGCTCTTTTTTGTTTTCCATTAGCTTGGTATATATTTTTCCACTCTTTAATTTTTCTTTTTAATTAATTAAAAATTTATATTTTTTATCTTTGTGTCTAAGGTGGGTCTTATAGGGAGGATATCCTTGGGTCTTCTTTTCTTATCCATTCTGCCACTTTCTATCTCCTGACTGGTCCGTTTAATCCATTCACATTGAGTGTAATTAGTGATAAATATGAATTTATTGCTGTCATTTTGGTTGTGTGTGTGTGTGTGTGTGTGTGTGTTGTTGGTGAATTCCTTGTTCCAACTATTTTTCTATGCTGAGTTAATTTTGTTACCAAGTGTTTTTTTTCCCTTTTCTTCATTATTGTTGGCTTTGTGTTTACTAACCCCTTAAGTTTTTCTTTTTTCTGAGTTTGTTTAGAAGGGTTGTTAATTATCCTTGTGGTTATGCTGAAGTAAATTCTGATCTCCCTACATTTGGAACAGTCTGTTCTGTAAGGTCATAGTCCTGTCTTCCTTTTCATTTGAAAGTTTTGTAATTAAAACTTTATTCTATTTGTTTTATTGCTGGTGTTGTCACCAGATTGTCTCTTCTTTCTCTCTCTATGTACAGTTCCTTTTTTTTTTTTTTTTAATTGTGATTTGAGTGGAAGTTTATGGAGAAATTAATTTTCCATACAGCAGTTCATACACATTTTGCCTCATGACATTGACTACTATTTCCCAGAGTGTAACAGCTCTCCTCCCACTTCCTCCCCACAGTTACTTCTTCCCTGCATCGTTCTCTCTCATGCATTCCTGCCCTCTGAGCTGTCTTCCTGTGCATATACTACCTTTCTATTGTCTGATGATTGATCTCTCCAAGGAGTTTATCTACCTAATGTAAATGTTCAGCTCATATGCCTGTTTTTTGATTGGCTGGAAGCCACAGAAGTAGGTTCAATTCCAGACCTGAAGGGCAGCTAGGGACCATAGTCTCAGGGGTTTCACCAAGCTTTATCAGACCAGCAAACCTGGTCCTCTTTTGTGTGTGTGTGTGTGTGTGTGATTTTGAAATTTGTTCTACATTGTTTTACCATACTATCCAGTATTTCCTGTATAGATCCCCCTCCAAGTGGTTGACAGTGGTAGCCAGGTACCATCTAGTTCTTCTGGTCTCATAGTCTTATAGGCTGAAGATCGTCTGGTGTACCAGTCCCCTGGACTAATTGTTTCCATGCATCTTTGGTTTTCTTCATTCTTCTTTGCTCTGGATGAGGAGAGACCCATCATTGCATCTAGATGACTGCTTGCAAACTTTTAAGATCCCAGTTGCTACTCACCAAAGTAAGATGTAGAACAATGTTTTTGTGTAGTATGTTATGCCAATTAAGTGACCATGGTCCCTAGCCCACAGGTCCAACTATTCGCTCTCTCTGGGTAGCTTGCTATCCCAAGAAGTCACCACAACCTTGTGCCTTGTCAGCTCTACCATGTACCCAGACATTCTTACAAAACATACAAATAGCTTATAGATGCATCATCTCGCAACCTTATACATAGTCATGGGCACATTCTTCCCTGCCTAGACATATCTGATCATTCAGCCTATACATCCGTCTATCCACCCTAGATCAATGTTTGCCATCACTCTCAATGGAGTACTGTATGTGCAAAAGGGTTCATCTTTGTTGTCTGTATCTCTCATGTGCCTCTCTATGTCTTCTTCTTCTTCAGTGCCACCGTGTTGATCACTCATGTTTGGTGCATTGCCCTTCCCTTCACCCAAATCAATACTTGTCTCTATTTATCTAGCAGTGTTCCCTTCCCTCCCCTCCCATCTCTGGTAACCAACAAATAAAGTCTCCTTCCATATATAGAGCTTACTTTGACTTTTCACAATAGCAGACTAATAAAATATTTGTCCTTCTGTGATTGACTTATTTCACTCAGCATCATGTCCTCCAAGTTCATCCACATTATGTGGTGTTTTTCAGATTTGACATTATTCTTTAGGGTTACATAGTATCCCCCTGTGTGTATGTACCATAGTTTGTTTATCTGTTCTTCTGTTGATGGGCACCTAGGTCATTTCCATTTTTGCTATTGTAAATAGTGCTGCAATTAACATGGGTGCACATATATCTGTTGTTGTCCTGACTCTCACTTCTATAGGACATATACCTAGTAATGGGATTGCTGTATAAAATGGTATTTCTAATTCATACTTTTTAAGGAGTCGCCATACTGCTTTCCAGAGTGGATGTCTCATTTGACAGTCCCTCCAGCAGTGTAGGAGAGTCCCAGTTTCTCCACATCTTCACCAGCATTTGTTATTTTCTGTCTCATTATACTTTGCTAGTACTGCTGGAGCAAGATGGTATCTCCTTGTTGTTTTTGTTTGCATCTCTCTACTGGCTAATGATCATGAACATTTTTTCATATGTTTGTTAGCCGCCTAAATATCCCCTTTGGTGAAGTATCTTTTCATGTCTTTTGCCCATTTTTTAATTGGATTATTTGTCTTTTTGTGGTTGAGGTGTTGGAGTTTTCTATGAATTTTAGAGATAAGTCCCTTCTCAGATATGTCATTGCTGCATATTTTTTCCCAATCTGTAGGTTCTCTTTTGACTCTTTTGGAGAAGTCTGGAAGCATGTAAATATTTAATTTTTAGACAATTCCATTCATCTAGTTTATCTTCTGCTTGTGCATTTTGGCTTATGTTGTTGTTGTTGTTGTTATATGCCCTCGAGTCAGACCTGACTCATAGCGACCCCTCCTTGAGTTTCCTAGGCAGTATCACTATGGAAGTAGAAAGTAGATTGCCCAACCTTTCTTCCGAGGAGTGGCTGGTGGGTTTGAACTGCCGGCCTTCTGGTTAGCAGTCAAGTGCCTTAGGCACTACACTACCAGAGCTCCTATTTTGGCTTATATTGATAGTGTATTTATGCCATAAATTAGGGGCCCTAAATTTGCCCCTGTTTTATCCTTGAGGAACATTTTAGTTTTATGTTTCTCATTTAATTCTTTGGTCCATCAGGAGTTAGTTTTTGTCTATCTTGTGAGGTAAAGATCTTGTTTCATTTTTCTGCAAATGGATACCCAATTTTGCCAGCACTATTTGTTAAAGAGACCATCTCTTCCCCATTTAATGAATTTTAGCCCTTTGTCAAAGATCAGCTGACCATACTTCGATGGATCTATTTCTGGGTTCTCAGTTCTATTCCACTGGCCTATGTGTCTGTCGTTGTACCAGTACCAGGCTGTTTTGACTACTGAGCCCAAATAGTAAGTTTTGAGAACCAGGAGTGTGAGAACTCCTCCTTTGTTCTTCTTCAATAGTGCTTTGCTTGTCTGAGCTCTCTTTCCTTTTCATGTAAAGGTAGTGATTGATTTTTCCATAGCCTTAAAGAATGTTGATGGGATCTGGACTGGGATTGCACTGAATGTATAGATTGCTTTGGGTGGTTGTGGTATTGTTGGTAGGTGCCATCGAGTCATGTCTGACTCATAGCAACCCTGTGCACAGCAGAACAAAACACCACCCAGTCCCACACCAGCTCCACGATCCTTGCTATACTTGAGCCCATCGTCGCAACCACTGCGTCAGTCCATCCCGTTGAGGGCCTTCCGCTCTTTTGTCGACCCTCCACCTTACCAAGCATGACATCCTTCTCCAGAGAATGGTCCCTTGTGACAACATGATCAAAGTAGGTGAGATGAAGTCTGGCCATTCTCGCTTCCAAGGAGCATTCCAGCTGCTCTTCCTCCAGGCCAGATCTGTTAGTTCTTTTAGCAGTCCATGGTACTCTCAGCATTCTTCGCCAGCACCACAACTCAAAAGCAGCAACTCTTCTTCAGTCTTCCTTATTCATCATCCAGCTGTCACATGCATATGAAGCGTTTGAAAATACCATGGCTTGTATCAGGCGCACCTTAGTCCTCAAGGAGACATCCTTGCTCCTCAGCACTTAAAAGAGGTCCCTTGTAGCCAAATTGCCCATTGCTGTGCATTGTCTAATGTCCAATTGCTGCTTCCATTGACATCAATTGTAGAACCAAGCAACACGAAGTCTGACAAATTCAATCTTTTCTACTTATCGTGATGCTACTTATAGGTCCAACTGTGAGGATTTTTGTTTCTTTATATTGAGATGTAATCCATACTGCAGATTTTAGTCTTCAGTCTTCATCAGTAAGTGCCTCAAGTCATTCTCACTTTCAGTAAACAAAGTTGTGTCGTCAGTGTATTGCAGGTTGTTAATGATTCTTCCTCCGGTCTTGATCCCACGTTCTTCTTCATATAGTCCAGGTTCTCAGATTATTTGCTCAACATATAGATTGAATAACTATGGGAAAAGGACACAATGCTGACGCACTCCCTTCTTGACTCTAAACCATTCAGTGTCGCCTTGTTCTGTTTGAAGGACAGCCTCCTATCTATGTCCAGGTTCCTCATGAGTACAGTTAAGTGTTCTTGAATTCCCATTCTTCTCAAGATTTTCCACAATTTGTTATGATCCACACAATCAAATGCTTTCACGTAGTCAATAAAATACAAGTAAACATCTTTCTCAAATTCTTTTCTTTGAGCCAAGCTCCATCTGACATCAGTGATATCCCTTGTTCCATGACCTCTTCTGAATTCAACTTGCACCTCTGGAAGTTCTCTGTCAATATACTGCTGCAACCGTTTTTGAATTTTCTTCAGTAAGATTTTACCTGCATGTGATATTAATGATACTGTTTGATAATTTCCACATTCTGTGGGATAACCTTTCTTTGGAATGGGTACAAATATGGATCTCTTCCAGTCAGTTGGCCAGGTAGCTGTCTTCCAAATCTCTTGGCATAACTGAGTGAGTGCCTCCAGTAGGGCATCTGTTGGTTGAAACATCTCAATGGATATTCCGTTAATTCCTGGAACCTTGTTCTGTGGCAATTGCTTCAGTGCAGCTTCGACTTCTTCCTTCAGTATCATTGGTCCTTGATCATGTGCCACCTCCTGAAATGGATGAAGATCGACCAGTTCTTTTTGGGAGTCACTCTGTGTATTCATTCCATCTTCTTTTGATTCTTCTTGTATCATTCAATATTTTGCCCATAGAATCTTTCAATATTGCAGCTAGAGGCTTCAATTTTTTCCTCAGTTCTTTCAGCTTGAGAAATGCTGAGTGTGTTCTTCCCTTTTAGTTTTCTAATTCCGGGTCTTTGCACATTTCGTTATAGTAATTGGCTTTGTCTGCTCGAACTGCTCTTTGAAATCTTCTGTTCATCTCTTTTATCTTGTCAGTTCTTCCATTTGCTTGGGCTACTCTCTGCTCAAGAGCAAGCTTCATAGTCTCTTCTGTCATCCATTTTGGTCTTTTCTTTTTTTCTCATCTTTTTAATGACCTCTTGCTTTCTTCATGGATGATGTTCTTGATGTCATCCCATAATTATTCTGGTTTTTCATTATTGATGTACAACACATCGAATCTATTCTTTAGATGGTCTCTGAATTCAGGAGGGATATATTCAAGATCATATTTCGGCTCTCGTGGACTTGTTTCAATTGTCTTCAACTTCTAGTTGAACTTGCATGTGAGCAGTTGATGGTCTGTTCCATAATCAGCTCCTGGCCTTGTTTTGGCTGAAGATAATGAGTTTTTCCATTGCCTCTTGCCACAAATGTTCTTGAATGGTTTTCCTGAATTCTTCTAGGGTACTGTCTTTCTTCTTGCTGTTTCTGTTTATGGTTTCCTTGAACTCTTAGGGGGTCCTATATATATACCTTTTGAACTCCTTCTCAGATAGTTCTATTTCTCATTCTTCCTCTAAGACATATAATTCTTTACTCTGAACTTTTGTTTCTGTTATCTTGTCCTATTTTGTTGTTGTTGTTGTTTGATTTGAGGTTGTCTGTTGTTTCCTAGATATTGAAGTTGTTGTCTTTAATTATTAGTTATGCATTGATTTTGTTTCACCCTGCTTTTATGTTTTACTGTATCTCGGAGTGTGTAGCAGGTTATTATATCTTTGGTTATTAACTTAGCTGTACTGGGTTGCTCTCCACCTCTCTCTGCGTTGGTGTAATCACTGGTGGGGATGTAGGTGTAGGTCTCTGTTCTTTGTGAATTAGCTTTGGTGTTAGGATGAGTGGTTCTTGTCTACCATCTGTAGTAACTACAGTTGCCTATTGGAGGTTTATTGTGTTTCTCCTGTTGCATGAGTCAGGGAGAAAAGGGAAAAGAGAAAAAAAGAAAGAAAGAAATGCCAGAAGGGAACCCTGGGATAGAAAGGCCAAAAGGAGTTTTCTGCTTGGGGTGAGGAAATTCAGTCAGCACTGTAGGCACAGACAGGGCAGTTAGGGTCCTTTTGGGGGCCTCTGCTGAGGATGGCACCCAAATGTTTCAAATCCCGAACTAGTCCCAAAAGGAAGAGTGTTTCCTCTCTCTGGGTGGACCAACAAACCACAGAAATCCAGTGTACAATTTCAATCTCGACCACAAAGGGTTCCCAGGAGATGGGCCCAAACCTTCTGCCTTGCACCCACTCTGGGTGTCTACCAACTCAGAGGGCACGTCTCCCTTTCTCCCACTCCACCCTGGACTCCACAGCAGCCTAAGCCAAGGGCGGGGGTCCATTTGCCAGAAGATCTTTGCTCCCCCACAAAGTCCCATCTCACCTAGTAAAACTCCCAGTGAGAGTATTCTGAGTCCCCAGCACCTGTGGGTTCCACAGTGTTGTGTTTTGTTTCTTCCCTTTCCATCTTCCTTCTCCTATACCCTGCCTCCTTCTCTAGGTCTTTTTCTGTCTGCGCCGGTTAGGCGGGACTACCTTTTTTTCCCAGTCATTTAGCCTGCTCTCTTTCTTTCCCTTCATATCTTCTCCTTAGCTGTTCATAACTCCAGGATGTTTATTTGTATCTGCTTTACGTAGTTGTTCTGGGTTTCAAATGGAAGAGGGAGTGATTGTGGGTATTAACTGCAGGACACCATTTCTGCCTCTGCATGCCTGTGCTTTTTGTTATCATGGATAGAAAATAGAAAAAGAATGTTGTTCAGTGAATTAAAGTATTCACTAGAATTCTATTAATTTTTCAATTATTGCATCTAGATGGCCACTTTTTAAGACCCCAGTAGTCTCTTCTCACCAAAGTAGGGTGTAAAACAGTGTTTTGTGTAATATGTTATGCCAATTGAGCTTAATGTCCCCCACAACCATGGTACCAAGCCTATAGGTACAGCAACTTGCTCCCTAAGGATGGTTGGCTTTGGCTAAGAAGTTTTCAAAACTTTGCCCCCTGTTAGTTCTATTTATATGGACAGTTTTACAGCATATATAAATCACATATCTGTTTTCATACTCCCATGTGAATTTGATGGAAAAGAGGTGCTGCTGTTTTGATTTTCCACTCTGTAAAAGCTGTTTATTCTTTATTTTTGCTATTTCATGTTATTTCATCTATCATGATTATCAGCCAATCATTTAATAGTTATATTTACTTCAAAATATTCCTCTCTGAGATGCTTAGATAGCTGCAAAGATGAGAACTCCTTACTCCTATCCCCACAACCAGTACCACAACTTTACATGATAGTTGGAGCCAAGAACTGTATGACAGATTCTCAAAAATAATGGCAGATTAATTTAGTAAAATTCTGTTACTAGACTGAGTATTGTTAACGTGACAGTTCTCCTCAAACTGATTTATAGATTCAGTGGAGCTAGTCAAAATCCTAATTCACCTTTTTGAAGAAATTGAGATGCTTATTTTAAAATTTGTGTAGAAAGTCAAAGGAACAAGAAGAGCCAAAACTGTTTTGAAAAAAGAACAAAGTTAGAAGGCTTGTAGTACCTAATTTCAAAACTTATCATAAACCTGCAGTAATCAATATGTAATAATGGCATCAGAGGAGACAATAGAACAGAAAAGAAAGTCCAGAAAATCAGATATTCAACAAAAGTGCCAAGGTGATTCTATAGAGAAAAGAAAGCCTTTGGTGCTAGAACAATTGATGTTAGGTACAGAAAAAAAAAAAATGATAATAACTTCAACCGTTGCCATATACTATATACAAAAATTAAATTGAAGTAGAAAATATCCCTAAACACAAGAGATAGAACTTCATACTTTTAAGAAAAAAATATTGGAAAAATTATTTTGTGAACTTCAGGCAAGCAAAGATTTCTTAGATAAGAAGCAAAAACTATAAAATAAAATATTGAAAAATCTATAAAATAAAAAAAAACTAAGAAAATGAAAAAGCAAACCACAGAGTGAGAGAAACCATTTGCAAAATGTCTATCTAACTGTATTCTAGAACTTATATCTAGAATGTATTATAAAACCTCTTAAAACTCAATAATAAGAAAATAAAAAATAATGGGTAAAAGATTTGAACAAACACTTTACAGAAGAAAATATATGAATGTCCAATAAGCACATAAAAAGATGCTTAGCATCACAAATCACATGTCATTCTTAACTGTTTACCTAAAAGAAAGGAAAATATATGTCCACAAAAGACAACTATGTGAATGTTCATAAAAAAAAAAAAAAAAAAAAAAAAACCACACTCATTGCTGTCGAGTGAGATCCAACTCATAGTGACCCCTCCTTGGGTTTCCGAGGTGGTATCACTATGGAAGTAGACTGCCCAATCTTCATTCTGAAGAGTGGCTGGTGGGTTTGCACTGCCAGCCTTCTGGTTAGCAGTCAAATGTCTTAGGCACTACGCCACCAGAGCTATTTATAATAGCCAAAAAGTGGAAACAAGTGCTCATCAGCTGGTGAATGGATAATCATATGATGGAATACTACTCAGCAACCTGAAGGGACATGCAACAACATGGATGAATTTCAAAAATATTTACTAAATGTCATAGGTATCTAGTGCTGCTGTAACAGAAAGACCACAAGTGGATGGCTTTAGCAAAAAGACATTTATTCTCTCACATTTTAGGAGGCTTCAAGTCTGAATTCAGGGTGTCAGCTCTGTGGAAGATTTTCTCTCTTTGGCTGCTCTGGTGTAACATCTTCATCTCCTTTCAACATCAGTAAGCCCTGTGTTCCTTGGCGATTTCCATGTGTCTTAGCATCAGTCTTCCACTGGGCTGATGTAAGTTCCCAGCACAAGGACCTCAACTTCAAAAGATGCACTCTGCTCCCGGCTCTTCTTTTTTGGTGGTAGTCAGATCCCTTTTTTCTCTGCTTGCTTCTGTCTCCTTTTAACTCTTATAAAAGGTGAAATAGGCCACACCCCAATAAAACACTTCTTACATAGGTTCAGGGCTGTGACCTGAGTAAGAGTGTTGCATCTCACCCTATTCCCCTTACATCATATCAAGGGGGATTATTACATCATTATGTAACTGCCAAATTATATCATTATATTACTGCCAAGCCACTGAGAATCATGGTCCAACCAAGTAAACACATATTTTGGAGGAACATAATTCAATCCATGACACTAAGTGAAAGCAGTCAGACATAAAAGACTATGTATTTATGATTCCATTTATATGAATTTCCAGAAATGACAAAACAATAGTGACATAAAGAAGATTAGTGGTATCTGTGGCTGGAAGAGAGAAATCAGTTGCCAAGGGGGGCATTAGGAAACTTTTAGGGTGATAGAAATGTTCTATATCTTGATTGCAGTGGAGATTACACAACAATATATAAATACCAAAAATCATCAGATTTATACTAACACAAGTATACCTTAGTACAGCTATTTTAAAAATACTCTGTTATCATCGTTCAGTTTCTAACATGAGGTAACTAGTTTTTCTAATGTATCCAAATCCTTTTAAATATAAGCACATTTAACCATAGAACTTTCTTACCTTATTATGTATTTAAATGTGGCTAAAGCACTTGACTGCTAACCAGAAGGCTGGCGGTTCAAACCCACCAGCCACTCCTCAGAAGGAAGGTTGGGCAATCCTACTTCCGTAGTGATACTGCCTCGGAAACCCAAGGAGGGGTCACTATGAGTCGGGGCTGACTCGACGGCACATAACAACAACAACAACAACATCCTTGACTTTTAATATTGATTTTTAAGGATTTTTTCTTTTTTCGTGGCACAGCTTTTTTTTAATTTTCTGTTTCTTACATATTCCTAAAAAGTGAAATTAAGTGGCTGATTCTTGCTGAAGGTGATTGTATAGGGGACGCATATTAAACTCTATAGTAAGCACTGCTGAATTTGTTTTGAAAGTCCTAAGTTTAACCTACCTGTGATAATGCTGCAGTTCAATTGTTTGATGTCAGCCTTTCCATTCATTTAAAAAAAAAAAAAAAAAATTGCTGTGTTCCCTCCCTTCCCCTCCCATCCTATTTAAAAATTCTTAGCACAAATGAAAATTTCTATCATTTGTGACTAATAATCTAAGGATATAACTTGTCCTTTCTCTTTTGCATTTAACAGTTAAAATATTAGGCAGCTCTAAGAGTACTCATCAGAATTTTCCTAAATCTCTGCCATAGGGAAATGGCAGGAAAGAAATATTGTTGACCCTCTCTAAATGTGATAGGAGCTCTGGTGGCGTAGTGCCTAAGGTATTTGACTGCTAACCCAGAAGGCCAGCGGTTCAAACCCACCAGCCACTCCTTGGAAGTGAAGATTGGGCAATCTACTGCCTCAGAAACCCAAGGAGGGGTCACTATGAGTCAGATATGACTCGACAGCGGTGGGTTTTTTAAAATCTGATGGAGCAGAAGATTCTAGATGAATGGCAAATACTAGATATAACTTTATGAGGCTGCAAAACCAAATTGGCCCACTACCTTCATATTTTTCCCTCCCCTAGTTTTGTAATTACTTTTTCATTTCTTTGACTATTTATTGAGATGCTAACAGATGCCAAGTACTGTCCTAAGTGACAAGGAAACATCACTTATCCTCTAGGAGTTTAATGTCTAGTGGGCGTTAAAGAAGAGTAAATAGGAAATTGCCATAAAGTGTGAAAAGTACTAAAAGATGCTCTGGAACCTTAAAGGGAGGACATCAAAACCAGACTTCAAGAGAGTGGACTCAGAAAAGGCTTCCTGCAGGAAATTAAGCCATTCAAGCTGTAACCTAAGAGATGAGCAGGAATTATACAAGGAGGGATGAACTGTTGTTAGTATTACAGAAAGAAGGAACAGCATGTGAGAAGGTTAGGGTAAAAGAGAGAGTATGATGAGTTCAAATAGTCTTTATATGTAAATGAAAGCACTTCACAGTGGCCGCAGAGAATGAGATACATTGAGACTGGAAAAAAATTGTTAGCCACCTCCTGCAGGCACACTTCAGTCATGGGATGGTTCTTGGTGTTTATCCCAGGGCAATGCAAATCTACCTACTACAGGATAAAAAGAGTAGAGGTATTCAAAGGTGTAATTTAATAGAAAACCATGAAAGTAATTTTTAAAAGCCCATTATAAGAAGCCACTTTTATATTTATGTATGTGTGTGTGTATATATATATATGTGTGTGTGTGTGTGTGTGTATAATTACACATACATACACATACACATACACACACCAATTATGATAACATCCTTTCTTCACCAGGGGTTAATAAGCATATGTGCCTCAAATATTATTTGTGCATATAAGGATTTCTTTTTCATTATTGCACCTTTTCAGGAGCTCTGGTAGTGTTGTGCCCGTGTTCGGAAAGAAGTGTCGGCGCGAGGAAGCCACCACTGATACGATAATGCAAAAGCAAAAGGAAAGTTTATTTGCTAGCTCGAGCTAGGGTCCCTGCTTACACCGACGCAGCGGCTTGGGCAAAAGACCCCGTGCTCTCTTACTATTACATTTTTATAGGAAAATATGGGGTGGAGTAGCACCAGGGCAAAGGGGTACAGATGATTGGTTGTTGCTAAGGGGTTTAGGGCAGAACTCTGAGACGTGCTGGAATCCCTGGCCCTAAAGTCCAGTTAGGGAATAATTATCTAGGGAGGATGTAAAGTCCTGATGTGTGGGAGACTTGCAAGAGCCAGGTAAAGCTCTGATACGTACTGGAATCCGGAGGGGAGATAAAAGCCCTGAATTGTGGGACGTGTTAGAATCCCTGGTACTAAAGACTTCTGGTTACAGAATTACCTGGAGGCCATTAGGACTCAGGCCTCACATTCCCCCCTTTTTCTTGTTACTCAAATGAGGAATCTTCATCCCATGTTACAGGAGATAAGGACTAATATTGTTGTCTCAGGACCATAAGTTGTACAGTATTAACTCGATCTTTCACAAATGATATAAGCTTATTTATAATGCAGGGGCCAAAAGTTAATATAATTATAAGGATTATGAAGGATCCTAAGAGAGTAGATATCAAAGTAGTTAACCACGGGGAGTTATTAAACCAAGATTCGAACAATCCTTCCTGAGTTTCACACTCCTTTTTTCTTAGGGTAAGTCTTTCTTGTACCTTAGCTATAGACTCCCGAACCACTCTTGTATGATCTGCATAAAAACAACACTCTTCCCCTAGAGCCGCACACAATCCTCCTTGTTGGAGAAGTATAAGATCTAGCCCCCGGCGGTTCTGTAACACGACCTCTGATAACGAGGTTAAAGATTTCTCTAAATGTGAGATAGAGGTTTCTATTCTTTCAAGGTCTTCATTTATAGCTGCTCTCAGGGAATTCATGCTTTGATTCTGTACAGTTAAGGAAGCTATTCCCAGACCGGTCCCTGCTCAGCTAACCAGAATAGCTAGAGTAAAGGCTATAGTGAGTGTTTCTCTTTTTACTCTATTAGTCCCGCTCCAGTGTACATACATCTCTTCCTCTGGGTGGTAAAGAATTCGGGGCAGGACAGTCACTAGTACACAATGATCTGAGCACAGATTAAGTACTTTCAAGTTTAAACAGGGTAAAAGTCCAGCTTTCGAGCAAAGCTACCAACCCCCTTCCCTGGGAATGATCCAGTTAAAGGACGGGTTTATTTCAGTATATGAGGTGCAACGCTCTTGAGCGTTGGTGGGTTTCCCCACGCATAAGCTCTTTCCTGTTATACATTGTATAGTAACTCCTACCTTACAGTCTTTCCAGGAGCAATTCTTTGGGTTCAGGTCATGAGAATAGCTGAAAGAGGTATTAATGCTTATTGCTTCATAAAATGGAGGTTTTACATCGTAACAGAGCTAGCAGGCTTGAGTCAGGTTAGGACTAGTACGGTTGAGTGTTCGGTAGGCTGCTAGCATTAAATTCCAAAGAGGGTCTATGTTCTGAGGATTGGCTTGGACCTTCGGAGTTGTATGGGGGACACTTACTGTAACATCAGGGGTTACAGTGCTCGATTCTTTCACCGTCTTTCTTGTATGGGGTAGGGTTCCTTTTCCTGGGGGTTTTAACACTTCATTGGACCTACTGGCCCAGCATCTAATGGCTCTACTTCCTGTAAAATGGTTATCACCCCAGAGAGGTATCCCCTATACCAAATTTGGAGACCCCAAGTAAGCCCGGATTTCCACTTAGCTAATTCCTTCTTTCCCTGTTCAGTGAACGAGACTTTCACCCAGTCACATTCCTTACATTTTCCTAACGTATAAGTATGTCTGGGCTTGGCAAAGGAGAATGTTACATAGTCCTGGGCTTTTACATGCTACTTCCATTCCCCATCATTAGAAGTCATGCAACTCCAACTTTTGCAGTAATACCAAATGAGCCCCCCGCATTGCTGGACATTTCTTTTGTACCTAGGGCATGCAAAAAAAACCCATCTTACGGATAAAACCTTCATCCCAGGAACAGTCAGTAAGTGTCGCGAGCGAGAAAAATAAATCAGGCTACCATACGTTAAGGGGGGTGGTATGGGTGGTGGAGTTTAAGGTCTCATGGGTTTGTCTGTCATGAATTCGCTATGTAACTTTATAGGGTTGGTGAGTCGCAGTACTTATCGTGAGGCAGTAGAAGCTTAGGGTGAGGACGAGAAGGACTCCAATCTCCATGGTGCTGCATTAACTTGACTTTCAGCGGGTTTTCAGGATCGGAGTACGCTTTCCAATTCACTCATGCAGACTGCTGTTCCATCTGGTTAGCTCTCCTGATATGGGAGTGGTGTATCCAGGCGCTGACTCCGTCTACTGGTATGGCAGAGGGTTTTAAGTCCACAATGATGGGCAGCCGGTGTTTCGCTAATCCAATTCCTCCAGTTTCTGCCCAAGCTTAGGGAAACTCTTCCAGCTACAGAGCCATATCTGTTAAGCTTGTACGTTGGTTTTCTACACCTTCTGATTGCTCAAAATCCCAGCCGGGACGAGATAATGGGAACCAAGCGTCAATTAAATTCTGAAGCGTTGTCGGCTGCTCATTGTCTCTGGGCACATTTTTCCTGGCTTCGGTCAAGATTCTCTCTTTTTCTTCAGTGGTGAACAAAACCTGAAATAGGTACTGACAATCATCCCAAGTGGGGTTATCAGTAAACAATATAGAATCTAACAAATTAATTAGGCTTTGGGGGTTTTCAGAAAAGGGGGTGTTCTGTGCTTTCTAGTTATACAGGTCCGACATTGAAAACGGCCAGTACTGCCAGGTTCTGCTTCCGTTCTCACGGGGTGGGCCTATCACTCTGAGGGGCAGTGCCTGGACAGTGGACAATGGGGTTTCAGCTTCCTGGGAGCCCCTCTGGCATGGGCGGAGACCGGAGGCTGGGCCCGTAATGACGGGCGGCGCACTTGGAGCACTCGCTCCACTTCCTCCCGATACTTGTGGAGCTTGGAGAGGGTGGGAAGGTGGCGTAGGGGCATAGGGAGGTGGAGATATGCTACTTTCTATATCTATCAGATCGGGGTACGTTTGGGTATCAGACAAAACCAGTGGAACGGCTGCTCGGGACCCAGGTCATCTCGGTTTCTCCTTTTCGCTAGACCCAAGTGAGGATGTTAACACCTTAACAGAGAGATTCAGAAGAAAAGGTTTTAGCCATGGGGGAGGGTTAGTCACCATATCTTGCTACACTAGAATGTACGGAAATTGGTCCGGGTGCTCATAGGGGCCTGGCACTTGGACTTGGTTGAATACGGCTGAGATCACCTTTCCATCCAATGAGCTTTCCTGAGGCTATCCTACCTTAAGAGAGGGCCATTCTGAAGAGCAAAAAGTTATTAGTTTATTTTTCTTAATTATCACCCTCCAGTTTTAAACTCTGAAAAATGTTCAACCATCAGGGACAGAGGGGTAGTCTGTCCCTGTCCCATTTCAACCTCCTTTAAGAAAACACAGAACAAGTAAAAGACAAGTGGCTACACAACAAGAGACACCAAAGCAGATAACACAAATATCCGACACCCAGAAGAGATCTCGTTCCAGTACCACAGATTGGAGGTGCCTCCTCCCCTCCCCTGAAGGGGGCTACTCTTACCAAAAAGCACCCACAGCCTGCCTGTGAGTTGGGGAAAGGCTCCTTCCCCAACTTCTCTGGCGCGTCCGCTGGTTTCCTGATCCAGCGCGTCCGCTGGTTTCCAGCTTTTCCTGATGGACCAGTATCCTTACGCAAAGGACATATTCTGGTCCTGCCGGCTTCCTGAACTTCCCTCTATTGCAGGCAGCTTCACTCACTCCAAATTTTCCCTTCCCGGCCAACGCACCAAATGTTGTGCCCATGTTTGGAAAGGAGTGTCGGCGTGAGGAAGCCACCACTGATACGATAATGCAAAAGCAAAAGGAAAGTGTATTTGCTAGCTCGAGCTAGGGTCCCTGCTTACACTGACGCAGCGGCTTGGGCAAAAGACCCCGTGCTCTCTTACTATTACATTTTTATAGGGAAATACAGGGTGGAGTAGCACCAGGGCAAAGGGGTACAGATTGGTTGTTGCTAAGGGGTTTAGGGCAGAACTCTGAGACGTGCTGGAATCCCTGGCCCTAAAGTCCAGTTAGGGAATAATTATCTAGGGAGGATGTAAAGTCCTGATGCATGGGAGACTTGCAAGAGCCAGGTAAAGCTCTGATACGTACTGGAATCTGGAGGGGAGATAAAAGCCCTGAGTCGTGGGATGCGTTAGAATCCCTGGTACTAAAGACTTCTGGTTACAGAATTACCTGGAGGCTATTAGGACTCAGGCCTCACAGTAGCACAGTGCCTAAGGCATCTGACTGCTAACCAGAAAGTTGGTGGTTCAAACCCACCAGCCCCTCTGCAGAAGCAAGAGTGGGCAATCTACTTCTGTAAAGATTTACTGCCTTGGAAACCCAGTGTGGGTCGCTATGAGTCAGAATCAACTCAACAGCAGTGGGTTTGGGTTTGGGTTTGATATTGTGCCTTTTAGTATTTATAAATGTTTTTGGTATTTAAAGCTGTCAGTTTTTTACAGAAGAGTTGGATATACTTTTCAAGAACCCATATAAAAGTACTTATAAAACTCATCATTCTCTTCACATTCCATCAAAATCATAATATTAGGTAATCACAAAAATACTATTTGTTTCTTACTATACACTTTTTTCTTTTTTAAGCTTGAAAATCTGTGGAGCAAAATAATGTTCCTCGAAATAGGGAAACCAGAGGCTAGTAACAAGCAGGGCCTTGCTGGCTTCTTGGTCATCTGGCTCGTCTGTGTTAACCTGCCAAAGACTAAAAGACATAGGTATTTGTTTGTTTTAATTTCATATTTTTATTAATATGTATATTTTACTGAAAAATAAACCAAACCCACTACCATTGAGTTGATTCCAATTGATAGCATACCTACATAAAACAAAATGAAACACTGCCAGTCCTGCACCATCCTCACAGTGGGTGCCATGGTTCAGCCCATCATTGCAGCCACTGTGGATCTTCCCCTTTTTTGCTGACCATCTACTATACCAAGCAGGATACCCTTCTCCAGGGATTGGTCCCTTCTGACAACATGACCAAAGTACAAGAGACAAAATCTATCTATTTTCACTTCTAACAAGCATGCCAGCTGTACTTTTTCCAAGACAGACTTGTTTATTCTTGTAGCAGTCCATGGTACCTTCATCCTTCTTTGCCAATACCACAACTCAAATGCATCAATTCTTCTTTGGTCTTCTTTAGTCATTGTCCAGCTCTCACATGCATATGAGGCTATTGAAAATACCATGGCTTGGGTCAGGTGCACCTTAGTCTTCAAAGTAACATCTGTTTTTTATAGCCAATTTAAATAAGTGCAAATGAGAAACACAATTACAATGGAAGTATAGCATATAAATGCTTATAAATTGATTTATAAATTAACATCCTAATCTAGGAAACATTTATAGAGTTGGTGGACTTTATTGATTTTCTTTTTAAAGTAATTGAAGAAAAGCTGAGACCAGATTTAACTTCCTCTTTCTGACATGAGCATTACATAAATATGAATTTACAGAGCTTGTTTACTACCCATTCTAAGAATATTACACTGCTTTTCAGAGGATGAAGCTGCTCCAGATGGTGCTGTTGCAGAATACAGAAGAGAAAAACAAAAATATGAAGCTTTGAGGAAACAGCAGGCAAAAAAAGGAACTTCCCGGGAAGAACAGGTAAGTTTTCAAAAACCAAAATCCATACAAAATTCATTGCCTTTGTATGGCATTCAAATGTTATAAGTGGAACCTAAGATGAAAAATAATATAAATATGTAGAGTGGGTTGACCATGTATACAAAGATCCATATTTTAGTCTTTCCATACATTTTAGGCAAATAACAATCCTAGAACTTTCAAGTTCCAACCTTCTACTCCCATATCAAGCACAGGGACTTTATAAAGCCACATACCAAATTCTCAGTTAGGACTTCTGTCTAAGTAAATATTATGAAGTGGAGAAGTGCTGATTATAAAATGGAAAAGGGTCTCCTAGCCCAGCCTCTCATATGCTAACTAGCTCAGCCTGATATCCTACACTGCCTGGAAATAAGGCATTTAGCCCACTAGTTCACATCCACTGTAGTAATATTACAAAATACTGCTTATTGCAAGTAATCCTTAAACTCTTAACTAGTAGTATTAAAATTTAAAAAAGAAAGAAAGAAATTGTGAGAAACCAAGAATGAAAAGAGATAGGAATAGTTTGAGAATCATGAGTATACCCCATGCAGCACTTAGAACTTGATAAGACAAATCTTTTTAGCAAATTTTCATGTTAAAAAGCAAGGGGGTACAATATACCCTAAAGAAGTGAGAGCCATAACAAGAACAGATATATGCACGCCGATGTTCATCGCAGCACTATTTACAATAGCCAAAACTTGGAAAC
>NW_006921949.1:1468200-1471857 GCF_000298275.1 Orycteropus afer afer
AAAAAAAAGCAAGGGGGTACAGATCTCAAAACCTACTATATAGCCACAGTTGTCAAAACAGCCTAATATTGGTACAATGACAGACACATAGACTAGTGGAACAGAATTGAGAACCCAGAAATCAATCCATCCATCTGTGGTCAGCTGATCTTTGAAAAAGGGCCAAAATCCATTCAATGGGTAGGAGATAGTCTCTTTCACAAATGGTGCTGGCAAAACTGGATATCCATTTGCAGAAAAATGAAACAACATCCATACCATACACAAAAACAAACTCCATATGGATCAGAGATTTAAATTTGAGATCTAAAACTATAAAGTCCGCCAAAGAAAAAATAGGAGCAACTTTCAGGCCATAATTTATGGCTTAAATAGACTATCAAGCATAATCCAAGATACACAAACAGCAGAAGAGAAACTAGATGATTGGGACCTCCTAAAAATTAAATTCTTATGTGTATCAAAAGACTTTTTCAAAAGAATAAAAAGAGAACCTGCAGAATGGGAAAAAATATTCAACAATGACATATCAGACAAACTACCTCTAAAATTTATAGAAAACTCCAATACCTCAACACCAAAAATACAAACAATTGAATTAAAAAATGGGCAGAAGAATTGAACAGACACTTCACCAAAGAATATTCAGGCAGCCAACAAACACATGAAGAAACGTTTGCGACCATTAGCCATTAGAGAGATGCAAATCAAAACAACTATGAGATAGTATCTCATTAATAGCAAAGTTCAACAAGACAGAAAATAACAAATGCTGGCAAGAATGTGGAGAGATTGGAACTCTCATACACTGCAAGTGGGACTGTAAAATGACACAACCATTGTAGAAATCAGTGTGGCAATTCCTTAAAAAGTTGGAAATAGAAATACCATTTGGCCCAGCAACCCCATTACTAGGTATATATCCTAAAGAGTGAGAGGCAGGACACAAATAGATAAATACACACCCATGTTCATTGCGGCACTATTCACAATAGCAAAGAGATGGAAACAACCTAAGGGCCCATCAACTGAGGCATGGATAACAAACTGTGGTACATGTATACAATGGAATACTTGTTGTTGTTATGTGCCGTTGAGTTGGACCTGACTCATAGCGACCACTCCTTGGATTTCCAAGGCAGTATCACTACAGAAGTAGATTGCCTCATCTTCCTTCCGAGGAGTGGCTGGTGGGTTTGAACCACCAGCCTTCTGGTTAACAGTCAAATTCCTTAGGCACTACGCTACCAGAGCTGTGCAACCCTAAAGAATAATGAAGAATCTGCAAAACACTACATGACGTGAATGAACTTGGAGGACATTATTCACAGAAAGATAAAAATTGTATTAGTCCACAATTGTGAAAAGTCAAGGAAAATTTGATACATAGAAGGAAACGTTCTTTCTTGGTTACTATGGATGAGGGGAAGGGATAGGTTGAAAAAAAAAAAGACATATACATAGAGAGAGAGGGAAATCGTAGATTATTAGTAGTTACCAAGGGTGAGAGGGAGGGGGAAAGGGGAGCTTTTGTTTGGGGGACAATGAGTTTATGCTAATGGTGGTAGAATATTTTGGAAAAGGATTAGCAATAATGGTGGCACAATATGAAAAATGTAATCAATATTCCTGAGCTGTAAATATGGAAGTTGTTATGCTGGTGAATGTCTTGTTGTATATGTTTTCACAATACAAGTAAAAAAAAAAAAAACTAGGGAACAAGCCAAAACATTTCTTTTGGATGAGGACATGACAGTTTATAGACATATAAATCAAGCAGACAAAATGAAAGTAAATTAAAAAGCCTAGGCTTATTTAGATAAATTAATCTAATCAGGAACTGTGTTATAAATAACAAATAATTACTGATAAGAAATGATTATGCATCAGAACTTAGCATGAAAATAATCAGAAGGAAAGTTTAATAAGAATTCAAGTATAGGAAATTGTAATTACAGAGAACTAATTTACTTATATGCAGTCTTCTAAAGAAATGGCATATCAAATGAAATTACGAAAAAGTGTATTATTAACTTGTTTTCATGGAGTCACAAAGTCCTTCAAGTAGCAACTCTAGTAAGTACACTACTGGTGATACTAAGAATCATTTTTATTCATGCATTCCTTTTTCTCCCCACCCTAGCAAATAATTATTAAGAACCTATTATGTACTAATCACTCTGTTTGGTGTAAACAAGATGAACACATCTCTGCCTTCTCTGAGCTTATGATGTATCAAGGAAAATGACCAGTTAAATATATGATAATACCAATAAAAGAGGAGAACATTATAATAGAGTTTTTTGTTATTAGTTGCCATAGAGTAAATTCCAACTCAGGAGAACATTATAATAGAGCTTTTGTTATTAGTTGCCATAGAGTAAAATTCCAACTCATGGTGATCTTATGTATAATAGAGTGAAACATTGCCCAGTCCGGTGCCATCCTCATAATTATTGGTATGTTTGAGACCATTGTTGTAGCTATTGATTCAATCCATCTTATAGAAGGTTTCCCTCATTTTCACTGAACCTCTACCTTACCAAGCATGATGTCCTTTCTAGTGATTGGTCTTTCAGAACAGATAGGGGAACTAGTTCATCTAGAGCAGTAGGACTTAACATGGCCAAGGAATCCTGGAAGGGCTTCTTGAGAAAAAGCATTTGTCACCTAAATTTTGCAGGTTCATTAAAGGATAGCCAGGTGAAATGGAGGCAAGATGTTGTTAGACAAAAGGAACAGTATATGCAAAGTCTTTGACCTCTTTGCAAAGAAGTAAAAGATGTTAAGTATGACTAGAAGAGAAGGCGAGAGCTGAGGAGAAACAAGCAGGAGCCAGCTCATGCAATGTATTTTTGAACCATTTTAAGGAGTTTAGATTTACCCTAAGGGTAATGAGGTACTAGTAATGGCTAAATGCATCTCATTTTCATTTTGGGGAGCTCCCTCTGGCTGTGTTATAAAGAGTAGGCTGGACCCAAGGCAGGACAGGAAGCACAGGGGTCAGTGTGGAGACTCTTGTGTATATATACGCATGCACAGAGTTGCCAAAGCAAGACTTCTTTAGAACCGCATCTCTGTACCTGGAAGACTCTCACTTGCTGAAGAAACCATGCTGTAAAATGGTTGGCCATTCATTCCTTCAGGAAAAGCCAGAAGACTGAGCAATTCCTCTACTGATGCCAAATATGCCTTCATGCAGATCCTATCTTCTTCAACCTATAATATACCTATTATTTTTATGTTTGTGTCTCTACTCAGTGCCCTCTTTTACCTTTAGAATGCAGGTAGAGCATGTCCAACCTTGAATAGAAGAGAAGGTAAGAAGGATTAAGGAGATTTTTGTTGTTTGTTATTGTTCCCCCTCTTTGAGCAAATGCCAGTAGCACATTAAATGACTCTAAGAATAGACTTCCCCACTTGTCTGTTAGTTTGTCATACTGTGGTAGCTTGCATGTTGCTATGAGGCTGGAGGCTACGCCACCAATATTTCAAATACCAGCAGGGTTACCCATGGTGGACAGGTTTCAGCAGAGCTTCAACACTAAGACAGATTTGAGAGTTCCGGCAAGATGGTGGACTAGGCAGAAAGACTACACAGACCCTCTTCAACAAAGAAAAGGGAAACCAATTAACACAGACACAGAAGATAATCCT
>NW_006921949.1:1474862-1503379 GCF_000298275.1 Orycteropus afer afer
TGTGGTCAATGTCATGAGACAAAGTATATGTAAACTGCTATATGGAAAGTGAATTTGCTCTGTAAATCTTCACCCAAATCACAATAATAATAATAATAATAAAAGACTAAGACAGACTTGGAAGAAGGAAGGGACCATTCACTTCTAAAAGAATTGGCCAGTGAAAACCTTATGAACAACAGTGAAACACTGTCTGATGTATTACTAGAAAACTTTATGAATAGCCTGAAACATTGTCTGATACAGTGCCAGAAGAGGAGCCCCTCAGGTCAGAAGACACTCATAATATGACAGGGGAGGAGCTGCTTTCTCAAAGTAGAGCTGACCTTAATGATGTAGATGGGGTAAAACTTACGGGAACTCGATTTGCTGAGGTGGCATAACTCAACATGAGAAGAAACAGCTGCAAACATCCATTAATAATTGGAACATGGAATGTACAAACTATGAATCTAGGAAAATTGCAAGTTGTCAGAAATTAAATCGAACGCATAAAGATCAATATCCTAAGCATTAGAGAGCTGAAATGGATTAGTTTTGGCATTTTGAATCAGAAAATCATATGATCTACTATGCCAGGAATGACAAATTGAAGAGAAATGGTGTCACATTCATCATCACAGAGAATGTTTCAAGATCTATTCTGAAGTACAGTGCTGTCAGTGATAGGATAATATCCATATTCCTACAAGGTAGACCAGTTATTAATATTATTCAAATTTACACACTGTAGTGGTTATGTTTGTGTGTCAACTTGGCTGGGCCTGGTTGAGTGGTTGGGAAGCTGGTGATAGTTATTCCCCATGATGAGACTGGCAGTCAACTCCATGGTAGGATCCACCACAAACAGCTGAGTCAACTCCATGGTAGGATCCACCACAAACAGCTTTGGGTATGTGGTCTACTTCCCGTATGTAAGAAGCAGCTTTGGGAATGGTGTCTAGCTTATGGCATGCTTGGACCCTGCATGTAGTCGTGTCATTGTCCAGCAGCCTGCCATGCTCTGCCAACCTTGGGACTTACAATGAACTTGAATTAATGACCTGCCATGTGGCTTGGTAACATCAGGATTGTGCCTTTTTACTTGTCAACCTTGGGTTTGTCAGCCTCAGCAGCCAGCAGCTATCTAAGTGAAGAAACGCCTCTAGCTCCAGGAAGCAGGAGGCAGAGCTGGACCCCCAAATTGAGGGGCTTTCACCCAGTCCCTAGAGCCTGGCACTTTGAACTTGGACTTAAAGCTTCCAAACTGTAAGAGAATAACCTCCTGTTTGTTAAGGCCATCCCATTTGTGGTATATTCTTGTCAGAGTGGCACTAGGTAACCAGAACACACACCAACCACTAAAGCCAAAGACGAGGAAATTAAAGATTTTTACCAACTTCTGCAGTCTGAAATTGACCAAACATGCAACCAAGATGTGTTGATTATCACTGGTAATGGGATTGCAAAAGTTGGAAACAAACAAGAATCACCAATAGTTGGAAAATATGGCCTTGGTGACAGAAATAACACTGGAGATCGCATGATAGAATTTTGCATGACCTACAACTTATTCATTGCAAATACCTTCTTTCCGCGACATAAACAATGGCTATACGCACGGACTCCACCAGATGGAGTACACAGGAATCAGATTGAATATGTCTGTGGCAAGAGGCGATGGAGAAGCTCATTATCTTCAGTCCAAACAAGACCAGAGGCTGACTGTGGAACAGACCATCAGTCTGTTCATATATAAGTTCAAGTTGAAGCTGAAGACAATTCATACAAGTCCATGAGAGTCAAAATATGACCTTGATTATATCCCTCCTGAATTTAGAGACCATCTAAAGAGTAGCTTTGATGCACTGAGTACCAGTGACCAAAAACCAGAGAAATTGTTGGATGACATCAAGAACTTCATCCATGAAAAAAGCATAAGTTCATTAAAAAAGTATACAGGAAAAGAAGAAAAGACTAAAATGGATGTCAGAACAGACTCTGAATCTTGCCCTTGAATGTAGAATAGCTAAAGCAAATGGAAGAGTCGACAAGAAAAAAGCACTAAACGGAAGATTTCAAAGAGCAGCTTGAGAAGACAAAGTCAGTTATTATATTGAAATGTGCAGATATCTGGAGTTAGAAACCCAAAAGGGAAGAACACACTCGGCATTTCTCAAGCTGAAAGAACTGAAGAAAAAATTCAAGCCTTGAGTTGCAATGTTTAAAGATTCTGTGGGCAAAATATTGAATGGTGCAACACTGAAATAAGATGGAGAAATACACAGTCACTGAACCAAAAAGAATTGGTCCATGTTCATCCATTTCAAGAGGTTGTATATGATCGAGAATCAATGGTATTGAAGGAAGGAGTTGAAGCTGCCCTGAAGGAATTGGTGAAAAACGAGGCTCCAGAAATTGATGGAATACCCATTGAGATGTTTCAACAAACAGATGCCATGCTGGAGGCACTCACTTATCAATGCCAAGAAATTTGGAAGACAGCTACCTGGCCAGCTGACTGGAAGAGATCCATATTTATACCCATTCCAAAGAGAGGTGAACCCACAGAATGTGGATATTATCTAATGATATCATTAATATCACATGCAAGTAAAATCTTACTGAAGATAATTCAAAAACAGTTGCAGCAGTATATTGACACAGAACTTCCAGAAATGTGAGCTGGATTCAGAAGAGGACATGGAACAAGGGGTATAATTGCTGATGTCAGATGGATCTTGGCTCAAAGCAAAGAATACCAGAAAGATGTTTAATAAGCAGCATCACAATAAATGGAGAAAAGATTGAAGTTGTCAAACATTTCATATTACTAGGTTCCAAAATCAACACCAATGGAAGCAGATATGACATCAGATGACGTATTGCACTGGGCAAATCTACTGCAAAACACCTCTTTAAAGTGGTGAAGAGCAAAGATGTCTTTTTGAAGACTAAGGTGCGCCTAACCCAAGCCATGGTATTTTCAGTCACCTCGTATGCATATGAGAGCTACATGTGAGATTTGGACAATGAATAAAGGAGACCAAAGAATAATTGATGCTTTTTGAGTTGTGGTGTTGGGGAAGAATACTGAAAGTACCAGGTACTGCCAGAAGAAGGAACAAATCTGCCGTGGAAGAAGTGCAGCCAGAATGCTCCTTAGAAGCAAGAATGGCCAGACCTTGTTTGACCTACTTTGGTCATATTGTCGGAAGGGACCATTCCCTGGAGATGGATATCATGCTTAGTAAAGTGGCGAGTCAACAAAAAGAAGGCCCTCAACAAGATGGATTGACACAGTGCCTGCAGTGATTGGCTCAGGTGAAATAAGTATTGTAAGTCTGGCACAGGACCAGGCAGTGTTGCATTCTATTGTACATACGGTCGCTATGAGTCGGAGCCTGCTTGACAGCACTTAACAACAACAAGAGCAGAGTGCCTTGCCACTTTCAACTTAAGGAGAAAGGCCCAGGCCTGACATAATTTTCTAGGAAGCTTTTAAACTTCATTCCATCTCCTTTGGTTCAGTTTTCTTTTTGCTGTCAGAGAAGACATTTCCATTTGTGCAAAAGTCCACCATTAAAACTTTGATGTGGTTACTGATACATGCTAAAACATGGCTGAACCTTGAAAACATTATGCTCAGTGAAAAAAGTCAGACACAAAAGGTCACATTCATATTCAGAGTAGGTAAATCCATAAAGACAGAAAGTAGATTGGTGGTTGCCAGGGCTGGGGGTGGGAGCGGGGAGGTGGGCAGGGGAATGGGGAGTGACCACTTTGTGGGTATGGGATTTCCTTTTGGAGAAATGGAAAATGTTTGGAACTAGACAGAGGTGGTGGTTGTACAACATGTGGATGTACTCAATATCATTGAACTGTATACTTTGAAATAGTTGATTTTATGTTATGTGAATTTTACCTCCATAAGAAAAATGGATGAGATTTACTTTTAAAAATAGAGATCTATAGCTAGATAGGGAGACAGATATTATATAATATAGGTAGAGATATATAACCACACACATACATTAAAAGCCTTGAAAGATATATACCAAAATACTAACAATGCTAAATTATTCTTAGTGGTGGTATAATAATTATTTTTGCTTTGCTTCTCTATATTTTCCCATTATTCTACAATGATTTTTTTTTTTTCATATTAAAAAACAGGGACAAGAAAAGTTTATAAATGAGCATTTGTTTTGTATTTTTTTTTTAATGAACAAGATTTAAAAACAAAGGATGGTCTCATTATCTGTTAACACTGTTTGACTAATTTAATCCTTTAATTACTATTCTAGAAGCAGATAAAAATATCTAAACCCTGTCACTACGGAAGTAGATTGCACAGCCTCCCTTCCGGGGAATGGCTGGTGGGTTTAACCACCAGCCTTCTGGTTAGCAGTAAGATGCCTTAGGCACTATGCCACCAAAGCTCACAAACCCTATCAACTACCTAATTAAAATTCTGATATGTTTTGCAGCCTTCAGAATGTGTATAGGGATAATCTACAGGAATTTATAGCTTTTCCCCAAAACTCACCTCATTCAGCAACTATAGTAATGTTTTAATACCCACAGAATGTTTAATACATGCAGAAATGTATATGGCACTTTCACAATCATGTTTTAGCAGTAACTGCCTCTATTTCTTGCAGTTATTTTGTCATCACCTGTGTTTATTGAGGGAGCTCTGGTGGCATAGTGCCTAAGGCATTTGACTGCTAACCAGAAGGCTGGTGGTTCAAACCCACCAGCCACTCCTTGGAAGGAAGGTTAGGCAATCTACTTCCATAGTGATACTGCCTGTTTATTAAGCTTAGGTTCTAAACCACCAAAACTTACTTAATTTTTTCATGAGCTGTGGGCTTACTGATAATCCTTAGGTAAATAGATCTGTTGTTGTTGTTGTTATGTGCCGTCGAGTCGGCCCCGACTCATAGCGGGTAAATAGATCTAGAACCTAGCAATTTATAGTGACTCCTTATTGTACCTGTTATTCACATGTTGAACTATCACACATCTTTTTCTTAAGGAGCTCTGGTAGCATAGTGCCTAAGGCACTTGACTGCTAACCAGAAGACTGGCGGTTCAAACCCACCAGCCGCTCCTCGGAAGGAAGGTTGGGCAATCCTACTTCCATAGTGATACTGCCTCGGAAACTCAAGGAGGGGTCGCTATGAGTCAGGGCCGACTCGACGGCAAATAACAACAACAACAACGTATTTTAGTACTACATAGAACATATCAGAATTTTAATTAGGCACTTCATTTTTTTGAACAGGTAACACATTATTCCCTTTCATAGTAATGTACTCTTTAAAACTATACAACAGAAAATCTTTCCCTAGCATTCTGTTCTCTGCTCAAATTCTATAGTAAATTGTTAAGGTATGCTGGAGACAATGTGATTACAGCACTGGAGACACTTGTTGCTTCTTCCTCACAAAAAGTGTGGGAGCCAAACAAGAATGCAGAGGAATGTTCTTGGTTTTTCTGTTTTAAACATACTCAACGTGATATTTACATCCTTCTTTCACTCAAATGAGTGCTGGTAGTGCAGTGGTTAAAGCATTTGGCTGCTAACGAAACTCTCCCAGCTATTGCGTGGCAGAAAGATGAGGCAGTCTGCTTCAGTACTTACAACCTTGGAAACCTTATAGGGAAGTTCTACTCTGTCCTCCAGGGTCACTTGAGTCAGCATTGACTCATAGGCACCAAGTGGGTCTTTCACTCAACAGTACATATATAATTTTTAATAGCAGTTCAATAGCCTATTGCTTTCTCCTTATTGATAGACATTTAACATATTTTCAGTTTTCCACTTGTATAAATAATACTGCAGTGAACATTTCATGAGTCAGCCATTTTCTGTGTCTCAAATTGTTTCATTATCTATTTCTAGGATTAAAATTGGGAGCTCTGGTAGCATAGTGCCTAAGGCACTTGACTGCTAACCAGAAGGCTGGCGGTTCAAACCCACCAGCCATTCTTCGGAAGGAAGGCTGGGCAATCTACTTCCATAGTATATCTCCTCGGAAACCCAAGGAGGGCTATGAGTCGGGTCCTACTCAACAGCACATAACAACAACAGGATTGGAATTATTGAATTAAAGAGAAAAATCAACTTAAAGTTTCTGATATATCTTGCTAAAAAGCTTGCTAAAGATATCATTCCAATTTACCCATCTCCCAACAGTTAATGTGTTCATTCATTCTATCTTCCCCAGCATTTTTTTTTTTTAAATATACTTTGGGAATTAATTAAATGAAAGCAGTATTTGTTACTGTTTTTTGTTTTTGTTTTTGTTTTTGATTTCACATATCTTAGTGAATTACCTCCTGATCTTGTAGACATTACAAATTTAAGTTTCAATGAGCATTCATTTTAAAGTTAGTGTCTTCTATATAAACAAATGGGGAATACCCCTAATTCAGAAAATGGTCACCTGTCTCAGAGGGAAAATGTCAACACAACAGCAAATAGGACAATGTCAAGACCTAAATATCACTGTTACAGCTTGAAGGCATTTTTGTTATTTTCCTCCAAAATTAGACATTTACCTAAGTGGTTTACATCCTGATAGAATATTTTCTTTTCTGGCCAATTTAAATACCTCTTTGAAAATTATCGTAAAACTTAGCAGTCTAATTTTTATTTCAGACCCTTGCACTGCTGAATCAGTTTAAGTCTAAACTCACGCAAGCAATTGCTGAAACTCCTGAAAATGACATTTCTGAAACAGAAGTAGAAGATGATGAAGGATGGTAAGGACTTTGATTTCTCTATATTAACCAAAAACAAATAGGCCCAGAGCAGAGACACAGCTGGGACATTTCCACCACATCATCCCTTTTTCAGGCTTTCCATCCACTCTTATCTTCATCATTGTATTTCCTTTTGAAGGAAGCTTTTACTTCATTTCACCCAGTTGGCATTTATTGAGTGCTTGCTGTGTTCCCAGTATTGTGCTAGCCAGTGGAAAATGCACAAGAAACATGATACTATCTGCCCAAGTAAGTACTTTCTAATGTTGTGGAGAAGATAAGACTCAATCACATTAAACTATTAGTAAACAACTGTAAGAGATTTATAAGTCATAAATCATTATTTCTTTTTATACTTTTGCATTAACATTTTAGAACTCAGTAACCCATTTCATAATCCTGCTAAGTTCCTCTTCAAGTTTCTGATCTACAGGTTCCTATCAACACATAATTCCTAGTTCATTTCACTTTTGTCTTTGGAAATTTTTCAGCTTTTTAAGACACTGATAAGAAATTAAAAAATTGATGACATCTACATGTCCTGTGCTTAGACCTTCATTCTATACTGGCAAAAAAGCGGAGAAAAAAAAAGAAGAAGGATTGTGACTTCCCTTATCACACTCCTCTGTCCTCAAGTTGACTTCACATGCAGTATATTAGACCTCCCCACACCTAACTGCCCCTACCTCCCACTCTACCCTGGCTCAGGCACATTGTTGCATGTAAGCCAGTGTATCACCCCCCACACATGACTCACCCTTTGGATCCACTGAACCATCACATGTGCCATTACCCCAACCCAGAATCATAGCCTCACTCCTGTCTGCCAAACAGCATCTCTCCCCTATTTCAAAACTCTCTTCAACACTCCCATTCTCCAGGAAACCAGTCAGCAATATTTGTTGAGCACTCACAAATCTAGAGGGTGGAGGAAGGAAGCCTGGAACACACAGTAAAAAAGACATAAAAACACTTATTAAGAAAACATTTAAACAAGTAAGACTCTGCAACTGTACATAACTTTAAGCAAAAAGGTTGAGGGGAGGATGATTTGAATGCAATGAATCCTACCTAACTTGGGACCCTGAAAGCACTTGTATATTTCTCAATTAACTTAGAGTTTCTGTACAGTGTGGATTACATATGCCAATTTTTCTTAAAATCCTAGTTTTCTATTACTTATGTATATTTGTTTATACTTAAATTCAAAGTTGCTTCAAGGCAGAAGCTATTTTCCCAGATAGTCCTGTGCCAAAGGCAAAGACTCAGTAAGTGCTGATTGACCCACAGAGATAAATGCAGATAAATGCACATTGCATAGATTAACTTTCTGTTTTTTATATGACTAGACAGATTTAGTTTTATTTTGGATTCCTTGAATATCTCAAAATATCTTTCAAATGTTTGGGGTTCAGCCACCACAAAAAAAAAAAAAAATGTTTTGCCAAGTCGTCGTCTCCTTATTTTTGAATCCATATGCATTTTTAAGGAAATATGATCCATGTGTTTCTGATTCATTTACACTTAACTCATCAAGATGGTGTTTTGTAAGAGCAGTTTGATGCCCAATGATTTTTTTAACCTTTTTATAAGCTATTTAAGTCCTTTTTTATTGAACAGGAAAGTCACCAACAAATTCAAACCCCAGAAGTTCCATTTAAAACTCATAACCCACAGTATTCAAATTTACTTTCAACTTGGCAAGACCATTTAACTTCCCAAGGTTCTTCTTAGCCTCTTGGTCAGTAATCTCTCATTCTGGATTCCTCATTAGCTTTAGTTATCAATTATGTGTTTTTGAAAGTGTCATTCCTGTTATTGATGTGATTTCAAAATACAGTCACTTTTTTTTTCCAACATTCTTATCAGAGTGTTGGGAGAAAAATCAGAAAATTTAACCACATTGGGGATTAAAAATTACTGGTCAGTAATGTTGGCCAGTTCTCCATCTGGGGAACAAAAGAAAGTAGTAAAGGAAAGAAAATAATTGAAGGAACTATTAGCACTTTAGTGGGTTCATGTTTGCCTTCAATTACAGTTTCCTAAATAGAGAGTCAAACACTATGCATTTCCAGAATTTTTTTGGAATTGTTTTATCTAACAGCTAATAAAAACACCTTTAGTGTTCAAGACACTGTGCAGAATCGTACAGAATGCATTGAGGCTTTATATGTAATGCCTTTTTATTGCAATATAGACCATTGACTTTTTGTAACCTAATAAGCAATAGCGTCATTTCTCATGAATAAACCAGTTCACCTTTATCAAGTCTCTAGTGATTTAGATCCTCTCCTATAAAGAAAAAGGAGTCTTGTATTCGAAAGGATTTATAGCAAGTATTATGAGTGCATGGCATGTGCATGTGTGTTATGCATAAATTACATGGTTCCCAGACTATTTTGTGGGTCACGGTTGCTGCTTTTCTAAGAAGTGAAAGTCAGCCAGTGTGCTGTACTACACTGTCAAGGTCTGTTATCTGAGGTAAAAAGATTGCTTCTAAGACATTTTTATGTGTCCACATGAGTGGCCACACATTGAGGGATCATTTTCATTTTCTGTCAAGATAGAAACCATTACCAATTTGTTATGTTTTCTTTTACTTGGCAAACTGTTCTATTCGCATTTTTGGCTGAGCTGCTGTGTTGGCATGGTATACAACAGACATTTGGGTACCATTCAGCAGCATTCTACTTTTCATGCAAAAAAAAAAGGAAAAAAGAAATGGGAAGGGAAGAGAAAGAAAAGAAGTATGATTTTATTGTAAACAGTGTGTATAGTGTTTGATAATTATCCCCAGATTTCACTGTCTAACAATGCATTTAAAGAAGTGTTATTAGTAGTTCTAAGCTGAAATGCATAACAGAAATTTTTCACTCAAAATTACTAAGATTCTTCCTTTGTTAAGATATACACATCCAATATTTGGTGGCAGTGATGGGCACCAGATTCCAGGTTATTTGCTAGAACAGCCTCTTTGCCACTACATTCCTTAGTCCCACAGCATCTCAGATTCATGCAACTATATGAGTCTTCTTCAAGTACAGATTTGATACAACTGATTAGACACATGCCAGGAGGCATCAGCCAAAGGATTCATATAACCATGTGGATGAAGTCCATATGCCAGCTTGGATTTGGTTAGATAAGCCTTGGTTAGCTCCCAAAAAAAGTTTTGAGAGCTGTGTCTGACAAGGCAATGGAGAGACTTATGAAAAAGAAAGCCACCTGCTCCTTACATGACAAAATGGGCATTTCTAGAGAGGAAAAAATTACATTTATGGGAGTAGACTGTAATCTTGTGAACATTAACCATTCACTACTATGTTCTATTGAAAATTTATTTTCAGATTGCTAAATCTATATTAAACAGACTTGATAATAAACTCTGTAATGATATTTTCCCTCCTTCTTCTCTTCTCTCTCTTCCCTTGATCAGTCTTCTCCACAGTACATACAATATTCAGTGTTGTAAGAATTAGAAAAACACTAACAACTGAATGGTTGTGCAAAATCAATATTTTAATGATTACTTTTATAATGTAAGTTAGACGTTCTTTGTAAAAACTTAGAATATCATTCCCCAAAAATAAATAAATAAAAACTACCTGTGATACCAAACTCCAGTATACTATTAATTTATACATTATATATACTTTCCCAAATATTTCTATGTATGTACACTTTTAAAACAGAAATGGGATCATATAGTACTATAGTGTTGTAACTTGTCATTTTTCCCTCAACAATGTATAGTCATATATTGACTTTTCCTTGTCATATATAATTTTATGATAATTTTTATATCTTCTATTATAGCCATGAAGTATTCCATTATATGATAAACCATAATTTACTTAATCAGCTCTATTTTCTGAATATTTAGGCTCTTTCTTTTTTTATTATTGTTAGTATAAATGAAGCTATAGTGAATATCCTTATATCTGTTGCACCCATTTGCTCAGTTTAACTTACTGAAAGTGGAATTTCTTAGTCAGTGGGTATGCATGTGAAGCTCCTGCAAAATATTTTCAAATGACCCTCTCAAAATGCCGTTCCAATATATACCCCTAAATAAATATCATTTTTAAAACTTGCCTTTAGGATTAGAATTCCAAGAATTAATTAATATACTTTGCAGTGCTTAGTCAAAAATGGAAGCATTTTTAAAGAAATGCTTGGTCTTTATAAAATTTTTCAAAATACAAATACAGTCTTATTTTCCTCTGTTTTTAATAAAACTGGTATGAATTTCAACCTAACTCCTCTTTTCAAATGCCTCATCTCTCAGCTAGTCTTATTCTTGGTTCTGAAAAACTCCCCCTTTAAGACAAACCTATGTATTAGAAATTCTGTGTAGAATTTTGTTTTGTTTTATTACTGTACCTTGACTTGTATTAGAAATTCATTGTATTCATCAGTCAGTTTGTTTCTGCTAGAGATAATAGTTTTAAGAACCAAGACTGGGCACAAAGATGTTTTAAAGTCTCCCTCTGGAGTTAACATAACATAGATGCAACAAGTAGCAGTTATCTGATTATTCCAAATAGTGAAATTTTAACAATGCAGATGTACAAAGATTATTGACAGACCCAATCAGACCTCATTATAAGCTAATATTAAAGGATATAGCTTCATCTCATTGTTTATATCAGGAAAGCTTTAAATACCTTTTGTGTGTAATAAATACACTGATTTGTGTATGGTTGATTTACATTGTTGTTGTTGTTATGTGCCGTCAAGTCAGACCCAACTCATAGCAACCCTTCCTTGGGTTTCCAAGGCAGTATCACTACGGAAGTAGATTGCCCAACCTTCTTTCCAAGGAGTGGCTGGTGGGTTTGAACCACCAGCCTTCTGGTTAGCAGTCAAGTGCCTTAGGCACTATGCTACCAGAGCTCCTAGTTTATTTACATATTGAGTAAAAAATGCAATGATAACAAATGAATTTTTAAATTATAATCCTCACTTTATTCCAGCAGGACATTGCCAGATATGGATAACAGGTTGGTGCAGACAAACACAAATAAAGCCAGCTGTGAGGACTGTAGTCTTAAGACCAGTCAAGCCAGGTTAGCAACATGAGAGATCTTTTTCACCCATTAGTGTCAGCGAGGGTAGTGGGTTCCAAATTTTTGGTCTCTGGGCCCGTCTGCACTCTTAAACATTAATGAGGCCCCCAAATAGATTTTGTTTGTGTAGACTATCTCTGGATATAGTCATCAACCAGACCAAGTCCAGGGACTGACTACAGAACAGACCATCAATGAACACATATGCAAGTTCAAGTTGAAGTTGAAAAAAATTACAAGTCCATGAGAGCAAAGTACAACCTTGAGTAATATCCCTCCTGAATTCAGAGACCATCTCAAAGAATAGATTTGATGCATTGAACACTAATGACTGAAGACCAGAGTTGTTGTGGGATGACATCAAGGACATCATACATGAAGAAACCAAAAGGTCAACACAAGAAACAAAGAAAAGACCAAAATGAATGTCAAAAGAGATTCTGAAACTTGCTCTTGAACATAGAGTCGCTAAAGGGAAAGGAAGAAATGACAAAGTAAAAGAGCTGAACTGAAGATTTCAAGGGTAGCTTGAGAAGACATCATGAAGTATTGTAATGAAATGTGCAAATACCTGGAATTAGAAAACCAGAAGGGAGGAACACACTCAACATTTCTCAAGATAAAAGAACTGAAGGGGAAAAAAACCAAAAAAACAAGCCTCAAGTTGCAACATGGAAGGATTCTGTGAGCAAAATATTGAACAATGCAAGAAGCATCAAAAGATGGAAGGAATGCTGTCATTGTACCAAAAAGAATTGGTCAGTGTTCAGCCACTTCAGGAGGTAGCATAAGATCAAGATCCAGTAGTGCTGAAGGAAGGAGCCAGGTTGCACTAAGGCACTGGCTAAGAACAAAGATCCAGAATTGACAGAATACCGATTGAGATGTTTCAAAAAATGGATGCAGTGCTGAAAGTGATTATTCTCATTATGCCAAGAAATTTGGTGGCAGCTTCTTGGCCATCCAACAGAAAGAAATCATGTTTATGCCTGTTCCAACGAAATGTGATCCAACAGAGTGTGGCAGTTACTCAACAATATCAGTACTGTCACACACAAGTAAAATTTTACTGAAACTCAAAAACCAAACTCATTGCCGTCGAGTCAGATCCAACTCATAGCGACCCCTCCTTGGGATTCTGAGGCAGTATCACTATGGAAATGGATTGCCCATCCTTCCTTCTGAGGAGTGGCTGGTGGATTTTATTGAAGGTAATTCAGAAATGGTTGCAGCAGTACATTGACAGGGAACTGCCAGAAATTCAAGCCAGATTCAGAAGAGGATGTGGAATAAGAAATATCTTGACTGATGTCAGACGGATATTGGTTGAAAGCAGAGAATACCAAAAAGATGTTTCAATTGTTTTTCATTGACTATACAAATTCACTTGACTGTGTACATCATAGCAAATTATGGATAATGTTGCAAAGAATAGAAATTCCAGAACATGTAATCATGCTCGTGAGAAACCTGTAAATAGACCAAGAGCTAGTCATTTAAACAGTGCATAGTTTAAAATCAGGACAGGTGTGTGTCAGAGTTGTATCCTTTCACCATACTTACTCAATCTGTATACAGAGCCAATAATCTGAGAAACTGGACTAGTTTGAAGAAGAACATGGCATCAGAATTAGAGGAAGGCTCATTAACAACCTGCAATATGCAGATGGAACAACTTTGCTTGCTGAAAGTGAATAGGATTGGAAGCATTTGTGTATGAAGATCAAAGGCTACAACCTTCAGTATGGATTACACCTCAACATAAAGAAAATAAAACTCCTCACAACTGTACTAATAAGCAGCATCATGATAAATGGAAAAAAGATTGAAGTTGTCAATGATATAATTATACTTGTATCCGCAATCAATGCCCATGGTAGCAGCAGTCCCCAAATCAAATGACATATTGCATTGGGCAAATCTGCTGGAAAAGACCTCTCAAAAGTGTAAAAAGCCCAAACAAAATACAGGCATATGAGTTAAACATTTACCTCAAGTAGATACACTCTTTGGAGAGAACAATCATGGGATAAAGAAGGGCTGCTTATGCACAGGGAGACAGCTCAGGGGGCAGGAGTGTATGGAGGGATGGACACTGGGAAGAGGTAACTATGGGGAGGAAGTGGGAGGGGAGCTGTTGCATTGTGGTAAACTGCAGTCAATGACATAAGACAAAGTATATGTGAACTGCTGTATGGAAAGTGAATTTGCTCTGTAAATCTTCATCCAAATCACAATTAAAAAAAAAAAAGTGCTAAAAAGCAAAGATGTCACTTTTAAGGCTAAGGTGCACCTAACCTAAGCCATGGTGTTTTCAGTTGCCTTATATCCATGCAAACGCTGGACAATGGGTAAGGAAGACTGGAGAAGAATTGATGGCTTTGAATTATGGTGTTAACCAAAAATATTAAATATACCGTGAACTTTCAGGTAGCATAGTGCCTAAGGCACTTGACTGCTAACCAGAAGGCTGGCAGTTCAAACCCACCAGCCACTCCTCAGAAAGAAGGTTGGGCAATCTACTTCTGTAGTGATACCATCTTGGCCTCGGAAAGCCAAGGAGGGGTCGCTTTGAGTTGGGCCAGCTCGATGGCACATAACAATAACAACATAGAATGCTTCTTAGAAGTAAGTGCTTGAATACTTCCTTTTAGAAAGATCAGCACAAGGCCAGTCCTTATGAAGTGGAGGTTGAAAATCCCAAATGTCCAACTTTTCCAAACTGCCATGTCACTCCATCATCTCTGACATGAACTCCACCTCCTCCTCTCAATAATCTCCCTCCCATCTTAGGGTTCCATAGTTCACCGTGACATCTTACAGAACTCACGAACTCTCAAGGAAATGGCTCATGTGTTGATGGTGGAGGCTAGGAGACTGGCAGGCTGGCAAGTCCCAGGTCTGTGGGCAGGTGTGGAGGATTCTCCTAGCTAACATGGTTGGAGGGGTTGGCAAACCCAAATTGGCGGGTCAAATGACAGCTGCTGTCTCAAGTCCAGGGGTGAGATGATGATGAACCAAACACAGAACCGGAGGAAGAGAGCAAACTTTGTCAGAGCATTCATATATGTACCCTCAGGGAAGCTAAGGGTGGTGACTTGAATCACACCCTCCAGCAAGGCAGGACTCAAGATTCATCGTACCCTAGACAGTCTTAGAGACTAGGATTTAACATCCATCACAAAATGGAGGAAAGTGGCTATAAGAGCTATATTAAGCAATTTACTGCACTACAGGCCGCCCCCGGCTCTTCTAGCCATTAGCCCTTTGACTCAGGAAGGATTAATTTTTCCCTCCTGATCGTTTTACATGCCCAAAAGTTATTAACAGTTAGTCCTTCAGTAGGGCAAAAAGTCCTACACCAGCCATTCAGGTCTGCTGCAGGTTTCCACCTGATTTGATCAGGTACTCCAAAAGTTTATCTCATCATCACCCTTTCTGGCCTGTGACAAAATTTAACTGAGAATATTATTCCCTTACTCTGAATCTCTCTTTAGATATCGGCATAGTGTTAGATTTCCCCTGCTGCATAACCTATTTATTCATTCCTTTTCCTTCAGCTATTATTTCTCTTTCTTTCCATTTGTCATTTATTTTTACCCAAACTTTCCCACCTTGAGAAGGGACATCAGGTTCAGCTGCTGTGCCAGTCCAGATTGCTGGTAGCAAGACCAGTCAGGCAAATGCTTCCCCCTCAGTCCACTCGCATTCATGATGGGTATGGTTAGATAAGTACATAACTAGTGGGCTATCTCAACCACTGGGCAAGATGGTAATATTCACTGCCAGCCCCAATTTTGCCAGATTGGGGGAAGGTACCATCCATCCCATTAGACCCTTGGGAATTCTGGCATACAAGTTCAGGGGTATACTTACAGTCTCTTGCTTTTGAATCACCCCTGCCTCTGGCACCCACAGCTGCATCCCAGGTCTTAGGACCACAGCTTGTTACAGAAAGAAAGCAATGTTAGGTGATGTGGGGAAGAATTTTACAGTGGCACCACCATCTTCCCCCAACCCTTCTTTCCCAGATCCCCCAGAAAAATGTAGACATCTGTCCGGTGGTGATCCTCCCTTCACCCCCCTCATGTTGCATGTGAGCACACACTCATGAAGGTGTGTGAGCCAGTCCTGCAAAAAGGACATGGGGGCAGCATCTTCTGACTTCCTCCAGTCTCACAAGGGGGAAATGGAGTCACCATCAGCAGCTGAAGGCTTATTCCTATGAGGTCAGACGTACTGCCACCCTCCAACCTTTTTACTAATTCTGTCACCAGCCTTCCCTCCCACGCCACTCACTATCTCTCTGCTGGGTTTGATAATTCATTGCAGTGGCCACACAGAACTCACAAACCCAGCACACTGTTATCAAGTCAGATGCTACTCATGGCGACCCCTCCTTGGGTTTCCAAGGCGGTATTACTATGGAAGTAGATTGCCCAACCTTCCTTCCAAGGACTGGCTGGTAAGTTTGAACCACCAGCCTTCTGGTTAGCAGTCAAATGCCTTAGGCACTATGCCACCAGAGCTCACCACAGAACTCACAGACAATACTTAAAATTATGGAGTTTATTAGATAAATAACAGGTTACAATGCATGTCCAGGAATGCACTCAGGATACAGTACTACGATCAGGACAGTCTCCCCTCTGCTGTGACCTCAGACATACCTCTCTGGCCCTTGGCCTCTTGGCCTGGTCTCTGCCCTGCTCTGGCAAATGTTACAAAGCTCTTTTAGCTCTGCCTATAAAGCACTTGACTGCTAACCAGAAGGCTGGTGGTTCAAACCCACCAGCCACTCCTCAGAAGGAATGTTGGGCAATCCTACTTCCATAGTGATACTGCCTCGGAAACCCAAGGAGGGGTCGCTATGAGTCAGGGCCGACTTGATGGCACATAACAACAACAACAACAACAATAGGTATACCTATGTGCACCCCACTCCACCAGCAAGCCTCCATTCCAAGGACAATCAGTTTTCTCACTCTGTGGGCTGGCAAGTCCCCCACTCTATTTCCTACCTCTTGATGCCAGTGCCACCATCTCTCACCCACGCATCTCTCTCACAGCTGGACATCTCTCAGTCAGTGAGGTCCAGTTCAGGGATCTCAGATCCAAGGACATGTTCTACTTCACCTCCAGCTCTTCTCTTTTGATGGCAGTGTGGGTCCCCCCTTTTTGCTTCTAGGAAAGCTCATTTTAAGCCTGGCAGAGTGACAAAACTAACCAATCCCAACAACAGAGTTCTACATACCTTATTTGCATGGTCCCACCCAGTAAGCCTATTGAAGTTACAAAGACTATGGCTATAAAAGACATACCAAGTAATTCACTATACCACACAGGGATGACGAAACTTCGACTCATGTACTTTGAGCATGTAGGGATCTGTCCCTGGAGAAAGACATCATGTTTGGTAAATAATAGGGTCAGTGAAAAGAGGAAGACCATCAACAAGATAGACTGACACAGTGCATCTTATGATGAGCTCAAATATAGCAATGATTGTAAGGATGGTACAGGACCAGGCAGTGTTTTGTTGTGTTTTATATAGGGTTTCTGTGAGTCAGAACCAACTTCATGGCACTAACAACAACAACATATCTATTGAAATTGCCCTTATTAGAAAATAAAACTGAAAAATTTTTAAATTACTTAAAAATAACAGTATTAACCTTGTTACTGGCATTGGTGATAGAAATGACAACACAGATCACATGATAGATTTTTTGCAAGACCAATGACTTATTCATTGCAAATACCTTTTTTCAACAACATAAACAGTAGCTATACACGTGGACTTCATCAGATGGAATACAAAAGAATTGGATCAACTACATCTGTGGAAAGACGTAATAGAGAAGCTCAGTATCTTTAGCCAAAACAAGGCCAGGAGCTGACTGTGGAACAGACCATCAGTTTCTCATATGCAAGTTCAAGTTGAAGCTGAAGACAATTAAAAGTCCATGAGAGCCAAAATATGACTTTGATTATATCCCACCTGAATTTAGAGACCACCTGAAGAACAGAATTGACACCGTGAAGACCAATGACCAAAAGCCAGGCAAATTGTGGGATGACATCAAAGACATCATCCATGAAGAAAGCAAAAGGTCATTAAAAAGACGGGAAAGGAAAAAAAGACCAAAATGGATGTCAGAAGAGACTCTGAAACTTGCTCTTGAATGTGAAGTAGCCAAAGGAAATGGAAGAAATGACAAGATAAAACACTAAAACAGAAGATTTCAAAGAGCACTTTGAGAAGACAGTCACTTACTGTAATGAAGTGTGCAAAGACCTGGAGTTAGAAAACCAAAAGGAAGGAACACACTCGGCATTTCTCAAGCTGAAGGACCTGAAGAAAAAAATTCAAGCCTCAAGTTGCAATATTAAAAGATTCTATGGGCAAAATATTGACTGATGCAGGAAATACCAGAATAAGATGGGAAGGAATACAGAGTCACTGTACCAAAAAGAATTGGTTGATGTTCTTCTATTTCAAGAAGTGGCACATGATCAAGAACCAATGGTACTGGAGGAAGAAGTAAAAGCTGCACTGCAGAAATTGGCGAAAAACAAAGCTCCAGGAATTGACAGAATACCCATTGAGATGTTTCAACAAACAGATGCTGCATTAGAGGCACTTACTTGTCTATGCCAAGAAATTTGGAAGACAGCTATCTGGCCAGCTGACTAGAAAGTATCCATATTTGAACCCATTCCAAACAAAGGTGATCCAACAGACTGTGGAAATTATCAGACAGTATCAGTAATATCACAAGCAAGTAAATTTTTGCTGAAGATAATTCAAAAATGGTTGCAATGGTATATTGAAAAGGGAACTTCCAGAAATGCAAGCTGGATTCAGAGGATGTGGAATGAGAGATACCACTGCTGATGTTAGATGGATCTTGGATGAAAGCAAAGAATACCACAAAGATGTTTACTTGTGTTTCATTGACTATGCAAAGGCATTCAACTGTGTGGATCATAATAAATTTGGATAACATTGTGAAGAATGAGAATTCTAGAATACTTCATTGTACTCATGAAGAACCTTTACATAGACTAGGAGGCTGTCATACAGACAGAACAAGGGGACACTACATGTTTTAAAATCAGGAAGGGTATGCATCAGAGTTGTATCCTTTCACCATACTTATTCAGTCAGTATGCTGAGCAAATCATCTGGGAAACTGGACTATATGACGAAGAATGTGGCATCAGGATTGGAGGAAGACTCATTAACAACCTGTGATATGCAGATGACACAGCCTTGCTTGCTGAAAGTGAAGATGACTTGAAGCACTTACTGATGGAGATTAAAGACTACAGTATGCAGTATGGATTAACACCTCAACATGAAGACAAAAATCCTCTCAACTGTACCAATAAGCAGCATCATGATAAATGGAGAAAAGATTGAAGTTCTCAAAGATTTCATCTTACTTGGATCCACAATCAACACCAATGGAAGCAGCAGTCAGGATATCAGGCATCATATTGTGCTGGGTCAATCTGCTGAAAAAGACCTCTTTAAAGTGGTGAAGAGCAAGATATCTCTTTGAAGACTAAGGTGCCCTAACCCAAGCCATGGTATTTTCAATCACCTTACATGCATGTGAAAACTGGTCAATGACTAAGGAAGACAAAGAAGAGTTGATGCTTTTGACTTGTGTTAGCAAAGAATATTGAAAGTACATGGTACTGCCAGAAGAATGAACAAATCTGTCCTGGGAGAAGTGCAACCAGAATGCTCCTTGGATGTGAGAATGGCCAGTGTGATAGTTAATATTATATGTCAACTTAGCTGGGCCTGGTTTTGAGTGGCTGGGGAGCTGGTGGTAGTTATTCCCCATGATGAGACTGGCAGTCAAGTCCATGGTGTAATCTGTCACAAGCAGCTGAGTAAGCTGCTTTAGGCATGTGGTCTGCTTCCTCTATATAAGGGAGCAGCTTTGGGAATGGGCTACAGCTTTTTGGCATGCTTGGACCCTGCATATAGCCAGGTCTTCATTCAGCAGCCTACCATGCTCTGCTGATCTTGGGACTTTTAATGGACTTGAATCAATAGTCTACCATGTGGTTTGGTGATATCGGGACTGTGCCTTTTCACTTGTTGACCTTGCGTTTGTCAGCTTCAGTGAATAATCCTTAGTTTAGCCCACTGATACTATATGTGCCCCTTATCATAAAGCCATATGTATATTTTTGATTCCATTTTGTTATTTTACATTGATTTTTCTTTCTATTCCTGTATCAGTGCTTCACTGGCTTAGTTATTGTAGCAATATAATACCATTTAATATCTGGTAAGGCAAGTTGGTCCTTTATTGCTCAACACTTACATTTTTATTTTACAAGCCTAAGTGACTGGATTAAAAAAAAGTGACTGGATAATGTGCTACATTCTTTTAGTTATCCGCACCTGGAAAAAGCTTAGACCATACAGCATGGAATCAAAAAAGTACCATTATTTAACAGGTGGCAGCTACCTGAATTGTAGCTGTAGTGCCAAGAAGGAAATAGTGTTTAGACAAACCCCAGACTTTCAAAGTAATGGAAAAGGTCACATGTGGAAAATAAGTAGCATAAAGAATGAAAAAGAATGAAATCTAGAAGATTTGATTACCATGTTCTAGTATAGGTATATAAATGGTTTTTATGAGACATTTGATCAGATTTTCTTCCATCTCCCTAGTACACTGAACAAAAACACAGTGGATTAACAAAGTCAGAGTAGACAGCATCCAACTTCATTTTATTTTACTTGATGTGAATCCCCAGGACATCTGACGTGACCACATATTACAAATACTGTTCTAAAGACATTTGTTAATCTTTCTGTTGGAAAACCAATTTGCACTAAAAACTTTCACCCAAATCACAATTTTAAAAATAATAATAATAATAATAATCTTTCTACTACCTTCCATATTGAATTATTAATATCTCTTCTTCTTTCTGCTGTTACTGCAGATAATCAAGTAAAGTGCAATAGTAACATTCTATTCTTTGTATGCAGATAATTCAGTGACCATGATGAATAAAATGAGCTTGAGCCATTTTTTGGTAGAAATAAAAGTTAGAGTAGGAATCTCACATTTACTGAACATTTACAAAGTACCAGTCACTCTTAACAGGAGCTCTGGTAGGGTAGTGCCTAAAGCACTTGACTGCTAACCAGAAGGCGGGCTATTCAAACCCACCAGCCACTCCTCAGAAGGAAGGTTGGGCAATCTCCTTCCGTAGTGATACCACCTCGGAAACCCAAGAAGGGGTCGCTATGAGTCAGGTTTGACTCGATGGCACATAACAGCAACAGCAGTCACTCTTAACATTCCTTCAAAGTTCACAACAAAATAGGTTTTGCCATTTTACTGGTGAAAAATGAAAGAAAATTACTGGCTTTTATCTTTGATTTTCTTTTGCCTCTGTTTTCTAGTCTGTTTTCCTCTTTGCTTTGTTTACCTCATGCTCTATTTTCCTGTCTTTATTTTTGTTCAAGTATTTTACAGTTCTTGTTCCTGGTTTTTCCTGTCATTTTTTTCAATCTCTTTTTCGAATGTCTTAACATTTCTGTGTACATTTGCTCTGCTTCCTTTAAGTCTCTGTTTCTGTTTCCCATTCTTAGCTCTCTTTCATCTTACTTTTTTTCCTTGGTTTCTTTCTCTTCCTTGGCCTCTTCTGTTCTTCACAGGCATCTTTGTCCTGTGATGTCCTCTTTGTTGGACATGAGGTGTGCCAGTGACCTCATTTTCCTCTGTTTTTTTAATATATACTTTGATTTCTATGCTTACTCATGTTTTGTCTGCCTGTCTATTCATATAAATTATTGTGATCTCTACTATCTACTTCATGTTGAAAACAGATCCACACTTCTTTTTTCATTTATGCTAATACTTAAATCTTTCGATTCCTAAAATAGCTTTGAACATTTATGAAAAGAGGACCCTGAATTATTTGTAATTGATGATGGAGAAAAGCCTTCAAATTAAAAAATTTGTAAGATTTTTAGTTAAAATTTGTATTCTTGTCATTAAAATATAGAGATGTAAGGAATCAATCGATTGATGTTTTTAAATATATTCTAGAAATCATAGGAAAATTTTAAAACAATAACTTTATATTTCAAACAGTATCAAGAGTGAACTGAGAGTCATAGAAGAAAAAAATAATTGTGATATTTGGGGTTGATAATATTCTTTCATGGCTAGTTTTGATTAATTCATTTGAAGTGCACGTGAAAGTTTTATAATTTATGTATTACTTGTACTTTCTTAAAATTATAATAAGTACTGAATATTTGTAACCACACTTGCCAAACTCTCCGGAAATTATTTTGGTCTTAGGAGACAGGGCAACTAAATATAATGTAGTATCTTGAATGGGATCCTTGAACAGAAAAAGGACATTAAGAGCTAAGAAAATCTAAATAAACTATGGGCTTTAGTAAATAATAATGTATCTATGTTGGTTCATTAAGTATAACAAGTGTACTATATAAGATGTTAATAATAAAGGAAACTGGGGGGAGGGTATGTGGGAACTCTATACTATCTGCTCAGAAACAAAACCAAACTCACTGCCATCAAGTTGGATCCGACTCATAACAACCCATCCTTGGGTTTCTGAGGAGGTATCACTATGGAAGTAGATTGCTCAATCTTCCTTCTGAGGAATGGCTGGTGGGTTTGAACCACCAGCCTTCTGGTTAGCAATCAAATGCCTTAAGCACTACACCACCAGAGCTTCTATACTATTTGCTCAGTTTTTCTATAAATCTAAAACTGTCCTAAAAATAAAGTCTATTAAAAATTACTTTTGAAAAACATAAAAAAAAAGGAGAACTGAGGTATCTTACTTTCATAGTCAGATATCAAAATATTCTTTAAAGTTATAATAATTAAAGTAGTGTGGTACTCTACAAGGTGGATTATTCAAGAAGTGAATTTGGGAGAATTGGGTACCTATTTGGGGAAAAATAGAGATTTATCTGACTTAATATATTAAAAGAAGTTTTTTAATTGATTAAACATTTATAAATGGCAAAGAGAACAGTGGAAGTGCTAGAAGAAAATATAAACTGATATTTATGGATTGTGGCTATCAAAGTGGTCTTGACATGGGGAAAGACTTCCTAAGTAGGACTTTAAAGGCAGAGACTAGTCACTATAACAGATTTAAAAATTGTAACATTCTATATGGGAGGAGAGGAGCTCTGGTGGCATAGTACCTAAGCCATTTGACTGCTAACCAGAAGGATGGCAGTTCAAACCCACCAGCCACTCCTCAGAAGGAAGATTGGGCAATCTACTTCCATAGTGATACCACCTCAGAAACCCAAGAAGGGGTCATTGCGGGTCAGATCTAACTTAATGGCAGTGAGTTTGGGGTTTTTTTTGGTTTGGTTTGGTTTGGTTTTTCCTTTTTTAATGGGAAGAAGAAGAAAAGAAGGAAGGAGGTAAAACTTCACTGAAAACAAAATTAAAGGATAAATGACAATCTAGCAAAGATATTTGCAATTATTATGATCTAAAAGGATTTATATCCTTAATGTATTTAAGAATTCTTATTAATCCATAAGAAAAGGATGAATATGTCAATTTAAAAAAAAGGACATAAGTATCCATATCACAAAGAAAGAAATTCAAATAACCACAAACATGGGGGAAAATGAAAACAAAAACAATCTCAGTAATAATTAAAGCAAAATAAGGCACTCACATTCCTGTGAATGTGGTTGTGAAGTGGTAGAATCTTTCTGGAGGGCAATTAGGCTACAAACCAAGATCTTTTAAATGTACAAATCTTGTCCTAAGAACTCTACTTATAGGAATTTATCCTAAGCATTAGTTAAGATTCCCTATGATTTGTTGTTGTTGTTATGTGCCATCGAGTCAGACCCAACTTATAGCGACCCCTCCTTGGGTTTCCAAGGCAGTATCACTATGGAAGTAGATTGCCCCATCTTCCTTCTGAAGAGTGGCTGGTGGGTTTGAACCGCCAGCCCTCTGGTTAGCAGTCAAGTGCCTTAGGCACTACACTACCAGAGAGATGCCTTAAACAAAAAATGAGGGATTTTTATCATCATGGGAAACTCAAGGAGTGGAGCTAGTAAATGGCTGGATCAGAAAGCTCAACCAGTGTCAAGAATGTGTCTCTCTTTTTCTGTCTCCTGGCTCCATTTTCCTTTATGTTGGCTTCATCTGTAGGTAGGTTTTCTCCAGTGTCTTAGTTATCTAGTACTGCTAGAACAGAAATACCACAAGTGGGTGGCTTTAGCAAACAGAAATTCATTTTCTCAAAGTTAGGAGGCTAGAAGTCCAAATTCCAGGCCCCAGCTCTAGGGGAAGACTTTCTCTCTAGGTTGGCTTTGGTGGAAGGGTCTTGTCTCTTCAGTTTCTTCTATTCCTTGGCTCCTTGGTTGTCTTCATGTGGCATGGCATATATCTTTCCCCATTTCTACATGCTTCTCTGTCCTAATCTGCTCTTTACATATTTTAAAGGTAACTGGTTTAAAACTCACACTGATATGGTCTCTTAACGTAACAAAGAAAACACTTTCCCAAATGGAATTACAACAGTATCCCATTGCTGTCATCAGTTTCAATTCATAGTGACCCTATAGAACAGAGTAGAACTGCCTTTACTCTATTTCCAAGGCTGTAAATCTTCACAAAAGCAAACTGCTACATCTGTCTCCCACAGATGGCTGGTAGCTTCCAACTGCCAACTTTTGGTAAGCAGCTGAGTACTTTAACCACTGTGCCATGACGGCTTAAGGTTTATAACACATATTTTTAGAGGAGACAATTCAGTTATATACTCAGGGAGTAAAGGTGGCCTTCAGCAGCTTTAGGCTTATGTTTCCATTAAGGCTAAACCAGTTGTTCCAGAAAAAGTCCTTGGGTCAGTTTTGTTTGCTAAATTCAAATGCCTATGACCTGACCCAATCATTAGTTACACTGACCAGCCTATATACCAAGTGTCCCCTTCCTGGGATATAGACAGAGTGAATCATCCCAGCCCAACCAGGGGTACTGAAAGTTGGGAGTTATTTCTGAAAAGAAAAGAAGGACAAGCTACCACAAGAAAGAATGCCAGGCAGGCAAAAACAAAAAATTTATTTCCTACACCCTGGAAATAATTAAGGATATAGACAGATATTTATTGACATGGATCTTATTTACAACATTGCTTATAAAATGGGGGAATTTGAAGTAGTCTAAGAATCCTACAACATGGAATTGATTGTAAATTATGGTTCATCTATAGGATCAAGTAACTGCACAAATAATAAAATTATGTAAAAATATATTTATTCATGTAGAAAGATATTGTAGCATAGTTAAGTAAGAAAAGCAACTTTCCTATAGTCAGTTAATGACTGATTTGGGGTTCAAACCCAGGTCTTCTGACTTTATATCCACAAATATAAAAGCTAAATATGCATTATGATACCTTCCCCAAAAAATTAAATATATATGTATATATTATGTACATATATGTTATATGTAGGAGCTCTGGTAGCATAGTGGCTAAGACACTTGCCTGCTAACCAGATGGCTGGCGGTTCAAACCCACCAGCCACTCCTCGGAAGGAAGGTTGGGCAATCCTACTTCCGTAGTGATACTGCCTCGGAAACCCAAGGAGGGGTCGCTATGAGTCGGGGCCGACTCGACGGCACATAACAACAACAACAACATGTTATATGTACATATACATGCACAGAAAAAATGTAGGAAGTGATATGCCTATGGTTTACAGTAATTGATAAGCTAGGCAGTTACAAGTAATTTTTATAACTTTTTTCTTTTTGCTTCTTAGTATTGTCTTACTTTGCTGTGGTGAATATATGTTACCCATGCTATAAAAATTGTAAAAAATAAAATAACATTTCTATAATTCTTTGATTGTATAAATAGTTTCTACCCTTTCAATGGATTTTTGTCTAGTATAGACAGGACATATTTGGAAATATACGCATAAACCTCCAAGATTGTTTGGGATCAAATAAATTATGCATGTATGATGATGGGCGTGAAAGCACTTTGAAAAAGCTACTATGCAGTGTAGTACAATATTATAAAATGGTAAATATTTATACCAGCACAGTTTATTTGCACACACACATACAGACACACTAGGTATAAAGTAAATTGAAATGATGATAAATCTTTGGACTGTGCTTTGCAATGTGCATAACCTTTTTCAGTCATGATATCTAAGCCTCAGTGACGTAAAGAGGGTGCACATTGCCATTCCCTCTTCCACAAACAAGGAAAAAGAGGCCTGAGAAACAGTGCAACTTTCCTGTAGTTAGTTAATGACTGATTTGGGGTTCAAACCCAGGTCTTCTGACTTCAAATCCCCAAGAGTTTCCATAGAAAGTGTTACAGAAACTCAAAAGCAGGACCGTGTCCTGAGGCTCAGGGCAATTGAAAAGATTTTGGGGAGGAATAGGAATTTAACTGGGACAGGGGACTTGGGACAGGGGAAATGAGGTGGTAGGGCATTCCATTGAAGTGACATGGATAAAAGTATGCTGCAGCCCATCTATGACGAAGAGTGGGTGTGGTCCTTTCCAAGAATCAAGCACGGACAAAACGTGGAAATTGTTTTGTCTTGCTTACTGGTTCTGCTTTTCACTTACAAGTCTCCTAAGTCCCTCCACACAAAAAAAATTTTAACCAGGTCATTTAAATTTGTGATACATTATCATACAGAATGACAAAGAATAACCAGCTGTTTAGTTGGGTTTTGTAGGATTTCTACTTAACAGAAAATGAGAAGCATTCAACACAGTATAATAAAGACACGTGATGTAGATTATAAGGACTGGGCAATGTTTTGTTCTGTTGTACACAGGGTCAGTATGAGTCGAAACTGACTTGACAGCACCTAACAACAACTATTAAGGAGAGGAGTCCCTGGGTGGCACAAACGGTTAAGTGCTTGACTACTAGGCAGAAGGTTGGTGGTGCTTGACTGCTAGCCAGAGGTGCCTCTGAAGATAGATCTGATGGTCTGCTTCTGAAAGGTCAGAGCTTTGAAAACCCTGTGGAGTACAGTCTGCTGATACTGATGAGATGCAGGGGGTTGCCATGTGTCAGAATCGACTCGATGGCAAATAACAATAACTATTTTGTTGTTGCTTTTTTAAAAAAAAATCATTTTATTTTTGTGGCTGTTGAGGATCTATAAAGCAGAACATCCACCAATTCAACAGCTTCTGCAGTGTACAATTCAGTGACATTGATTACATTCTTTGAGTTGTGTAACCATTCTCAACCCTTTTGAATTGTTCCCTTCAGTTAACATAAACTCACTGCCTCTTAAGTTTGCTGTCTAATCTTTTGCATTCCTATTGTCAATTTGATCCCATATAAACAGTCTTAAAAAAGCACAATGTTCAAGACAGGCATTTTTTACTACTTAAGCTAAACTATCCCAAAACTCACTGCCATCGAGTCAAATCAACTCATAGCGACCCCTCCTTGGGTTTCCAAGGCGGTATAAGTAGATTGCCCACTCTTCCTTCCAAGGAGTGGCTGGTGGGTTTGAACTGCCAGCCTTCTGGTTAGCAGTCAGATGCCTTAGGCACTATGCCACCAGAGCTCCCAAGCTAAACTATTAACTATTAAGGGGAAAAATGAACAAAACTAGAATTCTAGTCAAAGGTTTTAGAGGTGACTGGCTTCCCTTCAACATTCATTTTTTGAGAAAATATTTATTGAGGGCATTCTTCTAGCTAGACATTACTGACTGATGCAGGTACAAAGCCAGTAAAACAGAACCACTACCCTCAAGATACCTGTAGTCTAGTGGAGAAGTCAGGCCCACTGTAGCATGAGGAGGGCTAAACTAGAGAGAAGTACAGGATTCTCTGGGAGATTAGAAAGGGGCCTTAACCCTACATGAGAAAAAACAAGACAGCAAAGAGAGGAATCACCTGCCATTTCTCAGAGGGGATGAGACTGAGCTAATAGGAGGTGGGGAGGAAAAGTGTATGGTGTGTGATTGTCCTTCTATAGCACCCAGTGTAGATATAGGTAGGATTCTTTCAGGGTCTTCCCCTTTTTTGTTAAACCTCTCTCTATATATATAGATATATATTTACATACCTGTATATAAGGGAGCTCTGGTGGCATAGTGCCTTAGGCACTTGACTGCTAACCAGAAGTCTGGTGGTTCAAACCCACCAGCCACTCCTTGGGAGGCAGACTGGGTAATCTACTTCTGTAGAGATACCACCTCGGAAACCCAAGGAGGTGTCGCTATGAGTCAGAAATGACTCAATGGCATATACATTAGACATATAGATAGATGGAAGAAAAGACCTAGACACCATCATAGACATAAGACAATCACTAGTAATTCGATGTCTGAGAGAGGATGGCCAGACACCCAGCCTTGCAGAACCAGGCTGTGATCCCTCATTTACTCTGCCCCTGGAGGACCTCCTGCTGAATGGACCGTCTCTACATTGTTATTGTTGTTGTTAGGTACTGTCGAGTTGTCTCCAACTCATAGTGACCCTGTGCACAGCAGAACGAAATGCCACCCAGTCCTGAGCCAGCTCCATGATCCTTGCTATACTTGAGCCCATCGCCCCTGCCAGCACATCAGTCCATCTGGTTGAGGGCCTTCCCCTCTTTCATTAACCCTCCACCTTGCCAAGCATGACAACA
>NW_006921949.1:1504290-1512227 GCF_000298275.1 Orycteropus afer afer
TCCAGCTTGCATTTCTGGAAGTTCTCTGTCAATATACTGCTTCAACCATTTTTTAATTATCTTCAGTAAGATTTTACTTGCATGCGATATTAATATTGTTCTATAATTTCCACATTCTGTGGGATCACCTTTCTTTGGAATGGGTATAAATATGGATCTCTTCCAGTCAATTGGCCAGGTGGCTGTCTTCCATATCTCTTGGCATAACCGAGTGAGTGCCTCCAGCAGGGTATCCATTTGTTGAAACATCTCAATGGGTATTCTGTCAATTCCTGGAGCCTTGTTCTTCACCAGTTCTTCCAGTGCAGCTTCAACTTCTTCCTTCAATACCATTGGTTCTTGATCATATGCCACCTCCTGAAATGGATGAAGATCGACCAGTTCTTTTTAGTACAGTGACTCGGTGTATTTCTTCCATCTTCTTTTGATGCTTCCTGCATTATTCAATATTTTGCCCATAGAATCCTTCAGTATTGCAACTCGAGGCTTAAATTTTTTCTTCAGTTCTTTCAGCTTGAGAAATGCTGAGTGTGTTCTTCCATTTTGGTTTTCTAACTCTAGGTCTGTGCACATTTCATTATAGTAATTGGCTTTGTCAGCTTGAGCAGCTCTTTGAAATCTTCTCTTTAGCTTTTTTATCTTGTCATTTGTTCCATTAGCTTTAGCTACTCTTCACTCAAGGGCAAGTTTTGACATACATTTTTGTCTTTTCTTTTTTTTTCGTATTTTTAATGACCTTTTGCTTTCTTCTTGGATGATGCTCTTGATGTCATCCCACAATTCTTCTGGTTTTTGGTCACTGGTGTTCAGTGCATCAAATCTATTATTTAGATGGTCTTTAAATTCAGGAGAGATATATCCAAGGTCATATTTTGGCTGTCATGGATTTGTTTTAATTGTCTTCAACTTCAAGTTGAATTTGCATATGAGCAGTTGATGATCAGTTCCACAATCAGCTCCTGGCCTTGTTTTGGCTGAAGATATTGAACTTTTCCATCGCCTCTTGCCACAGATGTAGTCAGTCTGATTCCTGTGTACTCCATCTGGTGAAGTCCATGTGTATAGCCACAGGTTTTTGCAATGAATAAGTTGTTGGCCTTACAAAATTCTGTCATGCCATCTCCAGCATTATTTCTGTCACCAAGGCCAAATTTTCCAACTACCAGTGATTCTTCTGTTTCCAACTTTTGTGTTTTAGTCACAACAATAGTTAACACATCCTGATTGCATGTTCAGTTAAGTTCAGACTGCAGAAGTTGGTAAAAATCTTCAATTTCCTCATCTTTGGCCTTGGTGGTTGGTACGTAAATTTGAATAATAGTCATATTAACTAGTCTTCCTTGTAGGCGTATGGATATTATCCTATCACTGACAGCATTGTACTTCAGGACAGATCTTGAAACATCCTTTGTGATGATGAATGCCATGCCATTCCTCTTCAATTTGTCTTTCCCAGCATAATAGATCATATGGTTGTCTGATTCAGAATGGCCAAAACCAGTCCATTTCAGCTCACTAATGCCTAGAATATCAATCTTTATGCATTCCATTTCATTTTTGACAATTTCCAATTTTCCTAGATTTATACTTCGTATACTCCATGTTCCAATTATTATGGATATTTGCAGCTGTTTCTCCTCAATTTCAGTTGTGCTATGTCAGCACATGGTGGTCCAGAAAGACTTACTTTATCCATATCATTTAAGGTAGGCTCTACTCTGATGAGGCAGCTCTTTCCCAGTCCTATTTTGAGTGCCTTCCGACCCAAGGGGCTCGTCTTCCTGCACTGTGTCGAACAGTGTTTCCGAGCTAATCTTAAGGTTGCCCAGTAATGTATCAGACAGTGTTTCTCTGCTATTCATGAAGGTTTTCCCTGGCCATTTTTGAGAAGTGGATGGCCTCCTCCTTCTTCCTTGTCTGTCTTAGTCTGTAAGCCGCATTGAAACCTGTGCACCATGTGCAACTCTGCTGGTGTCTGAAACACCAGTGGCACAGCCTCAAGCCTCACAGCAGCGTATAAACCTCACAGGATGACAAACTGACAGACAAGTTTGTCTCCCTTAGCTGTTGGAAACCTCTGCGCCCTCCCCTTAACCTAATTCCTACCTGGAACCTATCACTGTAGTCCCTGGCCACTCCCTCCCTTTGCTGGCTCTAGGGGCCTAGCCATGCCTCCTTCCCCTTTACCTGGATATCCTGCTGCTCCGGAGGTCCCAGGCCTCTCCTGCTCCCTTCTTTTCCTGGCTCTAGGGGGCTTTTGGCCTAGCCTTGCCTCCCACCCCTACGTAGCATTCTGATTTTAAGAAAAATAAAGAGAAACTAGGACTAGGATTCTAGGCAGTAAGAGGATAATTTACAGTACAAATAAAAGCTTTTTTATTTTTTTTTTAAATCAAGCATTCACCTACAAGAGAGGTGCCTTTTCCCAAAGACACTCCCACATTGCTCAAGATATTTTTGAAATTTCTCTTTTGGAATTGCCTTAAAAGTCAGCATAGGACAATAACAAGTAATCCTTACACTTTTCAGGTACTTTTTGTTTTGTTTTGTTTTTTAATTCCAAAATAGGCACTACCCAATCTGGTTTTTCCTTTTACTTAATAGACTTAACACTGAAATAACTTTTGATTTACTCCCAAAGTTAAATTTATCTTCATAGAATGAAAGTCTGTTACCTCTGAAGACATTGAAGTAAAAACCTGGTCAATAACTTATACAGCTATAAATCTCTCAACTCTGAATCTTAGAGCTTGTCTGTGAACCAAACAAAACCAAACCCACTGCTATTGAGTCAAGTCCAACTCATAGCGACTCTATAGGATAGAGTACAACTGTCCCACAGAGCAGCTGGTGGGTTAGAATTGCCAACCTTTCGATTGGCAGATGAATGCTTTAACCACGACACCACCAGAGATCCTTTGTCTGTGGAACGGGGATAATAATATATCTTTCCTGCCTACCTGGGGGCCTCTGGTGGCTTAGTGCCTAAGACATTTGACTGCTAACCAGAGGCTGGTGGTTGAAACCCACCAGCCATTCCTCGGAAGGCAGGTTGGACAATCTACTTCCATAGTGCTTTGTTGTTGTTACTGTTGTTGTTGTTGTTGTTGTTGTTAAGTGCCATCAAGTGAGACCCAACTCATAGCGACCCTTCCTTGGGTTTCCGAGGCGGTATCACTATGGAAGTAGATTGCCCGTAGTGATAGTGCCTCAGAAACCCAAGGAGGGGTCGCTATGAGTCAGATCCAACTCCATGGCAGTGAGTTGTTGTTGGTTTTTGTTTGGTTTGATTTTTTGGTTGTTTTTTTTTTTTTTTTGTCTACCTCATGCAGTTATTGTGGTAATACCAGACAACATGTGAAAGCTGTTTTGTAAACTATAGAGTTGCGTACCTCAAATGTTGTATTTGTTGTTTCTCACATTCTGCAGACAATTACAAAATGTAGTTGCTCTTCATGTGTGCATATCATAACAGACTATTCATTTCAGGAAGTAGGACCTAGGTCATATTTGGCTTTGTGTCCATAGTGTCTAGCATTGGGCCTTACACTAGCAAGGCCTCAGATGTTTGTTGAATGAATAACTGAATCTAGTTCAATGCCTTATTCTCAAATCATATATAAGAAATGGCTGATGTACTTTAGATTATTCAGTTCAGATAATAGACTCAGAGGTCACTTAAGCTTTTCCAGGTATGTGACTAGTTTCTCATTAGGAACCAGCTGTTCTCTGTCTCTAAAGGGGCAAGAACAAATGACAGATGAAATCAATCAATCTGAGAGTATAAAGGTTCTTAAACTTTAGTGCAGTTGCCTTAACTTTGGCTGAATTTAAGACTCACCAGGAAAGTTTATAAAATTACTTGTGGTAAGGCACTACGCTCAATATCTGTGGAGGTGGGGGCCCACCATTGATGGTCTTTTAAACTACCCAGGTGGTTCTGATGTGCAGCCTTCATTTGAAGCAAGGGTTCTAGGACCACACATTGAGAGATTCTGCTTTCTTAAAGAATCCTATCTGTCTGGTTCTACACTGGGAGCTATAGGAGATGGAAATAAAACAGGTGTGTACCCGCTGCAGTCTATGAAAGAATAAAAACTAGCAATCACTGATGTGAATGCTGTGGAAAAGAAGCAGTAGCGTATGCTGAGCTGAGAGGCCATGAAAAGGTGGACCTGTGCTGAGCATGAGACTTTATGCAGAGCCTGTTAGGCATTTCAGGAGTATATCACAGAAATAAAAGACAGTCCCTGCCCACAAAAGGAAGTCAAGTACAGCAAACCAGCTAGTCCTAGCCAGCAGGCCTGGCCCATACATACAAAGGGTCGGAAGGCTTTCATTTCTAAAACAAATCACCATGCTCAACCTTGGGAATACAACTGTGAAGAAGACACAAACTTCATTTCAAATAACTGACAATCTGCTCACAATTAAGAGGCAATTGCAAAATGGTGAGAGTTGAAGAAAGAAACCAAATAAGGTAGGTAAGCTAGGAAGCATGTAGTTGTAATAGTGTTTTAATGGTCAATCTGAGGCATTTTATCTAACATGATTGCTTATGTTCTGATCAGAAGAATGCTATCAAAGCAAAATGTATGGAAGATTATTGGAATCTTAAGCAGATAAGAGGGAGAAATGGTACAGATGTAGAGTTAGGACACCTGCAGCAGTCCAAGGAGTGAGTGACAATTTTTAAATTCTTAAATTAGCATGACTTGGAAATGAGAAGGCGCTCTGGTTGTGTAGTGGGTAAGGCATTTGGCTGCTAACCAGAAGGTCAGCGGTTGAAGCCCACCAGCCTCTCTGCAGAAAGAAGATGGGGCAATCTACTTCCGTAAAGATTTACAGCCTTGGAAACCCAACAGGGGTCGCTATGAGTTAGAATTGACTTGATGGCAGCGAGTTTGGTTTTTTTGGTTTTGGAAATGAGAAGGCGTGGATAATAAAATTGTCAGTGAAAAGATAGCTGCTTACATTATTTAATTAAGCATGCATAATTTAACTTCATTCCAATCAGAAATGAGTTATTACTATTGGAATTTTGTGCTGGGCTCCTTAGCTCCTTTCCTGTACTCTCCATTAATATCTTAATCTATTTCACAATTTTACAAGAACTTTAAAAACTGGATGTCAGGTCAATGAGTTGTCAAGGTGCAGGTCCCTTTCGAAGAAACATTCACTTTTGTTTACTATTCTACACAGTTTCATATTTTAAAAAAAGTTACCCTGCCAAACACAGACTATGAAAATGATAAGTGTCCATATTTCTGTAACATACTAAAGTCTTATTTGAAAATCTGAGCTCATATAAAACATTTTATTAATCAGAATTAAATTTTTGTTTTTGCCTTCAAGTGAACAAGTTTTAAAATTTTCATATGTAAATGATCAGTGTATAAATTATTCCAAAAAATTCACTGCTCTTGTCGGGCCAAATCCATAACCAGCCACAGAGCAGATAGTATTGAGTTTTGGGGACATAGAAGATTGTAAACTACCAGACTTGTATGTACTCAAATTAAGTCTGTATTATAAGTCTGCATGTGTATTCTCACAGGAGACTGTAAAATGTGGGCATGCTTTCAATTCACTGCAGTCTGTGATTTATGGAGGCACGTAGGTCAGGAGTTTATTATGCTGAAAATCATAATAACTGTTTTGTTTTGCTTTTTAAGATGAAGGGAACAAAGCATGTTGAAAGATAAATGGGTGAAGCATTTTGATTATGTTTTTATTTCTATTAAAGATTAAATATTATTGCAGAGTAACCAGCCATGCTAAGTATTATAGTATTAAAGCTGAAGTAGTTTGTAAGCTGATAGCCCCTTCTTTCCTCTGGGTTTAGGTTTGTTATTAATCAAAATGTTGGACTTGTTTAGTGTAGTTGTGTATGAAACAAATAGTTGAAAAAGACAGCTACTTTAATTTACGGTTTTCTCTTTTTTCACATTTGTAAGAAAATGTGTTTCTTTTTGTGGACTTTGTGCTGTTTTCACTTGTCTAGATTTCATTTCTTGTACCACAGCCAACTAAATCCAATAGCTGCAGATTCTCTCATGACATAGTAAGGAGTTAGGTGCTTTTTTATATTTTGTTTTTTCTCTCTCTTTTTTTTTAATTTTGAAAACATACTGAAATATCTACCATCCAACACAACAGTCTCCACATTTACAACTCAATGACATTGATTACATATTTCATGTTTTGCCACCCGTGGTGTAGTAAATTACACAGTGTGGCTTTTCTAGCCATAAGTCTTTGGAAATTCCGTGGTGGAATTTGCCATGAGGAACTGAGTAGCTCCTGATTGTTAACGTTATCTACCTGGGGTATTTCTGTTGAGAGTGGCAGGAAGCAGTCTTCTGGGAAGTTCTCTGTCTCTCAGGTGTATAGAATTCTGATATTGGGATTGGTTAGTTTGGCTACTCTGCCAGGCTCAAAAGGAGCCCTCCTAGAGGCAGAAGGAGTCTCTCTGACGGCTGGCTGAAAAAGACATGCCACTGAGAGAAACAGGCTCCTGAGAGACACACACTTGCTGAGAGAGAGAGATGCAAGAGACACAGCTACTGAGAGAGAGACTCGAGAGACATGTGCAGACTGCTGGCTGCTAAGTGAAACAGCTGGATTCAAGAGACTGAGTGCATTTCTGAACTTGAATTGTAGCCTGTTGCTTCCCCATAATATGTGAGTTATGTGTGGCCACTGCAGTGAATTCTCGAACCCAGCAGTGAGGTGGTGGGTGCTACGGGAGGAATGGTTGGTGTCAGTGTTGGTGAAAGGGCTGGAGGGAGGCAGCATGTCTGGTCCCACAGGAATAAGCCTTGGGTTACTGATGGTGATTCTGTCTTCCTCTTGTGGGGTTAGAGGAGGTCAGAAAATGGCACCTCCCTGCCCCTTTGGCAGTTGGCATCAGAAGCAGTGGAATTCATTGCAGTGGCTCCAGACTCATAGAAGTATGGGATTTCATAAAAGAACAAAGGAAGGGGCCTGGGAAATGAAACTGTGGATCTTTGGATGGTTACTTTGGTTGGTGTTACCTACTAAAGGAGATAATTGATCCAGAGGCTAGGGCTTTTGGTTACACCCAGCCAAAGGCCCAAGGCCATATACATAGAATGGGAAGGTAATCAAGGTGAAGAGATGAACCTGGAATGTCTTAAAAAGGATTATGTGTTTTGGATTATGTGTTTATCTGAATGTACTGTGGGTACTGAATGTTCTTTTGCCTGCTTGTACATTAGAAATGATTATGGGGTATGGATAACAGAGAGCCTGTAAGTCTGCCTTCAGCTGATACTTGATTGGATATGTTAAAAGGGAAAACAGCATTTGCCCAGCAGAAACACTGGCTTTTGTTTCAAGCCCTGTGTGTAGTGTATTAGGGGCTTAGGTAGACAACCTGAACCCCAACCAGAACTACTGAGAGAACAGCATATCTCTGTTTGAAGACAGGACGTACAGAAAGAAAAAATAATAATAATAATGCTTGGTGTTTTTTAATTTCAAGCAAGCAGTTAGGCTTTGGGTGCATTGAGGCAGGAAAGTTATGGTCCATGAGAAAAACCCCTTCCAGGACTGAAAGTTAAAGGAAGCCCATGAGCAGTAGGCTTGTATGCTACTCGCTTGTGACCACCTGGGTCCACTTGAGTGGAAACAGGGGAAGTTCAGCAAAGAAGAAACAGGCTGAGTTTGGTACTCTTTGACCTAGGCCACAGAGGCTGGGGATGAGAGGAAGGGCTGGCTGGTCTAAATGCAAGGAGTTGTGAGCCTGCAGGCATTAAAATAGTCCCTAAGGACTGAGGATGGGAGAGAAGGTGCTAGCTGGTCTGAAGTAAAGGGAAGAGTGTGACTCCCAAACTTGGCAGTTGGTACCCATGACCTAGCTGGGATGGCTAGGGCTGAGCTGACCAGAACCCAACCAAATGAAGAGGAAGATG
>NW_006921949.1:1512727-1514456 GCF_000298275.1 Orycteropus afer afer
CACTCCTCAGAAGGAAGGTTGGGCAATCTACTTCCATAGTGATACTGCCTCAGAAACCCAAGGAGGGGTGGCTGTGAGTCGGGTCCAACTCGATGGCACATAACAACAACAACAAAATGGGGAAGATAAAGGCATGAATTGGCTGGCTTACATGCTTTCATGAGTGTGGTTATTCTTAACCTGATGGTGAAGGGGATATTAATTTTTGAAGTATAAAAGGGATAATGGCTAGAAAAGCCAGGGCGTGGCCTGTGGTGTAGTAAATTATATTGCGTGGCTTTTATAGCCATAAGTCTTTATAAACTCTGTGCTGGAATTTGCCACGAGCAACTGAGTAGCTCCTGATTGTTAACGTTATCCAACTCTGGGGGTATTTCTATTTGGAGTGGCAGGAAGCAATCTTCTGGGAAGTTCTCTGCCTCTCAGGTGTATAGAGTTCTGATGTTGGGATTGGTTAGTTTTGCCACTCTGCCAGGCTTAAAAGGAGCCCACCTAAAAGCAGAAGGAGACTCTCTGACTGCTGGCTGAGAAAGACATGCTGCTGAGAGAAATGCACTCTCTGAGAGAGAGACGCAAGAGACATGCGCTGCTGAGAGAAAGACTGCTGGCTGCTAAGTGAGACAGCCAGCTGTGAGAGACTGAGTGCATTTCTGAACTTGAACTGTAGCCTGTTGCTGCCCTAATAAACCCCATAATGTATGAGTTCTGTGGGCAGCGAATTCTTGAACCCAGCAGAGAGGTGGTGGGTGCTGCAGGAGGAATGGTTAGTGTCAGTGTTGGTGAAAGGGCTGGAGGGAGGCAGCATGTCTGGCCTCGCAGGAATAGGCCTTGGGCTACTGATGGTTATTCTGTCTTCCTCTTGTGAGGTTAGAGGAGGTCAGAATATGGTGCCTTCCTGCCCCTTTGGCACCACCTTTAGGCTTTTTTATAGTTTTAATTGGCCAATTCTGGTAAAAATCCTTTTTGAAACATGGACAGTCTCTACTACACATAGATATTAAGAAAAAAAGTCTGTATTTTTAGGACTGAGAGTAGTATAGTGTTTAAAATAGAAGAATGTATATATTAGGAGATTGCAAAAAGGGCAAAGAGGCCACATGTTCCAACCTCCTCTAACCCTACAAGAGGAAGACAGGATTACTAGCAGTAACCCAAGGTCTGTTCCTACAAGGCCAGACATGCTGCCTCCCTCCAGCCCTTTCTCCAACCGTTCCTCCCAAAGCACCTACCACCTCTCTCCTGGGTTCGATAATTCACTGCAGTGGCCACACAGAACTCACAGATTATGGAGTTTACTAGGGAAGCACCAGACTACAACTCAAGTTCAGGAAAAACGCTCAGTCTCTCTCCCAGCCCACCGTCCCTCAGCCAAGTTTCTCATAGTCTCTCCCCCAGCAGTGCATGTCCCTCGGTGTCTTACTCAGCAACACGTGTCTCTTGCATCTCTTTCCCTGCAGCACGTGTCTCTTTCCGGAGCGCGTGTCTCTTTCAGCAGCACATCTTCCTCAACCAGCAGTCAGAGAGAGTTCTGCCTCTAGGAGGCCTCCTTTTGAGTTTGGCAGAGTGGCCAAACCAACCAATCATAACAACAGAATTCTAAGCATGTGAGAGTGAACCTCCCATAACATTGCATTATGCCACACCCAACAGAAAAGCCCAGGTAGATATTTACAATCAGGAGCTCCTCAGTTGCTCATTCCACCACTGAGTTTACAATGACTTATGGGTA
>NW_006921949.1:1514693-1516430 GCF_000298275.1 Orycteropus afer afer
CCAGAGCTCCCCCATATCTATATAGGAGTGTTTAATAAAACTATTTATGATCTCAGCTACTTTACAACATTGGCTTAGGTATCAGCACAAGAGTCATTTGGAAAGCTGCTAAGCACTTGCTGAAGTGCAGTGTAAGGCTCTGGGTTTCCCATGAGCCCAGGACAGTCTTGCTTCTCTTTTGAACTTGTTTCTTATCAGTGATGAGACACTTAAAAAATAATTTCTAAAGAGTACACATCATGAGTAATGTAGTACAGATTGTAAGAAGTACTGAAGAAAAAGACCACCTCTCAATATCTAAAACAAAGGGGTTAATTGGTTACTTATTTAAGTAAAGAAGAACTATGCTTTTTAGGCACAGTCTCTCTAAGCAAACCAAACCAAACCAAACTTACTGCCATCTTGTCGTGTCCGACTCATAGTGACCCCTCCTTGGGTTTCTGAGGTGGTGTCACTATGGAAGTAGATTCCCCAATCTTCGTTCCAAGGAGTGGCTGGTGAGTTTGAACCACGGGCTTTCTGGTTAGCAGTCAAATGCCTTAGGCTCTACACTACCAGAGATCCTCTCTAAGCAAAACAGGCTTCAAATCTTATACAGAATTTTAGGGTCAGAGACTGGAGATTGATATCAGCCTCAAGAGCACTGTTACGGAGGAGGGATTTTTTGTTGATTGTCTGACTTTCAGAAGCACGTTCACTGGAGTCTGCCACTGATTGGCCAACTTTCAAAAACATCTGGCTATGGCTAATTCGTTGGCTTTCAGAGGAGTATTCATTGAATTGAGTTGTTCATTTAGAGCAAGGCTAGTCATCATTAGTTGATTAAATCCAGTTTGATTCTGTTTCATGCGGTTCTAGTCATTGCTTGTTACCTTGTTTGTAGAACAATCAGCCTTTTTTTTCTGAATTGAGAAATGTTTTATTCCCAGAAGCTAGTACTTTAACACTGAAAGAAAATGAAAGCACAAGAAAATCAGACTCTAGGGGATCTATTTAAATAAGCAATTATTATGTGATGCATTTTCGAAATAAAGTGTTTAGTAAAGCAACACTAAGTAAAAAGTCAACAGTTCTTATATGTAATGTGCCTCATTCGTGTACTAAGATCAATTATGAAATTTAATGTGATAGTGTATTACCAGGGGCTCTTATAGCGTAGTGCCAAAGCATTTGACTGCTAACCAGAAGGCTGGCGGTTCAAACCCACCAGCCCCTCCTCAGAAGGAAGGTTGGGCAATCTACTTCCATAGTGATACTGCCTTGGAAACCCAAGGAGGGGTCGCTATGAGTCGGATATGACTCAACGGCAGTAGGTTTGGTTTTTGGTTAGTGTATTACTAATATTACAGTATAAAAACATGAATGTGATTACCTTCATTTAGTAAATTAGATTCTAGGTCATCCACATAATAATATCACTCATACTCATTGCATTCCCATAAGCTTTCTGGAGTAGGATGGAAAGGGGTAGAAATGGTGCATAAGCCTCCACTGGTCAGTTAAGGTGAGCAGCAGCTACTAAACTCTTAGTAATTTTGGTATCACTGATACTGTAACATATTATTTGGCTACCAAAATCTTTTTAAAATTCTTCAAAAATCTGAATATATTGCATAGGAGTTTATAGTCCATAGGAGTATAACATTCATTTTTTGTGCTACTGCAGGGCAAAAAGTGGGGAGATTTTTTCTAGAACCTACTGCCCAAATCTCTATTTGTATTTGTTGTTGTTATGTG
>NW_006921949.1:1516530-1521187 GCF_000298275.1 Orycteropus afer afer
GAAGTAGATTGCCCCATCTTCCTTCCAAGGAGTGGCTGGTGGGTTTGTATAGGGAAAAGTAAATTAATGTCGTATTTGGGTTTCATCTGAAAGCTACAACAGGCATGTAGGGAGTGTTAATCCTATAGGCAATTTAGTCCTATCACCATGGTACAGAAAATTTCTGAGTTTGCCCATAAAAACGTTTAAATAACTAATGAGAGAAAGCCTTAATAATATAGTTTTAGTTGGGTTTGTACAAGAAAATGACTTTTTCTCTTTTCAGATTCATTCAACTGCCCTGAAATCTGGTCTTTTGACTTCTTCCCTATTTATTCCTGACACCTCCTAATGCAGACACAGCTAATCACTTACATATTTCTGTGCCCCTAGGGATAGCCAACTTATGACTACTTATGATTCAAGCACATGTTGATACCTTAAGACCAGTAAGAGATTGATAAAGTAGAGAGAGCAGGATGGCTGAGGTTGTTGTAATCAAAAATAAGGGGAGGAAATTGGCCCGTGAAGTGCAACTTAGCTTCCTTTTGTATGGAGACAATAAATAAATAAATAACCAAGGATCTTATCAGAAAGAGAGTGACAACGCCGGTTGAGCATCTAGGTTACATTTCTTAGAGTAGTCCCTACTTTGACCCATTTAACTACTGGGAAAAAATTCAGATAGGGCTGAAATATTTTCAGGGTTTCTGCTCTGCATCCTGACTCACTCTGGCTAAATGAGTGTGTTCCTTGAAGGAAGGTGAGTGTTCTCTGAGTATAGTTTAAGGAGCATTTCTGGGTAGAACTCCTTTAATCTCCCATTGAGGTAGAAGCCTCAAACGAAGACTGAGACAAAGAAGCTCACAACTAGAAATACAAACCAGCAGAACAAAACTCTAGGCATGTTTTTCAAATTTAAGTGTTTTCTGAGAAGCTGGTTTCCATGCAGTATAAGCACCAGTAAACAATAAGCCCTTCTTTGTGTACTGTACCCTTATAGTTGCAATTTATTATGTTGTTGTTGTTGTTGATGTTATTATGTGCCATCGAGTCGGACCCGACTCAGCGCGACCCCTCCTTGGGTTTCCGGGGCAGTATCACTATGGAAGTAGATTGCCCATCCTTCCTTCTGAGGAGTGGTTGGTGGATTTGAACCGCCAGCCTTCTGGTTAGCAGTCAAGTGCCTTAGGCACTGTGCAATTTATTATAGGATAGGGTAATGTAAATATTTTCATTTCTCATATCAAATTCACCGAGCCATCTCTCTCCTTCTGTAGGATGTCACATGTGCTTCAGTTTGAGGATAAAAGCAGAAAAGTGAAAGATGCAAGCATGCAGGACTCAGACACGTTTGAAATCTATGATCCTCGGAATCCAGTGAATAAAAGAAGACGAGAAGAAAGCAAAAAGCTCATGAGAGAGAAAAAAGAAAGAAGATGAAATGAGAGTAATGGTAACCAGAACTAGCTGGAAATGTGCTTGCAATAAATGGCCTTATAGCAGCCATTGTTCCCAACAGCATCACTTAAGGGTGTGAAAAGTATTTTGAACCTGTTTTCTGGTTTTGAAAAACAATTACCTTTTTTATAAATTGTGCAATGACATAAGCAAATGCCTTTGGTTACTGGTTCATGCTCTTTTTTCCTAATTGACCTTTTGTAGTGTTAAATATGAAAAAAAAAAATCACTTTGCTTCCAGTTTATGTGTTAACCATTTTCAGGATGTGCAAGCGTGTTTGTTTCTTTTTACCCTAAAATATGTGAAGGCTTCATATTCAACTTTTATAAGTACTGAGAAAGGGAAGTTGAGGGATCACTCACCGCCTTCCCCCAACTCCAGCATCCTGTTACAATAGTGCTAACTTAAGTATAATAAAAACCTACATAATATAAAGATTGATTGTTTTGTTTTATTTTGTTCTGCATGTAAAAATCTGAGGTCAGCCAAACCATTAAGATTCAGTAATTTTATGTCTTAAATCTTGAGGAACCCCAAGTGATTGGTCACACCTCCATCCAAACACCTTGGTTTTATAGATGCATCTCAGACACTCCAAAGAATGTAAGCAATGTCAGAGGAGGTCACTGCCATCCAGCCTGGCGCTGGTCACCTGCCCCCTTCCCTGCCCTTGTTAGCACAGCAAGAGCACATGCAGAGAAGCCCCTCCAGCACTCATTAACAATTTAGTCTTCAACAACAATCATTCATACTGATTATTTATTATATATTATCTATATTTAGTCATGGGAGCTCTGGCAGTGTAGTGCCTAAGGCACTTGACTGTTAACCAGAAGGCTGGCAGTTCAAACCCACCAGCCACTCCTTGGAAGGAAGATAGGGCAGTCTACTTCCATAGTGATACTGCCTCGTAAACCCAAGGAGGGGTCGCCATGAGTCGGGTCTGACTCAACGGCACATAACAACAACAACAACAACATATTTAGTCAATGTATTCTAAAATCTGAATGCTACAATTATACCACAGCTAATTTTCAGTTATCTAATAAGAAGATTGGGCAATCCTACTTCTGTAGTGACACTGCCTCGAAAACCCAAGGAGGGGTCGCTATGAGTCAGGGCTGACTCAACGGCAAACAACTACAATAAAACTCACTTGCTACATCTTTTCAGATAAGTGTCTCATCAGTTCTGTCTTTCAAAATGTATAAGACTTTCTCTAGCGCACTGGACTGGTTGGTCCCAGATGCTACACTACAACAGCATCCCCTGCGCACATGTTAGAAATGCAGATTTTTGTACTAGCCACCACTGAATCTGAAACTTTGGGCCTCAAGGGCTTGTTAAATATTGCTAGGCCTCACTGCTAATGGCTCATAGCTAGTGGAGGAGCCCTAGTGTGCCACTGGTTAAAAGCTCAGCTGCTAACTGCAGTCTACACTCACTTAGCTGCTCTACAGGAGGAAAGACCTGGCAGTCTGTTCCCATAAAGATTACAGCCTAAGAAACCCTATAGGGCAGCTCTGCCCTATCAGGTAGGGTCCCTTTGAGTTACCAACTCATGACACACAACAAAGGTGAAGTTAAAGATTTGCAAATCCAGTAAGCTGTGAATTCTAATCCTAGATATGTATCCTAAAGAAATTCTCACACATTCATCAAGGAGACTTGTAGTAAGATATACATTGAAGTATCAACCAAAGAATGGATGAATAAGTTGTTTTATTATCCATACTATGGCATACTTTATAGTGGTAAAAATCAATAAACCAGAAGTATATGTATCAACATACCTTAATGTGGGAAAAGAAAACCATCTATATAAAAATTTAAAACAACACATTTTATATTTATGGATGAACACATACATAGCAAAAGTACAAAACCATGTATGGGAATAATGGTTACTTCTGAGAGGGGAGACTTTCACTTATATTTGTAATGTTTTATTTCTTAAGCCAGATGGAAGGTACTCATTTTGCATATTCTCTATACATTTTGGTATGCCTAAAACATTTCATAATTTTTTTTTCTTTATGATCATATCTAGAACCTAAAATGAGAAGACAGAAGGACTCTTACTACTGACAACTTTTTTTTTTTTTTTTTTTTTTGCTTTGAGAAGGATAAAGTTTCAAAGAGGAGGAAGGGGACAGGCAGGATAGAGGTGCTCTGGGGAAATGTTATTCCACTCAAATGGAAGTGACCAGACTGAAGAGTCACCAAAAGATAAGGCAGGCTTTGGAGGTAGGCCCTATCATCCCCTCACCAAAAGGTTGGCAATACCAGTTATAGTCCTAGATATTCACAAAACAGAATTTTGTTTTCCCAGCAGGCTCTGATTGTGTTGAAATACCCTACTGGTTTGTCTGTTATACCTCTGAGAATGTGTCCATCTTTGCCAGTACAGTGCTATCTCAAGAACAGATAAAACCACAGGCCTGAAGGATACAACCCCAAAGAATAATATTCGTACATTAAAATTGAGGCTGGCAAGTCTTCGTCTCACTTACTTTGTACAAGCTATCAAAAGGCACCAATCTGGGGGAAAATCAATCATGCTTGAGTAAAGCAGAGGTCAGCAAGAAAGAGGAACACCTTCAAGGAGATGAATTGACACAGTGGCTAAAACAGTGGGCTCAAACAATTATGAAGGCGGCACAGGACTAGGCAACATTCTGTAGACATAAGGTCACTGTGAGTCCCAACCAACTCAATGGACCAAACAATAACAACAACAGAAAAGATAACTGAAGGACAAAATTAAAAGCTCAGGTTAGTTGAAGGTTCCCAACCTGCTTCAACTGCAAGAGCAGACAGGTCTGAGATTCCACTAAGATTGTAACCTTATCAGAAAATGTCACCATGATTATAAAATTTATTTTGAACTTAACTAGTTAATAGCAATGATATTGTTTTTAAAAGCTTGAAAATATAGTTAAATTATCTGTTAATGTGCTCATAACAAAGTCTTTAGAAAGACAGAAGAATGTGATAAACTGTTCAAAAGAAAAGTTTGAAGACAAAAAATAGAAAATGTGTTCGAAAATTTGTCTTTAAACTTCATTCTGATTTTATATTTATTTGAGTCTCTATTTCTTTTTTGTGTCTTACCCTGGAACTAAGGCACTTGGCTGCTAACCAGAAGGCTGGCGGTTCAAACCCACCAGCCACTCCTCGGAAGGAAGGTTGGGCAATCCTACTTCCATAGTGATA
>NW_006921949.1:1521287-1548920 GCF_000298275.1 Orycteropus afer afer
ACTGCCTCGGAAACCCAAGGAGGGGTCACTATGAGTCGGGGCCGACTCGACGGCAAATAACAACAACAACAACAACAACCCTGGAAATTATCCTGCAACACTTTTTGTCTGTTAGAATTCTTGTTCTTCGTTTTCTCTGACAATGCTGGGCATTCTAGACAGCAGACGACAGCAACTCCTGGCAATTTTTCTCCTCATTTTCTGACAAAATAAATTTTAATTTTGGCTGAGGCTGCAGGCAAGGTGGAAGTTAACACTGGCCCACCTAGACTTCTCCTTTTTCGATTGGTAATTAAAGTAAATACAAATCTTGCTAGACTTTCTAATAGTGTAATGTCTAACTGCAAATCATCACATGCCCTTAGCTCACTGTATACTCTGAGGCCACACCATTGGTAATGTATCTAAAAATGGGGAGACCATAGAACAAGGTCATTAAAAAGTGTGAGGAGATGAGTGGTTTGCTGCTGTTGTTTTTAGAACAAGTTCAATAAGTTATGGTGTCCTTATCAAACTGTCACTACCAACTTTCTTGATAGGATCTGACGTGTGAGGTACATAAACCTGTTCTGGTGAATCAGTATGGCCTGTGTGGAAAAGGTTAGATAAAGACAGAATATTGCCCGAAACATGCTGTTTAATCTTGGTGATAACAAGAAAGAAAATGGAGGTGTGAAGTGAGTTACCATTGAGGGTTGTCTCAGTAAGCAATTTGTATGTATGAGGTGTGGAGAAGTTAAGAGGGGTTACATTCTTTAACACTGTCATTCACAAAAAAGAGCAGGTCTGATTTCACTAAGGCTTTGACTCTGTTCCAGTGACTAAATAGTTTATCAGGTGGTACCATTTCTGCTACTAGAAAGCAGATGGTTTTCCTGTCACATGTATAGTCTATCTCCTTTCTTCTTTTAGCTATTAATGAGGAGAAACAGGAACTTATTTTAGATAAATCTTTTCTAATAAAACATAAAATTTGAATTCCAAGAGTAATAGTACAACACTAAATCTTACAAGGATGGAAATAGGAAATCCTGTGCCTAAATAAAGAATACTCATTTATTCCCAAAAATTCCATGTGAATATCTTTGTCATGGATGCTAAGAGTTTACTTCTTGTGGACAGTTATTTTCAGTGGTGTGCTAGCAAACTGGCTCCTTGAAGGAAAAAAAAAAAAAGGAAAAACCTTGATTTTGTACCATTTGCCAATTTTCATGGTGTAAATGGTCTCACCATGGCAGATTTTGATCTACCAAAGGTAGTTCCAGTATACCACTGGTTATTTTTCCCATTTTGTTTCATTTCTAGCTGGACGTTTATATAATTGGCACTAAAGAACTCACACAAAGGTTGAAACCCTTTCCCAGATCACAGTCTTCATATTTCTGTTTTATGTGATTACTTCACACAACTTGTTGTTGTTGTTTTTTCCCATTTTGTTTCATTTCTAGCTGGACGTTTATATAATTGGCACTAAAGAACTCACACAAAGGTTGAAACCCTTTCCCAGATCACAGTCTTCATATTTCTGTTTTATGTGATTACTTCACACAACTTGTTGTTGTTGTTATGTGCCGTCGAGTGGGACCCGACTCACAGTGACCCCTCCTTGGGTTTCAGAGGCAGTATCACTATGGAAGTAGATTTCCCTATCTTCCTTCCAAGGAGTGGCTGGTGGGTTTGAACCGCCAGCCTTCTGGTTACCAGCCAAGTGCCTTAGGCACTATGCTACCAGAGCTCCTTCACACAACTTAGGGATGTTCTAAGTTCTAGCAATAGCTGCACCCTATGCTTTGTGACTAGTTTGCATCTTTACGTTCTCTGTTAATAGAGTTTTTCAAAGCCCTTTGGCTCACTTTAATATTTCTCCCTACTTGTCTTTTTGCCCCACTTAATCATGAGTCCATTGCAAGAAGCAACAAAATCTCACAGAACAAAAAAGAACAAGAGTGATAGAAAGGTAATCATAGCTCTTTGATTTCCTTTAAGTGATAAAGTACACATTCATCATTTTAAAAAAAGGTACTTAGAGTTGGCGGTGAGGAATCCTACCCGCAGAGGAGAGAAGCTGGCTTCTAAATGAAATGTAGACAGAAGTCTGGTCTCTCTTACACATCTGCTGGGAATTATTCCTTTAAGATTAGATCATGGCATTAATGCATGTTACTTTATCAGCAAAAACATCTTTTGAAGACTTTTTTCACGACACTAGGCAAAAAAAAAAAATGGTTTTCTTGGTCTTTTAAAAAATTATTGTTTCTCATTCTTATGATGCCAAAGAGATACTAAAGTTTGGCACTTTTTAAATAATCAGGATAATTTTGAAAGCAGAAAACTCTTAAGTGACTTTCCTGTCTATTTTCTGAATTTAATCTAGTTGGAGAGTTATTGTCATTATTTAAATGTTTCAATAACATAATATATTTGAAATATAAGGTACCATATATAGAAAATTATGACTAATTAAAAAGTGAAGTATATGTTCTATGGTGCTATGGTTTGTTCTCAGCAGTTAAAAGCAAACTTATAAGAAGGCTGTCAATTTATGGGTTTCCTTCGTTTTTTATGTGGTGTGTATGTATAAATTGTTCTTTAATTTGCAATTTTTGAGGAAATATTTTATTTAGGATGGAAGCAATGTGACCATTTTACCTCTATTCTGAAGTTATACTGTATAATTGGATTGGTACAACCAGTCTATTCATGCTGAGTAAATGTGTGATATCTTCCATGCAACCAAAGAATTCAACAATTGGTTTTTTAATTAATTTAGAGAAGTTTTATATAAGACTATGTAGAGCTCTGATGGCACAGTGCCTAAGGCATCTGACTGCTAACCAGAAGGGTGGCAGCTCAAACCCACCAACCACTCCATGGAAGGAAAATGAGGCAATCTACTTCCATAAAGATTTTCCACCTCAGAAACCCAATGGGGGTCGCTATGAATCGGGATTGACTCAACAGCAGTGAGTTTGGTTTGGTTTTGGTTATGTGAAGTCTATGCCCATTTCACAGTTAAATTTCATAATGTTCATCATATGGATTTCATAATGTCCAAAACTGAGCTCTTATCTATATGGCGTAGCCCTGCCCCCACTAAAAGGGCTTTATCTGCAGTTTTCTCCATCTCCTTTGCTGGCAGTGCTATCATTCCAGTAGTTCAGGCCAGATACCTTGGACTTTTGTCTTTATCTCACACCCACACCCAGTCCATCAGGATATTTTGTTGATTCTATCTTTAAAATATATACAGAATTCCACCACTATTTACCACCTTAGTTCAAAGGACCATCAAATTTCATGCAGACTACTATAATACCATCACTAGTCTCCTTGCTCTTACCCTTGTTTTCTTACAATTTATGATTAACATAGCAACCAAATGAAAACCTTTGAAAATTTAAGTCACATTGTTATACTTCACTATTCAGAACCCTTCAGTAGCTCTTCATTTCAGAGTGAAAACCCAAATCCTCACAATGGCCTCCCCTCAATCTCTCTGATACCTTTTATTACTTTCCCCATCACTCACTTAGTGCCAACCACACAGTATCCTTATTACTGTTCATCAAATAAGCTAGGTGTGACCCCCATCATAAGGCTTTATACTGGCTGCTCCCCTCTCCCCAGACAGTCCTCCCCCAGATGCCTGCATGACTAACTCCCTCACCTACTTCAAGTTTTTCCTCAAATGGCACCTTCTCAATGAACCCTGCACTAACCACTCTGCTTTAAATTGAAATCCAGCTGCTCCTCATATGCTCAATCTTTCTCACCCTGTTTAGTTCCATTCAATAGCACTTTAGCTGTATTTATTGTTTATGGTTCATCTCCCACCCTAGAATGCCATCCATGAGGGCAAGGATTTTTTTATCAGTTTTGTTCACTATTGTTCCAAGTGGCTAGAATCATGCCTGACAAATAAGTAGATACAAAAACTATTTGCTGAATGAATGAAGAAAGCAGTACATTTAAAAAACAAAACTAGGGATCCATACAGGGTTACTATAAATTTTGAAATTTAATATCACCATCATTTTATAAAGAAAGGGCATGTTGACACTTAAAATGAAGGAAGGATACAATATAATCTCAAGTTAGGAAATACTCTGAAATTCAATAAATTTAGCTTTAGGAAAACCTTCCTACATTTTCCTTTTCTCACTTTAAAATAGACACTTTGTCACAGATGGACAAAGATACACAGACCACTTCTGGGAACCACTGGCCTATTAGAAAACACATTTTTTATCTCTATTGCTTCCTTGAGTATCTGATCATTATAGAAGCAATATTCTAGTGCCTAACACTAGAAAGAGCTGAGGGCCAGTATGTACTGTATAGAAAGCAAATCTGTAAGGCTTCAGACCTGCAACTGATTTGATAGGCAAGTGATATAACCATATGATATCTGTTTTCTCATCTGTCCCATAGGAACAAAAACAGCTACCTTACCTACCTAGCAGGGTGCTAGCACCATCAAAAAATAAGGTAAAGGAGAAAAACCAAGCTTTGACAAAGGTAAAGGCCCTATAATGATAAGAGCTAACATTTAGTGGATATTTATTTTAAGCCAGACACTTATCTAAGCACTTTACCGGTATTAACTCATTTAATCCTTATAAATATCTCTACGTAGTAGGCTCTATTATTATCTCCATCTTACAGATGAGGAGAAGGCTGAGATTTAGAGAAGTGAAACAATTTGTTCAGGTCACACAGTAAATAAAAGGGCTGGAATATAAAACCCGAGAGACTTCAGAAAGTCTGCCCTTCACCACTGGGCAGCCAAACCTCTCTCTGCACAAGCCATGCTGTTTTTATAGTACACCTTATCCTTGCCTACACAGTTCATAATCCAGTGGCGTGAAAGAAGATGACAACATCAAAAAAAATAAAACCATGAGAAACAGTGTTCGGTGGAAAAGGATTGTTATGTGCCGTCGAGTCGGCCCCGACTCATAGCAACCCCTCCTTGGGTTTCCGAGGCAGTATCACTACGGAAGTAGGATTGCCCAACCTTCCTTCCAAGGAGTGGCTGGTGGGTTTGAACCGCCAGCCCTCTGGTTAGCAGGCAATATGTAAAAATTATAAATGAAAGAATGAACCAAGAGTTCAGTTTAGTGAAATTAACCTACAATTGCTTCATGACAGAGGGAATTTTGAAATTGGATAGAAGGAAGAACGTGGCATTGAGAGACAGGTCATGTTCCAGGTGGAAAGAACATTGTGCAGACAAGCTATTAAGACAAATGTAGGAGACAGCAATGTGTCTACATGATGCCAAAACATCTGGTCAATTCCATTTAGGGAAAAAAAAAAAAAAAACAACTCCATCCATATAGTGAAGTTCTTCAGTCAATCCAGATGTTTGGCGTCTTGTAGACAAAACATCCAGATGATTAACTGAAGATTTGACGGAGTTGACTGGATTAACCAGATGTTATAGTATTGTATAGACATAGTGTCAGGACATTTGCTTGGCTGGAGTAGAGTCCAGCTGTAAAGGAGATAGATGGTCCGGGCAAGGAGAGGGGGCTTTGGAGCAGAGGGTCTGGAGCTGGGATTTGATGCAAGAGACAATTGGGAGCTGCTAGAGGAGAAGTGTGATGGAAATGATGCTTGAGGAAGAGGATTCTAAAAACTGTGTGTGGGGGGGAGGGGAATAAAACCTGGCAGGAGGATAAGTTGTCACAGGAAAGAGGATGTTAGCAGAGTGCAGGTGTGTGTGAGGTAATTAGAGCCTGGACCAGAATCAGGCTTGGGAAAGCAACAGGAAAGAGCAGATCTGAAAAACATTACAGAAAAAGAACAGGAAGTCATGATGGGCTAGACAAGGGAGTGAAATTGCACATCATCCCAAGGTTAGAAGCTTCTAGGCCTGGGAAAGCAGCTGCTGTCAGCCTCACCACAGTAGTAAACCAAGAGGGAATCCCCAAGAGACTCCTCCCCTCAACCCCCACTCCAGAGGCCACAACCAGGCCTACAGGCTGAGGAACTTAAGAGATCAGAAACACAACCCCTCAGGCTAAGGTTCCTTAATTGTTTTACAGCCACCTAAATTGATTAAAAGGAACTCTGGTATCATAGTGCCTAAGGCATTTGCCTGCTAACCAGAAGGCTGGCAGTTCAAACCCACCAGCCACTCCTCAAAAGGAAGGTTGGGCAATCTACTTCCATAGTGATACCACCTTGGAAACCCAAGGAGTGGTTGCTATGAGTGGGGTCCGACTCAATGGCACATAACAACAGTAGTACAAAATGTAAACTAAGATGTACAAGGGTAGAGCAAAATAGATGAAATGAGATTATGGGAAATTATACATTGCCTAAATTACATTTCTAAGCATTATAAAAGGCTGTTAGTAAACAAGAGTTAAAGACTGAATCCAGGTTACAATATGATAAATTGTATAATGTTGTTGTTGTTGTTATGTGCCGTCGAGTCGGCCCCGACTCATAGCGACCCCTCCTTGGGTTTCCGAGGCAGTATCACTACGGAAGTAGGATTGCCCAACCTTCCTTCCGAGGAGTGGCTGGTGGGTTTGAACCGCCAGCCATCTGGTTAGCAGGCAAGTGTCTTAGCCACTATGCTACCAGGATCCTTAATGTGTGAAAAGGAGCTCTGGTAGCATAGTGCCTAAGGCACTTGACTGCTCACCAGAAGGCTGGCGGTTCAAACCCACCAGCCACTCCTCGGAAGGAAGGTTGGGCGATCCTACTTCCGTAGTGATACTGCCTCGGAAACCCAAGGAGGGGTCGCTATGAGTCGGGGCCGACTCGACGGCAAACAAGAACAACAACAAAAATGTGTGAAAATTTGGAATGTACTACTGAGTTAGATATTTCCCAGAACTCTTTTTCATTCCAAATATTTCATTTGATAAGAATCAAGTTTATCTTTAGAAATAGTCGCAAATACCAATTTATTAAGATTCAAACTATGATATAGGGCATGCTTCCACTTATAAAAAAAATTCTAATATCCATGCAATTGTATGGTTTTGCAAATTTGCAGTTTCAGATATTTTCAGCCACAAGCCCACACAGCCAGTTGTGTGCCCTCGTTTCTGCTGGGAAGGAACCTTCAATAGCCACTAATCTTTCTTTGTTCATGGTTTGGTACTGAATTGAAACGCAATCCCTTCTCCCCACCTCCCACCCCTGGAGCAATTCAGAATATTGTATCATAAATGCATTAATGTTATTCAGAATCACCCTGGAGAAGGTGGAGGGGTCAGGAAACTTTATAATCAGTTTCCCAGGCCATAGAAGGGTCGATATTTCTGGGTGGTTGTTGTTAGGTGCCACTGCAACTCACAGCAACCCCATGTGACAGACGGGCCAAGGAATCTGTTTTTTAACAAGATCCCCCAACTAATTCTGATGCCTGTTTTTTTGAGGATCAGACTTACACAGATACTGCTGTAGAACAAGATTGTTGTCGTTGTTAGGTGCTGTTGAGTTGGCTCCAACTCAGCGACTATGTACAACAGAACGAAACACTGCCCATTCCTGTGCTAGCGCTCACAATCCATGCTATGCCTTACCCCATTGTGTCAGTCCATCCCATTGAGGACCTTTCTCTTTTGCAGTGATCCTCCAGTTTACCAAGCATGATATCCTCCAGGGAGTAGTCCCTTCTGAGGATATGACCAGAGTAGGTGAGATGAAGTCTGGCCATTCTCACTTCCAAGAAGCATTCTGGATGCACTTCTTCCGGGACAGATTTGTTAGTTCTGTTTGCCAACACCGTGACTCAAAAGCATCAACTCTTCTTCGGCCTTCCTTATTCATTGTCTAGCTTTCACATGCATATGAGCCAACTGAGAATACCATGGCTTGGGTTAAGCACACCCTAGCCACTCCTCGGAAGGAAGATGGGGCAATCTACTTCCGTAGTGATACTGCCTCGTTAACCCAAGGAGGGGTCACTATGAGTCGGGTCCGACTCCATGGCACACAACAACAACAGTCTTCAAAGAGACATCTTTGCTCTTTGGCACTTTAAAGAGGTCTTTGGCAGCAGATTTGCCCAGTGCCATACGATACCCGATTTCCTGACTGCTGCTTCCATTGGTAGGCACTTGACTGATAACCAGAAGGCTGGTGGTTCAAACTCACCAGCCACTCCTCCAATGGAAGGTTGGGCAATCTACTTCCGTAGTGATACTGCCTTGGAAACCTAAGCAAGTGTCGCTATAAGTGGGGTCTGACTCGATGGCACATAACAGCAACAGCAACAGCTTCCATTGGTGTTGATTGTGGATCCAAGTAATATGAAATCTTTGACAACTTCAATTGTTTCCTCATTTATCATGATGCTGCTTATTGGTCTAGTTGTGAGGATTTTCATTTTCTTTATTTTGAGGTATAATCCACACTGCAGACTGTAGTCTTTAATCTTCATCAATAAGTGCTTCAAGTCATCTTCCCTTTCAGCAAGCAAGATTGTGTCATCCGCATATTGCAGTTTGTTAAGGAGTCCTCCAATCCTGATGCCACGTTCTTCTCATATAGTCCACCTTCTCAGATTATTTGCTCAGCATACAGATTGAATAACTATGGTGAAAAGATACATCCCTGACATACTCCCTTTCTGATTTTAAACCATGCAGTATCCTCTTGTTCTGTTCGAACGACAGCCTCCTGGTCTATGTACAAGTTCCTCATGAGCACAATGAAGTGTTCTGGAATTCCCATTCTTCTCAATGTTATCCATAACATGGCCTCCAGCCTCACAGCAACACACAAGCCACCACAGTACGACAATCTGATAGACAGAGTAGTGGAGAGCAAAAAGTCCCAAAACACAAAACTCACTGCCGACAAATCAATAGTGACTCATAGCAACCCCTCCTTGGGTTTCTGAGGCAATATCTCTACAGAAATAGATTGCCCATCTTCCTTTAGAGGAGTGGCAGAGGAGAAGCCCAGAAGACCAGTAGGACCACTTTTCCTCCATTCACAGAACTAGCTACTAAACCCATTCCTGAACACAATATTTACATGATAAAAACCAAACCAAACTCATTGCCTCAAGTCAGATCTTTACAAAGAGTGGCTGGTGGGTTTGAACTACCAGCCTTCTGGTTAGCAGTCAAATACCTTGGGCACTAGGCCACCAGAGCTCCTTTTTACATGATGTTGTTGTTGTTATGTGCCATTGAGTCAGACCCAATTCATAGTGACCCCTCCTTGGGTTTCTGAGGCACTATCTAGCATAGTGGCTAAGACACTTGCCTGCTAACCAGACGGCTGGTGGTTCAAACCCACCAGCCACTCCTCGGAAGGAAGGTTGGGCAATCCTACTTCCGTAGTGATACTGCCTCGGAAACCCAAGGAGGGGTCGCTATGAGTCGGGGCCGACTCGACGGCACATAACAACAACAACAACAATCACTACAGAAGTAGATTGCCCCATCTTCCTTCCGAGGAGTGGCTGGTGAGTTTGAACTGCCAGCCTTCTGGTTAGCAGTCAAGTGACTTATGATGTTAGCAAGTCTTTCTAGTGCTCCAAGCCTAAGTGAATCACTTATTTATCAGCTAGGAAAAAAAAGTTGGGTTCACTGAAACAATGGGTGATTTATCCAGGTATTTGAATATACCCTTCCCATAGCCATCATTTTAGAAGAAATACCTCAAAGTTAGTAGATAGCAAACTAGTTTCTCAAAAGGCTAATCAGTAGAATGTCCCCCATCATCACATCAATATTAGGGTGTTTGTTCTCTGCATATAATCTCTTCAAAAACAAACCAAACCAAATCTCTTAGGTGCCTCTTTTTTGGCAGAACAAACGATGCTTACAAGAAAAATTAGTGTATTTCCTTTCTTCTGGTACTAAGATTCCATTTACAATCAACTAATTCTTCTAAACTTCTTTGTCCCAAAGATATAGAACGGAAAAGAGTGAAATGGGAAAATTTATCAGAGACTCTTAGTTACCTAAAGTATCACAACTGAAAGCGAATTTAACTTGCTTTGAGTGATACTTTTGAAACACATCAAGAATTTCATATGGGAGAGAACAATCATGGGAAAATAGAAGGGTTGTGTTTGCAGAGAGAGAAAGCTGAGGGGCAAGAATGCATGGGGGGAAGGACACAGGAAAGAGGTCGCTGTTGCATTGTGGTAAACTGTAGTCAATGTCATGAGACAAAGCGTATATGAGATGCTTTATGGAAAGTGAATTTGCTCCGTAAACTTTCACCCAAATCACAATTGTTGTTGTTGTTGTTGTTATGTGCCGTCGAGTCGGACCCAACTCACAGCGACTCCTCCTTGGGTTTCTGAGGCAGTATCACTATGGAAGTAGACTGCCCCATCTTCCTTCCGAGTGGCTGATGGGTTTAATAATGAAAAAAAAAATGAACACAAAGAGAGAAAAAAAAAGAATTTCATATGTAAGCCAAGTAATTTTAACTTGAGTAGTAATTCCTTCCCACTTTTCCATTCTCCTGCTACTTTCAAATCACACCTAGCAACTACACAAAATGGTCTCATACCAGGAAGGACTTTAGACAAGATAGGACTGCAAAAGTAAACACTGAGAAATTTTCAGAACATGTAAAGTGCTTCCATTCTGGTACAGGTTAAAACAGAAAAAGATTTATTACCACTGATGTCTTTCTTATCCCTCACATAAAAATGATAACAATATAAATGGCTCCATCGTAAGCATAACATTGATGGTTAATAATATGCTGTTGTTGTTATATGCCGTGGAGTCAGACCCGACTCATAGCGACCCCTCCTTGGGTTTCCGAGGTAGTATCACTACGGAAGTAGATTGCCCCATCTTCCTTCCGAGGAGTGGCTGGTGGAATTGAACCGCCAGCCTTCTGGTTAGCAGTCAAGTGCCTAGGCACTATGCTACCAGAGCTCTCAGTTAATAATATAGATAAAGATAAAACATAATCACAGGAGATTCTTCCCTAGGGTACCTCATTGATTCAATTGCATTTTCTGCACAGATGCCCTTTTGATTAGGCATCCTAGGTGGTGCAAATGGTTCAGCACTCCATAACTAACTGAAAGGTTGGTTGTTCTAACTAACCCAACAAGATGCACCTTGGAAGAAGGCCTTGTAGTGGTCTGCTTCCAAAACTTGACAGAGCAGTTCTACCCTACACACATGGGGTCTCCATGAGTCAGAACTGATTCAATGAAAAATAGTTTAGTTTTCAGCTTTTGAGCACTGACCTTTTTTTCTTCAGAGACATTGCCAAACCATAAAGAATCTTTGGATAAATTAGAAAAGGCCCCATTTCTTTAAGACACGTGACTTCCATATATAAAAAATTGTTGTAATAGCTTCTTGTTGTTAAAACCAAACCCACCGCCAGCCAGTCGATTCCAATTGGTGCCATGAAATCAGTTCCGCCTCATAACAAACCTATGTCAAATAGAACGAAACACTGCTCACTCCTGTGCCATCCTCACAGAACTTGCTGTGCTTGAACCCATTGTTGCAGCCACTGTGTCAGTCCATCTCATTGATGATCTTCCTCTTTTTCACTGACCTCTACTTTACCAAGCATGATTCCTTCTCCAGGGAATGGTCCCTTCGGACAACATGACCAAAGTAAGTGAGAAGTCTGGTCAGCTGCACTTCTTCCAGGACAGATTTCTTCATTCCTCTGGCAGACCATGGTATTTTCAGTATTCTTTGCCAACACCATAATTCAAAGGCATCAACTCTTCTTTGGTCTTCCTTATTCATTGTCCAGCTTTCACATGCATGTGAGGTGATTGAAAATACCATGGCTTGGGTTAGCACACTTTAGTCTTCAAAGGGACGTCTTTGCTCCCTAACACTTTAAAGAGGTCTTTTGCAGCAGATTTGCCCAGTAAAATACATCATCTGATTTCTTGACTGGTGCTTCCATTAGTGTTGATTTTGGAACAAAGTAATACGAAATCTTTGAGAACTTCAATCTTTTCTGCATTTGTTTTGATGCTGCTTATTGGTCCAGTTGTAAGGATTTTTGTTTTCTTTATGTTGAGATGTAATCCATACTGCAGGCTGTCGTCTTTAATCTTCATCAGTAAGTGCTTCAAGTCATCTTCACTTTCAGCAAGCAAGGTTGTGTCGTCTACATATCACAGGTTGTTAGTCTTCCTCCAATCCGGATGCCACATTCTTCTTCATATAATCCAGTTTCTTGGATTATTTACTCAGCATATATACTGAATAAGCATTGGGAAAGGATACAACCCTGATGCACAACTTTCCTGATTTTAATCCATGCAATATCCCCTTGTTCTGTTCAAATTACTGCCTCTTGGTCTGTAGAGAAGTTTCACATCAATACAATTAACTGTTCTGGATTTCCCATTCTTCACAATGTTATCCATAATTTGTTATGATCCACACAGTTGAATGCCTTTGCATAGTCAATAAAGCACAGGTAAACATCTTTCTGGTATTCTCCACTCTCAGCCAAAATCCATCTGACATCAGTAATATAATAGCCCTCATTCCACATCCTCTTCTGAATCCGCCTTGAATTTCTGGCAGTTCCCTGTCAGTGTACTCCTGCAACCATTTTTGAATTATCTTCACCAACAGTTTACTTATATGTGATACTAATGATACTGTTTGATAATCTCTGATTTCAGTTGGACCTTTCTTTCGGTTGGGCACAAATATGGATCTCTTCCAGTCGGTTGGCCAGGTAGCTGTCTTCCAAATTTCTTGGCATACATGAATGAGCACCTCCAGCACTGCATCCGTTTGTTGAAACATTTTAATGGGTATGCTGTCAATTCTGGAAGTCTTCTTTTTGGCAGTTCCTTCAGTGAAGCTTGCACTTCTTTCCTCAGTATCGTTGGTTCTTGATCACATGCTGCCTTCTAAAATGGCTGAATGCTGACCAATTCTTTTTGGTACAGTGATTCTGTGTATTCCTTCCATCTTCTTCTGATGCTTTCTGCATTGTTCAATATTTCCCCCCTAGAATCCTTCAGTATTACAACTCAAGGCTTGAATTTTTTTTTCAATACCTTCAACTTAAGAAATGCCAAGTGTGTTCTTCCTTTTTGTTTTTCTAATTTCAGGTCTTTGCACATTTCATTATACTTTACTTTGTCTTCTCAAGCCACCTTTTGAAATCTTCTGATCTGCTCTTTTATTTCATCATTTCTTTCATTCCCTTTACCAACTCTCTGTTTAAAAGCAAGTTGCAGAAATCCATTTTGGTCTTCCTTTCCTGTCTTTTTATTCACCTTTTGGTTTCTTCATGTATGATGTTCTTAATGTCATCCTACAATTCGTCTGGTCTCAGGTCATTACTGTTCAGTGCATCAAATCTGTTCTTCAAATGGTCTCTAAATTCAGGTTGTATATAATCAAGGTTTTTGGCTCTTGTAGACTTGTTTTCATTTTCTTCAGCTTCAACTTGAACTTATGTATGAGCAATTGATGGTCTGTTCCATAGTCAGCTCCTGGCCTTCTTCTGACTGATGGATGATATTGAGTTTTGCCATTGCCTCTTTCCACAGATGTAGTCAATTTGATTCCTATGTATTCCATCTGGTGAAGTCTACATGTATACTCATCATTTATGTTGTTGAAAAAAGATAATTTATAATGAAGTTGTTGGTCTTGCAAAATTCTATCATACAGTCTCTGTTGTTATTTCTATTACCAAGGCCATATTTTCCAACTACCAGTGCTTTGTCTTTGTTTCCAGTTTTGCATTCCAATCACCAGTAATTATCAATACATTCTGATTACATGTTTGGTCAATATCAGACTGCAGAACTGATAAAAATCTTCAGTCTCTTCACCTTTGGCTTTAGTGGTTGGTATGTAAATTTGAATAATAGTAGTATTTACTGGTCTTCCTTATAGGCACATGGATATTATCCTATCATTGACAGCATTGTACTTCAGGACAGATCTTGAAATGTTCTTTTTGACAATGAATGTGACACTGTTCCTCTTGGAATCTGTCATTCCTGGCATAGTAGACTATTTTATTGTCCAATTCAAAATGGACAATACCAGTCCATTTCAGCTCACTAATGCTTACGATATCAATCTTTATGCATTCCATTTCATTTTTGACAACTTCCAATTTCCTAGATTCATACTTCTTCATACAGTCTATGTTCCAGTTATTGATGAATATTTGTGGCTGTTTCTTCTAATTTTGAGTCATGCAAATGAAGGTTCTACAAGCTTTGCTCTACCCATGTCATTAGGTCAACTCTACTTTGAGGAGGCAGCCCTTCCCCAATGTATTTTGAGCGGCTTCCAATCTGAGGGACTCAGCTTCCAGCACTATATCAGACAGTGTTTCAGTGCTGTTTATAAGGTTTTCAGTGGCCTGTTTTTCAGAAGTGGATGGCCTGGTCCTTCTTCCTAGTCTGTCTTAGTCTGGAAACTCCACTGAAACCTGTTCACCATGGGTGACCCTGCTAGTATTTGAAAAACGGTGGCAGAGCTTCCAACATCACAGCAACTCACAAGTAACCACAGTACAAAAAAACTATCAAACAGGTTGGTTTAATCAGATCTGTTATTTTCACATTTTGCCAAAAGAAACCTTCAATATTATAATTCAAGGCTTAAATTTTTTCTTCTGTTCTTTCACCTTGAGAAATGCCAAGTGTGTTCTTCCCTTTTGGTTTTCTAACTCCAGGCCTTTGCACATTTCATTATAATACTTTACTTTGTCTTTTGGGGCCACCCTTTGGAATATTTTGTTCAGCTCTTTTACTTAATTTCTTCCATTTGCTTTAACTACTCTCCATTCAAAAGCAACTTTCAGAGTCTCTTTTGACATCCATTTTGGTCTTGTCTTTGTTTCCTGTCTTTTTAATTACCTTTTCCTTTCTTCATGTATATGTCCTTGGTGTTATCCCACAATTCGTCTAGTCTTCAGTCATTAGTAGTCAGTACATCGAATCTATCTTGAGATGGTCTCTAAATTCAGGTAGGATGTGCTTAAGGTCATACTTTAGCTCTTGTAGACTGGTTTTAATTTTCTTCAGTTTCAACTTGAATATGCATATAAGCAATTTATTTCTATTCTGCAATCAACCCCTGGCCTTGTTCTGAATGATGATATTGAACTTCTCCAACATCTCCTTCCACAGATATAGTTGATTTGATTCCTGTTTATTCCATCTGGTGAGGTCCATGTGTATACTTGCTATGTGTGTCTTTGAAAAAGGTATTTGCAATTAAGAGGTCACTGGCCTAGCACAATTTTATTATGGGATCTCCAGCATCATTTCTATCATCAAGCCTATATTTTCCACTTACTGACTGTAACTTTTGCATTCAGATCACCAGTAATTATTAATGCACCTTGGTTACAAAATTAGAAAAGGCTCCCTTTCTTCAAGACACTTAGCTTCCATGTATCAGAAACTGTTGCAAGATACTTGTTCTGGTTACCTAGTACTGCTCTGAGAGGAAATATACCACAAACGGGATGGCTTGACAAACAGGAGTTTATTCTCTTATAGTTCAGGAAGCTAGAAATCCGAGTTCAAAGTGCCGGACTCTAGGGGCTAGGTGAAAGCCGCTCGACCTTCGGCTTCAGCTCTCCCTCTTGCTTCCAGTCCACTCTTCACTCTTCACTCAGGCAGGTGCTGGCTGCTGAAGCTAACAAGCTCAAGATCAACAAATAAAATGGCACAGTCCCGATGTTACCAAACCACACAGCAGGCCATTAATTCAAGTCCATTGAAAGTCCCAAGGTCGGCAGAGCATGGCAGGCTGCTGAGCAACAACACGGCCACATGCAGGGTTCGAGCATGCCATAAGCTAGAGATCATTCCCAAAGCTGCTGCTTATATACAGGAAGCAGAGCACATTCCTAAAGCAGCTACTCAGCTGCTTGTGGTAGATCCCACCATGGAGCTGATTGCCAGTCTCGTGGGGAATAACTACCACCAGCTGCCCAGCCATTCAACCAGGCCCAACCAAATTGATATACAACTTGAACTGCCACAATACTATAACACTATAATATACTGGTTTTGTTTGAACAAGACAATTTACCATGTGCAAGAAAAGTTATCATAATAAATACCATATCTATATTGTTTATGATGTGAATGTTGCCTTCTTGGACATAGTACCCTTATGGAACGTTCAGCTGCACAGCTCTCCATGACAGTTATTCTTCCTTCCTCCTTCACTGTCAGTCTTCTCCATTTCTTAGTGAACCCAAATGTTTCTTGGACTCTTATTTAACACTGTTGTAACTGCTTTCTCAAAGATCACACACGATATTCCTTCTGCCAAATCCAAGTCTACCTTCTTGGAATTCTCTCCTCCCTTTCTTAATCTAATTCTCTTCCTCTTTTTCCTACCAGTAACTTTTTGTAAAAAATACATTTTACTGAAATATAATTTATAGACAGTGAAATACACAAAACTAAAGTCACATGGGTCAATGCTTTTTTTTCCTTTTTCTTTTTTTTTTTTTTACAGTGTTTCCTCCCTTTTCCTCCTACCTCTGGTAACCAACAAAGAAAGTTTCCTTCCATATATAAACGTTTCCTTGACTTTATACAATAATGCCTACTGATAGTTCTTGTCCTACTCCTGTCTTCTGGGACCTCCATTCTTAGTCTCTTGTTCTGAGGAATCTGGTCAATTTTCCCTGAGATTTAAATGGGCCTTGGAGCCAAAGTATTTAGCAGCTGGCAGCTGAAGGTGCTGCCTCCTCCAAGTGACTTAGCCTATACCACTTCACTATTTCCTACAGAAAATATTCCAGTCAAGTGCTTCTCTTCCTGTAAAAGCCTGGGACACAAGCCTCAAGAGTTAGTGACAAGAGTCTGTGGTTTGGACCATTTGACTTTCCATCTATCTGCAACAGCCCATAGTTTGTTAATGAAAAAGAGCTGGGAGTTTAGACTCTATAGTGACTAATAGAGTCTTCAGTGCACACACTGTCCAGGACCACAGTCCTCTGTCTCTGGCCCTAACCTTCTGAAATATTCTGGGGAAGATGGTTCTTCACCAAGCCTGCAATCCAATGGCCACCCAGTAAGAGGAGGAACAAAAACATTTTTTCCAGCCCACTGTGAGCTATATGAGTAGCTGATGTGTCTCTTCCATAGACTAGTGATAGTCCCAGGTTTAAAAATGAGGTCTTCATGATCTACTGGGCTGGAGCATCATGGTGTTCTTGGATGACATTCTAATATGACCCATGAACTGCCTCTGGCTCCCTGATGAACCCTCTCTGTGTGCATAATTTAGAAAATGTATTTTGTGCCTCTCTCCAAAGAAAATCTCCTCACTCCTGACAAGGGTTAGTAATATGCCAGAATAGCACCCTTATCTCTCTGTCTGTCTGCCTATCTGTCTGTCTGTCTATCATCTGTCTCTGTCTGTGTGCTCTCTCTCCCTGTCATTTCTAAAATATATGAAACACCCAGTAGTTCCTTAAGGCTTATTGGTTAATAATGGTACTTTTCCCCTTCTCTCCTGATAATTCTTTCAAGAGCCCCCTGAAGGAGCAGCCATTTCAAAGTCCATGGTAGCCAGAGAACTCTTCTAGAACTTGAATGCTATTCTCTGCCTTCTCTATTTGTGGTTAAAACTTATCAATAAGGGGAAAATGTTTTGTTTCATAACGCTGTTTCTCCAACTATCATATATTCTAGATATAAAGAAAACATTGACCTAAAACTATTAAAGCATCTCTAAGAGCCAAACTTTTTTCCCCCCACTTTTCAGCCAGTATGATGGGGGTAAGGTTTGGCATTTATAAAGTGGTTCAAAATTACTATCAGGCTAGAATATGGATTTGGTAGTCATTGGGTTGAAATGTATCTTGTTAAATTTTAGGGAGACTGCTTCCAGGATAGGACTTAGATGCTTCAGAATTTGTTGGAATGTGTACAACAGAAGAACAAAAAATCTAATTCTGGTTTAGTTGCCTGAAGGACTTCTATGAGGTAGACTCTATCAGGAAACAATTCCATCTTCCAGAGTGAATACTCTGTTTGCTTTTCCAGCCAGGAGTTTGGAAGAAGCTAGCAGGCAATGTGGTCATTTGGTAATGTCCTCCCCATCGCTAAGATGGATTAATGCAGGGAGATCTTACAACTAGTGAGTAATCAGTAGTGTTTTCAGGCCCTCCAAGATCCCCAAGGTGTGATTATTTTCATACGTAGATTTCTGTCATCATCCTCCAAAGGGTGCTTTGTCTTTTCTATTACTCTTCCCCTACTGGACTCTCAAGACCATATTACAGGAACGGCATATTTTCCAAGTCATTGCTAATCTCCTTCATTCTCATATCAAATTGATGGGCACTTTAGAGACACTGCTAAAGTGTGAGGGTTCTGCTAACAAAATTGTACTGGTTTCCTTTTAAATAATTCTGGAAAGGTATGAACAGTTGTTTATTAAACTGATATTTAAAACCTCGTCAGATTCTATGTCTTCTATCATCCATACCTAATCTCCACGTTAATATTAAGATGGCATGGACCTACTAAGATCTCGGCTGTGAACAACCAAATTGAAACAACAACCCTAAATATGTAAGATATGAGTTGTAAAGTTAACTAATCTGCATTTTTTAGAATTTATTGTCATTCATTACCTGAGCTTTCCTCACTACCACCACCACCACCACCCAACTCTTCAGTTTGTATTGAACTTCATTCTGGGACTAAACAAACAGTCCTATGAAATGGGAAGGTGGAGATTAGTAGGGTTCACCATCTGGAGTCAAATAATTTTAAGTTCTAGCTCTGCCAACAACTAGCTGGGAGTCTGTGGTAGTTAAATTTGTATGTCATCTTGGCTGGACCTGGTTGAGTGGTTGGGCAGCTGGTGGTAGTTATTTCCCATGATGAGACTGGCAATCAACTCCATGGTGGGATCTACCACAAGCAGCTGAGTAGGTGCTTTGGGATGTGGTCTGCTTCCTGTATTTAAGGAGAAGCCTTGGGAATAGTCTCTAGCTTATGGCACGCTTGGACCCTGCATGTGGTGTGCCATTGTTCAGCAGCCTGCCATGCTCTGCCAACCTTGAGACTTTCAATGGACTTGAATTAATGGCCTGCCATGTGGTTTGGTAACATCAGGACTGTGCCATTTTATTTGTTGACCTTAGGCTTATTAGCCTCAGCAGCCAGTAGCTGCCTGAGTGAAGAGTTGCCTTGAGCTTCAGTGGGCTGAGAGTAAGAGGCAGAGCTGAAGCCCAGGGTCGAAGGGCTTTCACCTTGCCCCTAGAGCCTGGCACTTTGAACTTGGATGTAAAGCCTCCAAACTGTAAGAGAATAAACTCCTGTTTGTTCAAGCTATCCCATTTGTGGTATATCCTTGTCAGAGAGGCACTAGGTAACCAGAACAGAATAGTCTGAGTGAAGAAAAGCCTCTAGCTTCAGTGAGCTGGGAGCAGGAGGCAGAGCTGAAACCCAAGGCTCAGGGGCATTCACCCAGCCCCAAGAGCCTGACTCTTTGAACTTAGACTTCTAGCCTCCCAAACTGTAAGAGAATAAACTCCTGTTTGTTCAAGCCATCCCATTTGTGGTATATTTTTGTCAGAGTAGCACTAGGTAACCAGAACAGAGTCCTTAGATGATACACCTAAACTCTCTGAGCTTTGGTTTCCTCATCTGTAAATTTGGCTTATACTTTACTTCAAAGGGGTATGGTGAGGATTAAATGAGCTAATAATCATAAGCTTAGCATGTTGTTGTTAAATGCCATCAAGTCAACTCCAACTCATAGTGATCCTATGTAAAGCAGAACAAAACACTGCCTGGTCCTGCACCATCCTCACAATCCTTGCTATGCTTGAACCCATTGCTGCAGCCACTGAGTTAATCCATCTCGTTGAAGGTCTTCCCTGTTTATGCTGACCCTCTACTTTACCAACCATGATATTCTTCTCCAGGGACTGGTCCCTTCTGACAACAGGACCAAGTAGGTGAGATGAAGTCTACTCATTCTTGCTCCTAAGGAGCATTCCCACTGTACTCCTTCCAGGACAGATTTGTCCATTCTTCTGGCAGTCCCAGGTATTTCCAGCATTCTTCACCAACACCACAGTTCAAAGGCATTAACTCTTCTCCGGTCTTCCTTATTCTCTGTCCAGCTTTCATGTACACCTTAGTCTTCAAAATTACATCTTCACTCCTTAACACTTTAAAGAGGTATTTTGCAGCAGATTTGCACAGTGCAACAGGATGTGTAATTCTCGACTGCTCCTTCCATGGGTGCTGATTGTAGATCCAAGTAAAATGAAATTCCTCACAACTTCAGTCTTTTCACGATTTATCATGATGTTGCTTATTGGTCCAATTAGGAGGATTTTCATTTTCTTTATGTTGAGATGTAATCCATACTGAAGACTGTAGTCTTTGATCTTCATGAGTAAGTGCTCCAAGCCTTCTTCACTTTCAGCAAGCAAGGTTGGATCATCTGCATATATGAGGTTGTTAAAAAGTTTTCCTCCAATCCTGATGCCATGTTCTTCATATAGTTTTGCTTCCTGGATTATTTGCTAACCATACATTTTGAATAAATATGGTGAAAGGATATAATCCTGATGCACACCACTCCTGATTTTAAACCACACAGTATCCCCTTGTTCTGTTCAAATAGTCATCTATGTACAGTTTCCTCATGAGCACAATTAACTGTTCTAGAATTCCCATTCTTCACAATGTTATCCATAATTTTTTATGACCCACACAGGCCAATGCCTTTGTATAGTCAATAAAATACAGGTAAACATCTCGCTGATATTCTTTACTTTCACCCAAGTTCCATCTAACATCAGCAATGATATCCCTCATTCCATGTCCTCTTCTGAAACCAGCTTGAATTTCTGGAAGTTTCCTGTCAATATATCTCTGCAAATGTTTTTGATTTATCTTCAGCAAAATTTTACTTGTGTGTGATATTAATGATATTGTTTAATAATTTCCACTTTTTTTGGAATGGACACAAATATGGATCTCGTCCAGTCAGTTGACCAGGTAGCTATCTTCCAAATTTCTTGTCATAAACAAATAAGTACCTCCAGCACAGTATCTCAATGGGTATTCTGTCAATTCCTTGTTTTTGTTTTTTTGTTTTGTTTTGTTTTTGCCAACTCCTTCAGTGTAGCTTGGACTTCTTCCTTCAGTGCCGTTGGTTCTTAATTATATGCTTCCTCCTGAAATAGTTGAATATTGACCAATTCTTTTTGGTACAGTGACTGTGTATTCCTTTCTTCTTCTTCTTTTGATTCTTCCTGCATAATTAAATATTTTTCCCTTAGAATTCTTCAATATTGTAACTCAAGCCTTGAATATTTTCTTCAGTTCTTTCAGCTTCAGAAATGCCAAGTATGTTCTTCCCTTTTGGTTTTCTAACTCCAGGTTTTGTACATTCCATTATAATACTTGGCCTTTTCAAACTACCCTTTAAAATCTTCTGTTCAGCTCTTTTATTTCAATCATTTCTTCCATTTGCTTTACCTACTCTCTATTCAAGAGCAAGTTTCAGAGTCTCTGCTGACATCCATTTGGTCTTTTCTTCCTTTCTTATCTTTTAAATGACATTTTGCTTTCTTCGTGGATGATGTTCTTGACATCATCCCATAATTCACCTGGTTTTCAGTCACTGGTGTTCAATGCATCAAATCTAGTCTTCAGGTGGTCTCTAAATTCAGGTGGGATATAATCAAGGTCATATTTTGGCTCTTGTGGACTTGTTTTAATTGTCTTCAGCTTCAACTTGAACTTGCATTTGAGCAATTGATGATCAGTCAGTTTTTGACCTTGATTTGGCTGAAGATCTGAGTTTCTCTAGGAGCTCTGGTGGTGTGTTGCCTAAGGCAATTGACTGCTAACCAGAAGGCTGGTGGTTCAAACCCACCAGCCACTGCTCAGAAGCAAGATTGGGCAATCTACTTCCACAGTGATACCACCTTGGAAAACCAAGGAGGGGTCACTATGAGTCGGTTCCTACTCGACGGCAGTGACTTTGGTTTGGTTTGATATTGAGCTTTTCTATTGCTTCTTTGCACAGATATAGTCAATCTGATTCCTGTGTATTCCATCTGGTGAGGTCTACATGTATAGCTGCTGTATATCGTGTTGAAAAGGTATTTACAACGAACAAGTCATTGGTTGGTCTTGCAAAATTCTATCATGTGATCTCTAGTGCTATTTCTATCACCAAGGCCATATTTTCCAACTACTGGTGATTCCTCTTTGTTTCCAAATTTTGTATTTCAATCACCAGTAATAATTAATACATCTTGATCACATGTTTGGTAATTTCAGACTGCAGAATTTGGTTAAAATCTTCAATTTCCTCCTCTTTGGCTTCAGTGTTTGGTGTGTAAATTTGAATAATAGTAGTATTAACTTGTCTTCCTTGTCGATGTATAGATATTATCCTATCACTGACAGCACTGTACTTCAAGATAGATATTGAAACATGTTTTGTGATGATGAATTCCATGTCATTCCTCTTCAATTTGTCCACCATAGCATAGTACATTATATGGTTGTCTGATTCAAAATGGCCAATACTATCCATTTCAGCTCACTAATGACTAGGATATCAATTTTTATATGTTCCATTTTATTTTTGATGACTTCCTATTTTCATAGATTCATACTTTGTACATTCCTTGTTCCAATTATTAATGGATGCTTGCAGCTGTTTCTTCCCATTTTGAGTCATGCAACATCAGCAAATGGAGGTCCCAAAAGCTTTACTCCAATCACATCAGTAAAGTCAACTCTACACTAAGGAGGAAGTTCTTCCCCAGTCATATTTTGAGTGCCTCATCTTCTGCCACTATATCAGACAATGTTTCAGGGTTATTCATGAAGTTTTCCAGTAATATATCAGACAGTGTTTCACTGCTATTCATAGGGTTTTCACTGGTCAACTCTTTGAGAAGTAGATGGCCCCTTCCTTCTTCCAAGACTGTCTTAGTCTGGAAGCTCTGCTGAAACCTGTCTACCATGGTGACCCCCCTGGAATTTGAAATACTGGTGGCATAGCCCCCAGCCTCACAGAAACAGCAACAACCACAGTACAACAAACTGACAGACAAGCCTATGTCTTGTTGTTGTTGCTGTTGTTGTTGTTGTTATGTGCCCTCAAGTCGGACCCAACTCATAGCAACCCCTCCTTGGGTTTCTGAGGCAGTATCACCACAGAAGTAGATTGCCCAACCTTCCTTCCGAGAGCCTATGTCTTAGGTACCTTCTAAGCTTTTTCTTCCCTGTCACTCAAGTGCTGCTTTCTTCCTCCCACATCCCTTTAGCTTTCCAGTAGCTCTGACTTTCAAGTTATAATGCCATCCCCAACAGCAAAATTAGAATTGTAGAGAAAAGGGACAAATGTATCCCCAGAAGCTTGAAAGTTCTGATCAGCAACTCCACCCTCAAACACATGCTGTGTTACCACAGCTGAGCCCTGACCCTGATTCATGGTGGCCTAAGCCATGAGTCTGCAGTGGGCCCTGCCTTAACTTATGTCAGAATCACTAACAGCTTGGAAAACACAGATGTCTGCCCCATTCCCAACGCTGGGACTCTGTATTTTTAAAAGTTTCCTGGATGATTCTGATGGTAACCCACAGTTTGAGAAACTCTGGTTTCAGCAGCTAGTACACATCCTGATCTGTTTCTCCTAAGTCTTGGAAATGATTATCTTTCCTAAGCTACATAAACTTGTGGCATTTCCCTTAAACCCAGTTAGTTGTTGACTCTGGTTACCATGAGCCCAAACAAGTCACAGGAAATCAAGCTGCTGATTTTGGGTTATAAATCCTTCTTCCCTACCCCTAGTCCCTTGGGCCCAAAAGACAGAATGGACATCATATTTGAGCCAAAGGAATATAATCAAGAGAGCACTGGGATTGTAAAATCAGTAGCAGCTACTCTGGGACAATGGATGTGAATTTTAAAGATTTAAAGGCCTCAGGCTACAACAGTGATCAAAAGCAGATAAAAGACCCCTCTTCTTGCCAAGGCAATCTAACATGATGCAGCATTTACAGTACTGGAGAACTTCATAAAGTAACCCCAGTGAGACCTTGGTTTTATAAGAGAAAGGGAGGAAGAAGATAGACTATGATAAACCCTAATATGTTTAAAGCAAATGAGCAGAGCAAATTGTGTTTGTCAGTATTTTTGAGGGGTGCCAGGTGTGCTCACCAAGACCCTAGCCCTGTCTTCATTCAACTCCAGTTTCTAGGTACTTCCCTACACCCTGTCCACTGGAAAACAGGCCCCTGTGCTTCTGCCCTAAGCCCTCCCTCCATACCCACAGTCCAAGCTAACACCTTGGTTCCATTTTTAACATTTGCCTATTAAACTAGACAACAACCACAAGATGTAGAAGCTGGGATGGTGAGCTGCAAGAGCTGCATCAGGAGCTCCTTCAAGACTCACCACAAGGCCAAGTTAGTATAACAATCTATTGCAAGAGGAGACGCTGTGAAAGCAAAATGGAGGTGCACCTCACTCCATCTGCTCTTTGGCATTCTTCCCAGCTCTTCTTCCTGAGTAGGGTCCTAGTAGCTTCCTATTTAACATGCTTTAAATCTTTCTTCCTCTTCCTTCACCAGCCTGAAAACACGTCTCGTTTCACCCAGTATTATCATAGGATAAAAATGTTTTACTGCCAGGTATTGTTACTGACATCTCAGACCTTCCTGAGTCCTTTGATCACTTTCTTGTCTCCTCAAGGGCAAAGACAGCTTTTATGCAAATTATGAGGACAGGTGTGAGAACCTTCTCCAAGGAAAGACTGATAGTATCAAAGAGTCATCATCCCACACAGGGACTCTCCAGGTATCAGTAACTGTCTTCCCAGAGTTGGAAACAGCCAGGTGCCCCTTCCCAGTTTTTCCTGAGGCCCATATAGCAAGGTAAGAGTCCATTGGGAATGTTGGCTTTTCATCTGTTCTCTGGATCCTGAAACCTTGAACCCTGCCATTCTACAGCAGTGGTTAAGAAAGTTTCCCAGTCACTCCTCAAGATGTTCAACACCCTGGCTGTTCTATGCAAGTGTTCTAACCAACCCTGTGTTCCAACAAAAAGATGAAATTGCTTAAAATAAATAAATAAATCATAAAAATAAAATCACAAATAATATGAGCCTATAATAGATCTCATTAAAAGGAGACTGTAAAACCCTATACTTTCAAAATAAGAATGGCCTCTCGCAAGAATTATCTTCCAATTACTCGCCAGGATCTAATTTGGCTCTGGTTCTGGAGCAGGTCTCAGCCAAAGAATTGTCTCACTTACTGTAATAACAGCACTCTTTAAAAGCACTGTTCGTCGGTTCTCGACCACAGCGCAGGGCAGCACGAATCTGCCCCGGGAGGGTCCACACAGCGACAGTGCGCAGGTGGCCGGCCAGTTGCTGTATGGTCTCCAGCTTGCATGCTGGTGCGCATGCGCCGCCCTCCGCCCGAGGCAGAAAGTGTTTGGAAGCGGCCGCCAGGCGTAGCGGGCCAGGCCCAGACACAAGGCGGCGTGCGTCTGAAATTGAAGTCTCGACTGGGGCACCCCTCGTCTCATCCCCGACCCGAGTTCTTTTCAAGGATTAGGCCTGACTTTAAGATTAATCAGCACTTTCTGGTTTCCCTGGGGTGACATCACCTCTGCTCAGAGATAAAACAGGTTCCTCTTTGATGGCTGCAGCCCGAGTAGGGTCCTCTGGTCGGGAGGCTGCTTCGGGTCCCCGCCCAGACAGCGACAGCCAAATCCCGGCCGGGCCTCTGGCGCGCAGGGTGGTCCAGCCACGGCGCCTCTATTTATTGTTTTTGCTGACTGGTTAAATTTTAAAGCACTAAGTTGTCTTTCCTTTTTTTATAATGATAAAAGTAGGACATGCTCATTTAAAAACTCGGAAATTATCAGGAGAAAAATAATCACCCAAAGGCCCTCCCTCCAGACTCAGCAGTGATTAATTTGGATGCATTTGCCTCTAGTCTTTTGGTTTTCTTTTCTCTGCTACAGATTTTCCGGGTTTATAATGTGACCAGAACATTAATCAATTGTGGTCATGTTATAAGTATATAACTTTTTATCTTGCCTTTTTTGACTAAATATAGCAGATGCATTTTATGTACTTTTATCAAACTGTTTTAAAGCTCATAAAGAGTCCCTCAACTGAGTGTAACAATAATAAGATGATGGGGAAAAGCTGGCATTCAAGAATGAGTTCAGACGCCCAGGACCTTTTTGCCAGGTACGTAAATTTTATTTCTATTTATGAACATCTGGGATGTTTTCTGGTCAGTGCACCTCGTGCACAACCACCACGGAGCTGTCAGTGGAGATTTGCTATGATGCTGAACTTATGGGGCCACTCTGAGTTGGAATACCACTTAATGGCAAAGGGTTTGGTATTTTTTAAGATGTTGAACATGTTTCAGCAGAGTTTCTACACTAAGACTGGGAAGAAATGCCTGGTGAGCTATTTCTGAAAGTTGACCAATAAAAACCCTACGGATCACAGTCTGATCTGCATCTAATCATGGGGAAGGTATGGGACTGGGTAGTGTTTTGTTTTGTTATTGCCATGAATCAGTCAGGATGACTCAACAGTAGCTAACAACAACAGGATGTTCCCAATTTTTATTAGTATACAGACAATGGGTAGAATTATAGTACTGGTGAAGAATAAGGAGTATACTATGGACTGCCAGAAGAATGAACAAATCTGTATCGGAAGAAGTACAGCTAGAATGATCCTTAGAAGGGAAGATGGCAGGAGTTTGTCTCATGGACTTTGGACATGTTCTCAGGAGGGACTAATCCCTGGAGGACATCATGCTTGGTAGAGAGTTACCTAAAAAGAGGAAGACCCTCAGTGAGGTGCATGGACTCAGTGGCTGCAACAGTGGGCTCAAACATAGTAACAACTGTGAAGACCATGCAGGACCCAGCAGTGTTTTGTTCTGTTACATAGTGTCACTATGAGTCAAAACTGACTGGATGGCACCTAATAACAACAACATAGATAAGGAGCAGACTATCCCTATGCCCTTCCGCAGATTTCCCTGCATTGATTGGTTGGTGAAGGATAGATGCCCCAATCAAGAATTTGACCCACTGTGTGTTAACAAGTGACAGAAACTTGGAAGTTTCTGCTTTTTCCTGTACAGCTGATGGTAGGGAACTAGGTTAGAGGGCAGATTGTTTGGCAGAGCAATAGGATGATCTTTTGTGTCTGTGAAGGAAGGCCATGGCCTAGGTGGGAGGTGGAGGCTAAACCACTATGCAATGAAAATGGAGGTTGGTAGCTATTAGAGAGATGCAAATCAAAACAATAATGAGATACCATCTTGCTCCAGCACTAGTAGCAAAGTTCAACAAGACAGAAAATAACAAATGCTGGTGAGGTCGTGGAGAGATTGGGACTCTCATACACTGCTGCTGGGAGTGTAAAATGGTACAACCATTGTGGAAAGCAGTATGGCGATTCCTTCAAAAGTTGGAATAAGAAATACCATTTGACCCAGCCATTCCGTTACTAGGTATATACCCTAAAGAAGTGAGAGCCATGACAAGAACGGATATATGCACACTCATGTTCATCACAGCACTATTTACAATAGCCAAAAGATGGAAACAACCTAGATCTCCATCAACTGAGGAATGGATAACCAAACTAT
>NW_006921949.1:1549520-1552867 GCF_000298275.1 Orycteropus afer afer
TAACATACTATACAAAACATTGTTCCACCTCCTACTTTGGCAAGTAGCGACTAGGATCTTAAAAGCTAGCAAGCTGCCATCTAGATGCAACGATGATCTCTCCTTGTCCAGAGCAAAGGAGAATGAAGAAAACCAAAATTCATGGAAACAATTAGTCCTAGCAACTGGTACACCATCTGATCTGTAGCCTATATGACTATGAGACCAGAAGAACTAGATGGTGCCCAGCTACCACTGTCATACACTTGAAAGGGGATCTATGTAGGAGATCCTTGATAGAGAGGGAGAACAATGTGGAACAAAACTCAAAATCATTTGGAGGGAAAAAAAAAAAGTGGGGGGGACCAGGTTTGTTGGTCCGATAGAGCCTGGTGGAACCACTGAGACTACGGCCCCTAGCTGCCCTTCAGATCTGGAATTGAACCCACACCTGTGGTTTCCAGCCAAACAAAATACAGGCATATGAGTTGAATATTTACCTGAGGTAGATACACTCCTTGGAGAGAACAATCATGGGAGAAAAAAAGAAGGGCTACTTATGCACCGGGAGATAGCTTAGGGGGCAGGAGTCCATGGAGGGATGGACACAGGGAAGAGGTAACTATGGAGAGGAAGTGGGAGGGGAGCTGTTTCATTGTGGTAAACTGTGGTCAATGACATGAGACAAAGTATATGTGAACTGCTGTATGGAAAGTAAATTTGCTCTGTAAACCTTCACCCAAATCACAATTTAAAAAAAAAAAAAAGAAAGAAAACAAAAATAAATAAAATAAAAGTAACAAAAAACAAAGTGAAAAAGAAAATGGAAGTTGGTGCAGAAGAGGAATGCCCCTCTGGAAGAAGTACAATCAGAATGCTTCTTGGAAGCAAGAGTGGCCAGAGTTCATCTCACCTACTTTGGTCATATTATCAGAAGGGACCATTCTCTGGGAAGGATATCATGCTTGGTAAAGTGGAGGGTCATGAAAAAGGGGAAGAACCTCAACAAGATAGACTGACACAGTGGCTACAATGATGGGCTCAGGTATAGCAAGGATTGTGAGGCTAGTGCAGGACCAGGCAGTGTTTCGTTCTGTTGTACATAGGGTTGCTATGAGTCAGAGCCAACTCGATGGCATCTAACAACAAGAAGACAGTGAGCTGGCACTAGAAGGAACAACTCCCAATGAAGTGGAATGGCTGATAGTTTTTATAACACTAATGTCTCATACTCAATTTTAATTGTTATTTACAAGCCTTAATGAATTATTTGGGGAAACTATTCTTGTCTCTTTCTCTTATGAAAAAATCAGAGAAATAAAGGAGAAAGAACTGGGTCTAAGTGAAGGAAGAGTAACACTACTTAGTAGATTTTCTGCGTTGGTATGATCTGCCCCTTCTCAAAAGTCCCTTTGTCCCATTTTATGAGACAATGATGCAATGTTTTCATAAAATTCCAGATATCTAGGATAAGCAGAGGCCATGAGACATCCAAAACTTCTCTGTGCATGTCACTCCTACATAAGCCTACTTCTGTTTATATTCCTGGATGGTACAGATGGTTGACATGCTTGGCTGCTAAGAGGTTCAAGTCCATTCAGAGATGCCTTGGCGATCTACTTCCAAGAAGATCAGCCATTGAAAACTTTTGAGCACAGTTCTACTCTGACACACATGGTGTCACCATGAGTTGGAATCTACTTGAAAACATCTATTTTTATTTATTTCCTGTAAATCACCTCAACTGAAAGTTGTGGTGGTAAAGGGGATGACGGGGAAAAGTATTCAAGAATGAATTCAGACGCCCAGGACCTTTTTTTCCAGAAGGTCTTACGCACTCCATTGTTGGTTAGTCTTGTTAATAAAGGGCATGCAACCCTATTACTTGTAAGAATACAAAACACTACAGAAACACTGTCGCAGGTCCCTGCTATGTTTGGAGTTGTGACTGTAACCCAGGGGTTAAGCAGGAACAGCCAGCTCTTGGAGTCTCCCCCTTTGCTTAAGCTGAACTGACCAGCTGTGGTCTAGGTCAGCTTTTCCTTTATGAAAGGAAACGTGGTACAAACTTTCACTCAAGCTGAGACTGGTTTGTCTGCCGAGTATCTCTACAAGGAAAACTAGTCTGACCGACTGACAACATTAACCATCTTGGTTTAAATACTCACAGAAAAGCTGGCAATTTTGTGTAATTGCCATATATTTTGCAAAGCAGCTGTTGACCCAACTGAGAACTAAAAGTGCCTGATCATACAACTTCAGACGGGCAGAGACAGGCCATAATGGCTTTCTTTTCCCTCTGAATCCGGAAGAGGTGCTTGCCCTTCACCCTGTGTTCTTTCTGGAACAGCTCATTATACTGACAGTGCCTTTCTGCACTCCCTCTAGAAGGTAAGTCATTGTGTCCCCACAGGGTGAGATTTGTTCTAAGAGTAGCGAAGCCCTAGCCTTCTGAAAGCAACACTCCAGACCCAGCTTCCAGTAACATATCCACCAACTCCCAGATTCCAAACCTGCTCCTTTTTTTAGTACCCAGAGATTCACTGCTCCTGCGTCTGGAGGAAGGTTTGCTTCTTACTATCCAGCTTATGGAGAACTGGGGAAAAGCCAGCTCCATTCTCATCATGCCCGGTGAGGTCAGTCCCTCTGGGCCTGAACTCTAAGCATCCCTTTTTCAGAGTCACACCATTTGCCAGCCACTTGCTGACCCTGCTGTGTTCTGCCTGTTAAAAGGTCACCTGCTTTTTGAATTCTTTCCACTCGCCTCCCCGTTATTTGTGATAGCCTCTCAGAAGCTTAAAAATAACATTCATTTCCCAGTGGTTTTGTATATTTCCATTTGGCAGACCTTATTTTGTTCCATGTGTTTCTAAGGGAACAGAAACCAAAATGGTTTATGTCCTTCTTCCTTCACTGGCCTGACTGATGTTGTCAGAACAGGAATTGCCCTTCAGTCCAAAGTGGGTACACCCAACAATAAGTTGAGCCTTAGTGACAAAACTATATAAACTACAAAGACAATGGACATTATTTGGCTGTTGGAAAATCTACAGCATTGTACTCCTTTTAATTAAGCACTGGATTTTTTAATAGGTACATTCAAACCACTCGGTATGGATATGTTAGCAATATAAAAGTGGATAAACATAAAAGCTTGAGCTATGACACTGTGTCCCATTACAAAAATAAAACTGAGGGTAATGTAAAGTAAAGATGGAGGGCAGTAGTGACAGGAAGGGCTTCATGGGGGACTCTGGGATGGAGGAAGCGTTCTATTTGAAGATCTGGGTGATAGTCACATGAGTGTGTTCACTTTGTAAAATTTATTGGGCTCTATACATATGATCGGGAGCTCTGGTAGCATAGTG
>NW_006921949.1:1552967-1565196 GCF_000298275.1 Orycteropus afer afer
CCTCGGAAGGAAGGTTGGGCAATCCTACTTCCATAGTGATACTGCCTCGGAAACCCAAGGAGGGGTCGCTATGAGTCGGGGCCAACTCGACGGCAAAATAACAACAACAACAACATACATATGATCACATTTTTCCGTATGTATGTTCTACTTCAATAAAAATATTTACTTGAAAGAGAAGAAAAATCTGAGTATTTGTCTAGAGGGAGGCAATTAGACAACGAAGGCAATTATTCCTTCATGCAAGTATTGTTTTAGTGCCCACTCGGTGCCCAACAGTAAGAATTGACTTTGCATATTGTACAAAGATGAGTAAGTTAGGAGTCATGGAGCTTACAGTATACAGTAACAGTATGTTAAAAGTGGTATAACAATGTTAGACTCTTAGTTGTGACAAATGTACCATAGTAATTGAAGATATGAACAATACGGAAAACTAGGTAAGGCATAACTCTCTGTACTATATTGTAAATCTAACCCTATTCTAAATTTCTGATTCATTTTAAAAAAAAGAAAGTAATTAGTATCATGAAAGTGACTATGAGAGAGATTATTTTTGGACTAGGGGAACTGGAGATGACTTTGTAGAAGAAAAGATGTTTGAATTGGGCCTTATAGGACAAATGGGATCACAATAAAAGGATGTTGTTATTGTCATTGAGTAGATTCTGACTCATAGCAACCCCATAGGATAGAGTAGGGGTTTCCATAGGGTTTCTGAGGCTATATCTTGGAAGCTGACTGCTAAATCTTTCTCCCATAGAGCCACGAGTGAGTTTGAATCACCAGTGCTTCAATTAGCAGCTCAGCACTTAGCCACTGTGCTACCAGGGCTCCTTAATAGACGGATATAGGGAAGGAATTTTCTAGACAGGGGAAACATGATACAAGAGACTGCGGGGTATATAAAGGGACCAGTGAATGGTTCTGCTAGCCTGATGAGTTGATAGCATGAAAGGAGTAGGAAAAGCATGAGTCCTTTAGAAATAAGTCAAGAAAAGTCTTAAATGGTAAACCTAAATGAATAGTGAAAAAATTAGCTCCCAGTTGCTATTGAAATGTATTATTTTATAATGAAACATAAATGTTACTTTGGAAACAAAAATTAATATATTTAAATTACGCTTTCCAAGCCCATGTACATCTACTACAGAGCTCAAGAAATTAAGTTGTAACATTTACTGAACACTTGCTACGTGCCAGGTACTATGATAAGTACTTTATGTGTATGATATTATTTAATCATCCTAAAATCCTTCAGCTGTTCTTATTTTATTGTACAGATAGAAAATTGAGAGCTTGTGTATTTCCAACAAATACAAAAGAGTCATAAATATGAAAAGTAGATGCAGCCACCTGAGATCTTGTTTGTTTCCAATGAACACAAAAGTCATAAATGTCAAAAATAGGTACAGCTCTTAGTGCCAGAATGTTCTCAGTGGTTGAGATGGAACTCTGAGTTGAAAATATGTTTACATTCACATTTTATTTAATTTTTAAAAAAACTGAAAAGAAGATCACCTGGGACTAATTTAAGCCCTTCCAGACATAATGGTCTTGATAAGTCCATTTATCAAGTGTATTTTATGGAATAATTCAGACAAGTGTGTTTGGCAGTGGGTGATTAAAACTGATAAAGTCTGGCCTGCACAGACTAGATGAACACAGGAGACACAGGAGAGCTGTTTTCCAATTTGGTTATAAGTTCTTGTTCTGTGGAGTCAGACAACACAGCTCTACTACGTAGAATATAGGACCGACAGCCCAGCTCTGAACTGTGAATATTTGCAACTAGTTCCAAAGAAAACAGAAAGGATTTAACCTTCCTATCTCAGAGTTTCTAGAAGCATTCCTTCAAAGCCAAGTTACTATGTATTTGAGAATCATATGGCTCAACAGTTGCTAATGTTTTCCTCCTTCTAAATACTTGGAGAAGACACATAGTGAGGGGAAAAAAAGTTTTATTTTGGCTTTTAATAAATCTCAAATCATGCAGAAATGAAAAGTTCATCAAAGATCCATAGTTTCCATTGAGAATTTTTTTTTTCCCTGGGACTTCTCTCCCCTGTAATAAACCACAAAACAATTTCCCCCTCTTTATATTTGTTGAAAGAAAATTAAATTCTTGAATGGAAATTTTGTTTTCCTTTAATTCCTGACAAACGTCCTATACCTGACAGCCACAAGGTAGGAAAGCAGCTGAGTTATTCAAGGAAGCATTTTGTTCTTGATCTTGCCATTCAATATTACAGGGTGTGATGAAAACTGGAACAAATATGGAAATCACAGAGGTGCCAGAACATTACATTTAAAAAATGGAATTATTTGAGTCAATCTGGAATGTCTGGTTCTTTTGGTTTAGGCCTCATGGGTAGCACTGTGCTTCAAAAACAACTTGAATTGGCTACCAGGATTCCAGAAGGGTAACATAATCTTGTACCTTTGTGGAGAGATGCTTATCTTTCTCTACTGTTAGCAGAAAGAAACTGAATTCTTCCACCTTTTAGTGTTTCAAAATGAAAATGATTCAAATAAGTTCCAAGTCTAAATGGAATTTGGGAACAAGAGTGGGAGGAGGTACTTTCTCAGGTCTTTTTGGTTTGCACTGGCTTTCATTCGAAATAAATGTCCCACCATTAATCAATATCCTTTAGAGCTACAGAAATATGGAGCTTAGTGGAGCTTCATTCTCTTCACTTCTGTTTCTATTCTATTTGGATTTAGAGAAAAGATCCCAGAGTTAATAATCCTGAATACAGTACCAGACCTGCAGAAGAGACAGAGACACTTAAATGAGAACATGAACTGGCAGTGGCTCAACTCTCTTTCTGGAAAATGCAGCCTGGAACCAAGGGATGTTCACCCCATTGGAACGATGCTGCCACCTCTGCAAAGGTCCCCACCGAGATGCATGAACACAGGGCAGGTCTCACTTGCCTCCTGTCACCAACAGACAGAGTTGTAAGGGTGTGCCTGACCTCACTAAAGAGTTGGGAAAACCAAAGGGAATTACAACATACGAAGGAAGGAATTTAAAACTGTGTCATCATCTAAGGAGGAAAAAATAATCTCCACCAAGTTAGGGGACACACCCAAATTCCTAACCTTGCTGCTTTATTGTCCATAGTGGGAACTATTTCCCAGGCACCTTCAGGACTATGGAGCCTCTTCAGGCAGGCACTGGTCTTAAGTCAAGTGTCGTTCTTCTTCTCGGTGCACTACATAGTCTCCGTGCCTGGAATCTCCAGCCTAAAGAAAGACTCTAATGGCTCCAGTAGGACAATCCACAGTGCCACAGAAGATCTGGAGTGCAGTTCCCTTGAAGGCCTCCTTCTCTCTTAGCTACACAAAGACCTCGTGAAAATGTTGACATTTCCCACTTCCTACCTACATGCATGTACACATACATTGACACACACGCACACAACACACTAACATTCTCCTGCCATACCATTATCACATATAAGAAATGAGACATTGATACAATAGCATTGTCTACTATAGTGGTTCTCAGCCTTTAATATGTTTGCAAATCACCCAGGGTGGAGGCTGAAATCTTGTGTATATAACAAACTCCCAGGTGTTGCCTTTGCTGCTGATCCACAGACCACACTCTGAGTAGCAAGGAATATACAATCCATATTCAAATGTCCTCAATTGTCCCAAAATATCTTTAATAATTCTTGTTTTTTTTTTCCAATTCAGGATCCAGTCTAGGTTCATGTGTTGCATTTGACTATCATGTCTCTTTAGGCTAAAGATGTGAACTTTTAATTAGCTGCTGTCTCAGTTACACAAAGACCTCGTGAAAATGTTGGCATTTCCCATTGCACAGCCTCATTAAATATTTAGACAACAATCACTTTCCTCACAGTCTCAGCAAGGCAGAGGCAGAGAAGAGGGTGATGTTTTGTTCTTTTGGTTACATCTGGAAGGAAGCACCTGGAGATGACACTGTAATGTGTAAGAGGGTGACAATGACTAGTCTCTATTTAGCAATTTTTATGAAAACCACACCGTTACCAGGATTCTCTGAGACAAGCACCAGGATGTGCCTACCTCAGAATAGCAGCACAACCTCCACAAACAGCTTCAAAGGAGTGAGAGTTGCTATTCCTGTTCTCAGACATAAAGATCTTATCTGCCCTCTCCAGAGAAATTAGAGTCAATGCTACATTGTGCATGGTGCACACCCATTAGGTGGACAAACTTCATTTCCTATTTTCCAGAGCTTAACATTTTGATAACATCAATCCTTCTAGCATTACTCTCCCACAGGCTCCAGCAAGATGGTCAAAATCTCACTGCTGAGTCTAGTTTGGGTTCTACAGTATCCCCCACATTTTTCTTAGTGTGCTCATAACCACTGAGCTCTGATGTCTCTTTATGAGGCATCTTTCTAAGGCCTCAGTTGAAATGTCTCATCTAGAAGAAGGGATTATAGGTCAGTCCTTTTGGTCAGCTGGCTAGCAAAGGTCTCACCAAAGCACTGGGAATCAGGATACGTCATTTTTCAAATTGGTAAAAGTGAAGGTAGCTCTGGTAGTGTACTGCCTAAGGCACTTGACTGCTAACCAGAAGGCTGGTGGTTCAAACCCACCAGCCACTCCTCAGAAGGAAGGTTGGGCAATCTACTTCTGTAGTGATGCTGCCTCGGAAACCCAAGGAGGGGTTGCTATGAGTCAGGTCCGACTCGACGGCACGTAACAACAACAAAGGTGAAGGTGAGGTTAATGTCATAAGGACTTCTCCAGATAGGTGGAGTGGAGAGGAGGTGGAATCCCAGACGAGCAGGAAGCACAGATCATTGGGCACCTGGAGCAAAAGTACAGTACATATCTCAGGAAAGGAGGTGGCATCGAAAGGGGGCTGAGAGAAGTTCCCCATTCAGCAGACTCACACTTTGTCCCAATGTCAACACTTCAAGCTCTCAGACAGCAAAGGAGTTATTTTGTAGAATGAAAAAGAATTTAAGATTAGATGGTGTTACTTATCCTCCAGGAACCCACCCAATACTGAATTTCCCCAACAAAATCTTTATAGAAGAATTTTAGTCTCTGTTTCAGCATTTCTTATGACTAAACATTTATTTTACATTTCTTGCCTTGGTTTCTGATTTTTATATTTTCCATGTTTTACTTGTGGTGGGTTCAGCACAGACCTCCTGGGGAAAAGCTTATACCAGAGAGGAAAGACAGAGATTCCATCCATAACTCACTCAGGACAGGAAGTTTCCCCAAGACTGCAGGTGGGATTTGAGAAGGGATTTATGAAGGGAAGGGAGATAACTTGTTGGATGGGAATTGAGAGCCTTGCTAGAACCTCAAGACAAACACTAAAACTGTTGGGTAGCTATTAGGATTTGTGAATGCACTAGGGTAGTGTCCATGAGGTTCCTTTGCAACAGTCTTTTTTGTTGTTGTTTGTTTTTTCATCACTGCACCCCACCCCCACTACTGCATCTTGCCTCCTACTTCAGGGAGAGCAGAGAGGCCATCAGATAAGAACTCCATTGTATTCCCACCTCCCTCCTCACTTATATAATTATTATCTGCATCTCTCTCCACCCTTGCTTCCTTCTCTCCCATCTCAAAGGGAAAATCGTCCCTCCTTGGAGGTGAATCCTTCACCCTGTACTCTAAAACCCATCTCCTTTTTCGTTCCATGGAACTCTTCTCCATCATTCTATGAAACTCTTCTCCATCTATCATCTCATTTTACTCCTAGACTTCCACCGGCTACTTCCTGTCAGCATATATTTATGCTGAAATCCTCTTCCTAAAAAATAAGACTTTCCCTCAACTATGTGTTCTTGTAGCAGCTTTCTCTCCTTCTTTTCAGAATAAAGCTTCTTGGAGAACAATCTGCACTTACTCCTTCCCTTCCTCACCTCCCAGCTATTCCTCAACAGATCACACACTGGCTCCCACCTTCATTGCCATTGAAATTGCCCTTATTAAGGTCACCAAGAACTTCTTAACAGCCGGATCCAACGGTCATCTATCCTGAAACATTTGACACTATTGACCACCCCTTTTTTGCAACCTCTCCTCTTTTACTTTCTCAGTCATGATTTTCTCTTTTCCTCTCAACTGGCCAATCCATCTCATTCCATCCTTTAAGGATATGCTTCTATTACTTGGTGTTTCCTAACATCCTACCTTCAACCCTCTATTTCACTATATGCATTTTATCTGGACAATCTCAGCTATGCCAACTTCAGCTACACAATATATATTTAACTCCCATTGCACTGCTTTTTGTTGTGGTAAAACCCAAAGCCAGTTCTTTATACTTACTGACCCCACTTTTTCACTTCCCCTTCTTTCTTGAACCCCTTCTAGTTAGTGAATCATTCTTACCACTCCAATTAAATTACACTTGTCTAAAGGAGCTCTGGTAGCATAGTGCCTAAGGCACTTGACTGCTAACCAGAAGGCTGGCGGTTCAAACCCACCAGGCACTCCTCGGAAGGAAGGTTGGGCATTCCTACTTCTGTAGTGATACTGCCTCAGAAACCCAAGGAGGGGTCACTATGAGTCGGGGCCAACTCAATGGCAAATAACAACAACAACCACAACAGTCTCTCCATGCTCCAAAGGTCAGTTCTTAGAGCACTCTTTTCAATCTTTCAGCAAAACCAGAAATTTTTTATTACTCTTTCTTTCTTGAAAGTGCATTTTAAATGGACTTTTAGAGATCCTTCTGTCTCATAATTTTCTTTTCACTTACTCATAGAAGATAGCTCCTGCTTGTCTCCTCAACATTTATCCATTGGTATGACCAAAAACTTCAGTCCTAAGACCTTCTTTCTATCCACACTCTGTAGTGATTTCATCTACTACAATGGCTCCAAATACTGTCTTTAAGCTGATGACTTCTAAATTGATAAATCTAGCCTTGACCTTTCCACTTTACACATCTCCAACTTAAGTAAAATCCAGAATACTTGATTTCAACCATCACTTCCCTAACCTCCTCTACCCACCTCATCAAATTATACCATGAGTAACCTAGTTACTTAGGCCAAAAGCATGGAAGTCATTCTAGGTCTATCTCCTTCCTAACATCCACCACCATTCCAAGAACTATTGAATATACCATTACAAAATATCCAGGATCCAACCATTTCTCATCACATCATTCTCCAATCCCTCTACCACCATCTTAGTCTAAATTACCATCATCTCCTGCCTGGATTACTGTACTAACCTTCAGTTAGTCTCCTTGCTTCCACTCTTATCACCCTAAAGACTCTACTCCACAATGCAGCTGTTGTTGTTGTTGTTATGTGCTATCAAGTTGGCCCCGACTCACAGCGACCCCTCCTTGGGTTTCCGAGGCAGTATCACTACGGAAGTAGATTGCCCCATCTTCCTTTCGAGGAGTGACTGTTGGGTTTGAACCTCCAGCCTTCTGGTTAGCAGTCAAGTGCCTTAGGCACTATGCTACTACAATGTAGCTAGTGATCTTTAAAAACATCAGTCACATAAATTCTCTCCCTGATCAGTACCTTCCAATAGCATCTCATCAAACTTAGAATGAAACAAAACTCTTCATCATGATCAACAGTATAGAGTCTCTGTGATCTGGTCCCTGTTCATCTTTCAGAAATCATCTTCTACTTCTCTCCTCTTGCTCATTCCACTCTACCCACATTAGCCTTGCTGTTCCTTGAACACCTAAGCTAAATTTTCCCTTTGTATCTGCTATTCCCTTTGCTTGGATTATGTTCCCTCATCGACTAGACCTTTGCAAGACTCATTCCCTAATGCTATTGAAATGTCACATTCTGAGAGAGCCTTCTCTGGACACACTTTCTCAAATAGCTGTCCACCCCCTGTCCAACTATCACTCTTGATCTGATAACTTTACTTTTCTTCATAGTACTTAATACTCCTGAAATCATATTTTATATTTACTCATTTATGTCATCTGATTGTTTTCATGTATAAACTAGTTTATGCATGTAATGAGAACAGACATCTTATTCACAGTTGTTTCCCTGTGGTGGTGGTTGTTAGGAACTGTCGAGTTGGCTCTGACTCATAGCAACCCTATGCACAACAGAACAAAACACTGCTTGGTCCTATGCTAGCCTCACAATCCTTACTATACATGAGCCCATCATTGCAACCACTGTGTCAATCCATCCCTTTGAGAGACTTCCCCTTTTTCGCTGACCCTCCACTTTACCACGCATGATATTTTTCTCCAGAGAATGGTCCCTTCTGACAACATGACCAAAGTAGGTGAGACAAAATCTGGCCATTTCTGCTTCCAAGGAGCATTCCAGCTGCACTCCTTCCAGGACATATTTGTTAGTTCATCTGTCAGTCCATGGTACTTTTAGTATTCTTCACCAACAACATAACTCAAAAGCATCAACTCTTCTTCAGTCTTTTTTACTCATTGTCCAGATTTCACATGCATATGAGGCAATTGAAAACACTCTGGCTTGGATTAGGCACACCATATTCTTTAAAGAGACATCTTTGCTCTTCAGCACTTTAAAGAGATCTGTTGCAACAGATTTGCCCAGTGAAATACATCATCTGATTTATTGACTCCTGCTTCCATTGGTGTTGATTGTGGAACCAAGTAGTATGAAATCTTTGACAACTTCCATCATCTCTCCATATACCATGTGAGGATTTTCATTTTCTTTATGTTCAAGTCTAATCCATAATGCAAACTGTAGTCTTTGATCTTCATCAGTAAGTACTTCAAGTCATCTTCACTTTCAGCAAGCAAGGTTGTGTCATCAGCATGTTGCAGGTTGTTAATGAGTCTTACTCAAATCCTGATGCTGCATTCTTCTTCACATAGTCCAGCTTCTTGGATTATTTGCTCAGCATACAGATTGAATAAATATGGTGAAAGGATCCAACTGTGATACACTCCTTTCCTGATTTTAAATCATGGAGTATATCCCCTTGTTCTGTTTGAACAACAACCTCATCGTTTGTGTACTGGTTCCTCATGAGCACAATGAAGTGTCCTGGAATTTCTGTTCTTCTCAATATTATCCATAATTTGTTATGATCCACACAGTCGAATGCCTTTGCATAGTCAATAAAGAACAAATAAAGATCTTTCTAGTATTCTTTGCTTTGAGCCAAGATCCATCTGACATTAGCAATGATATATCTTGTTCCATGTCCTCTTCTGAATCCAGCTTGGAGTTCTGAAAGTTCCCTGTCAATATATTGCTGCAACCATTTTTTAATTATCTTCAGCAAAATTTTATTTGTATGTGATATTAATTATATTGTTCGATAATTTCCACATTCTGTGGGGTTATCTTTCTTTGGAATTGGTACAAATATGAACCGCTTCCAGTCAGTTGGCCAGGAGGCTGTGTTTCAAATTTCTTGGCATAGATGAATAAGTACTGCCAGTGGGGCATCCGTTTGTTGAAACATCTCTATTCCTGGAGCCTTGGTTTTCACCAATTCCTTCAGTGCAGCTTTGACTTCTTCCTTCAATACCTTCAGTTCTTGACCATATGCCACCTCTTAAAATAGATGAACATCGACCAATTCTATCTGATACAATAAATGTTTATTCCTTCCATGTTCTTTTGATATTTCCTGCATCATTCAGTATTTTGCCCATAGAATCTTTCAATATTGTAACTTGAGGCTTGAGTTTTTTTCTTCAGTTCTTTCAGCTTCAGAAATGTCAAGCATGTTCTTCCCTTTTGGTTTTCTAACTCCATGTCTTTGCACATTTCATTATAATAATTGGCTTTGTCTTCTCGAGCTGTTCTTTGAAATCTTCTGTTCAACCCTTTTATCTTGTCATTTCTTCTGTTTGCTTTAGCTACTCTCTATTCAAGAGCAAGTGTCAGAGTCTCTTCTGACATCCTTCTTGCTCTTTCCTTCCTTTCCTGTCTTTTTAATGACCTCTTGCTTTCTTCATGGATGATGTTCTTGATGTCATCCCACAATTCATCTGGTTTTCAGTCATTGGTATTTAATGAGTTAAACCTATTCTTTAGGTGGTCTCTAAATCAGGTGGGATATAATCAAGGTCATATTTTGGCTCTCTTGGACTTGTTTTAATTGTCTTCAGCTTCAACTTAAACTTGCACATGAGCAATTGATGGTCTCTTCCACATTCAGCTCCTGTCCTTGCTTTGGCTGAAGATATTGAGTTTCTCCATCACCTCTTTCCACAGATGTAGTCAATCTGATTCCTATATATTCCACCTGGTGAAGTCTATGTATATTGCCACAATTTATGTTGTTGAAAAAAGGTATTTGCAAAGAATAAGTTGTTGGTCATACAGAATTCTATCATGCGATCTCTGGTGTCATTTCTATCACCAAGGCCATATTTTCCAACTACTAGTGATTCCTCTAGGAGCTCTGGTAGTGTGGTGCTGAAGGCCCTTGACTGCTAACCAGAAGGCTGGCAGTTCAAACCCACCAGCCACTCCTCGGAAGGAAGGTTGGGCAGTCTACTTCCGTAGTGATACCACCTCAGAAAGCCAAGGAGGGGCCCCTATGAGTCAGGGGCCAACTCGACTTGAGAGCACATAACAACAATAACAACAGTGATTTCTTTTTGTTTCCAACTTTTGCATTCCAATCACTAGTAACAATCAACATATCTTGATTGCATGTTTGGTCAATGTCAAACTGCAGAAGTTGGTAAAAATCTTCAATTTCCTCATCTTTGACTTTGGTGTTTGGCACATAAATTTGAATAATAGTATTAACTGCTCTTCCCTGTAGACATATGGGTATTATCCTATCACTGACAGCATTGTACTTCAGGATAGATCTTGATATATTCTTTCTGATGATAAATGTCACACCTTTCCTCTTCAATTTGTCATTCCCAGCATAGTAGATCATATGGTTGTCTGATTCAAAATGACCAAAACCAGTCCACTTCAGCTCACTAATGCCTAGGATATCGATCTTCATGTGTTCCATTTCATTTTTGACAACTTCCAATTTTCCTAGATTCATACTTTGTGCCACTCTGACAGGAATATACCACAAACAGGATGACCTTAACAAACAGGAGTTTATTCTCTTACAGTTTGGAAGGCTTTAAGTCCAAGTTCAAAGTGCCAGGCTCTAGGGGCTGGGTGAAAGCCCCTCAACCTTGGAGTCCAGCTCTGCCTCCTTCTCCCGGCCCACTGGAGCTAGAGGCATTTCTTCACTCAGACAGCTGCTGGCTGCTGAGGCTGACAAACCTAAGGTTGACAAAGTAAAAAGGCACAGTACCAGTGTTACCAAACCACACAGCAGCCATTAATTTAAGTCCATTGTAAGTGCCAAGGTTGGCAGAGCATGGCAGGCTGATGAAGAACAACAACACAGCTACATGCAGGGTTCAAGTGTGCCATAAACTACAGACTATCCCCAAACTTTTCCTTATATGCAGGAAGCTGACCACATCTCAAAGGCAGCTACTCAGCTGCTTGTGGTAGATCCCACCATGGAGTTGATTGCCAGTCTCATCATGGGGAATAACTACCACCAGCTTCCCAGCCACTCAACCAGGCCCAGCCAAGTTGACATACAAATTTAACTACCACATATGTGATGACATCTCCTTCTTTGCATCACCCTTTTCCATATCAAAGTCCTATGTGAGTTCATCACATGGGCAGAACTCAAATCATATGCCTAAGCCCAGTTTGCTAGGAAGGCAGGGAAAGTGAGTTTCTGGCTCCTTCCTGGAGGAGGATCAACTCTAATTTGGGAAATTCTTCAACTATAGGAAGGGTGGTCAAGAAATGCTGGTTAGCCACAAAGCATCACAGATGTTAACTAATATTATTTTCTTCTATTTCCCATGTCTTCCCACCACCACTGACTTGGTTCTAGTCTTCATAGTCTCTGCTCTTGACTACTGTGATAACTTCCTAACTATTTTCCCTGCCTCTTTTCTTACCTCCACATGAATGACAGAGGAATACTTCTAAAAGCTTATTTTACCATGCCACTCCATTACTTACCACTCACTATTAAGGGGGGAAAAGGAGTTCCTCAGAAACCCCCCATTGCCTATAATTTGATGTCCAAATGCCTCAGATTGGCATATAAAGCTTTTTGTAATGTGGCCATTGCCCAGCTTCTCAGGATCCTCCCCTCACTCTAAGATAGAATCATGTAGGCAGAAGGATTGCACAGACCCTCTTCAACAAAGAAAAGGGAAACCAATTAACACAGACACAGAAGATAATCGTGGACCCCTGAGCCTTGAA
>NW_006921949.1:1567796-1573085 GCF_000298275.1 Orycteropus afer afer
AAAAAAAAAGAATCATGTGCTTCAGCTGCATGGAACTATTTACACTTCTCCAAATGTCTGTTGCTCCTACTTCTTTTCCTTTGTATATACTCCTTCTTATTCATTGGAATGGCCCACTCCCCACCAAACTCTTCTGCGTCTTTCAAAACTCATCTCTAGCATCTCTGGAGCTCTGCATGCACCCCAATCCCTCATGCATGTGAGACACTCCTAATTAGTCTCTCCCTTGCGCATATCTCTATCTATTCTTACCCTATTATTTTGCAATTGTTTGCTTCCACATCCGTCTGTATGAAAGGAAAGCACTAGACTGTGAGCTCCTTGAAAGCAGAAACCCTTACCTTATTTTTGTATTCCAAACACAGTGTCTAGTTTATAATAAACTCAAACTCAACTGCCGTCGAGTCGGATCCAACTCATAGCGACCCCTCCTTGGGTTTCTGACATGGTATCACTATGGAAGTAGATTGCCCAATCTTCCTTCTGAGGAGTGGCTGGTGGGTTTGGACCACCAGCCTTCTTATTAGCAGTCAAATGCCTCAGGCAGTATGCCACCAGAGCTGGTTTATAATAGGCACAATAAAATATTATTGGATGAATAGTAATGCTGCTACTGCTGATGATGATAATGGTATTTGTCTTCACTTATGGAACACTTACTACATGGCAGACACTGTGCTAAACATTTTATATATACAGTACTATATATTATGTCAAGAAATCAGACATCGTATTGCGCTGGGAAAAGTTTGCTGCAAAAGACCTCTTTAAAGTATTAAGAAGCAGATGTCGCTTTGAAGATTAAGGTGCGCCTGACCCAAGCTATGGTATTTTCAATCACGTCATATGCATGTGAAAGCTGGACAATGAACAAGAATGACTGAAAAAGAGTTAACACCTTTGAATTGTAGTGTTGGTGAAGAAGAATACTGAAAATACCATGGGCTTCCAATGTGAACAAATCTGTTCTGGAAGAAGTGAAGCTGGAATGCTCCTTGGAAGAGAGAATTGCCAGACTGCATCTCACCTGCTTTGGTAGTATTTTCAGAATGGACCATTCCCTGGAGAAGGATATCATGCTTGGTAAAGTAGAGGGTGAGCAAAAAGGGGAAGCCGCTCAATAAAAAGGACTGACACAGTGGCTGCAATGATGGGCTCCAGCATAGCAAGGATTATGAAGATGGCACACGACTGGGCATTATTTTGTTCTGTTGTACATAGGGCCACTATGAATTGGAGCCAACTCAATGGCACCTAACCACAGCAATATATATTATGTATTTTTAACTTATGTAATGGCTCTGTGGGGATGATTATCCCCAATTTACATATGGGGAAAGTAAACCCTAATGAAGATATCTAATTTTCCCATGATCAGATGACTAGAAGCCAACTGAATTGAAATTTAAACTTAGATTTGATTCCAAAGCACATGTTTTTAACAAATATACTTCACAGCCCCCTAGTGAAGAAATGGGTATGTGAAAGAAAAATGAATAAATGAAAGTATGACGCTGTATCTTGTTCTTTATATTTAAAATTACTCTCTAGCCTGCACAGCCAGAACACTTTGTCTTTTTATTATTTGACTTGTTTTATTCTGCTTGAAACACATCTATTTCTTTTGTGCCTAAGGAGACAGTAAACTTACTGAAAGCAAAGTCTCATGTCTTTCAGTTTCTGTGTCTACCTATGTGTCTAGCAAAGGGCCTTGCACATGTCAGGTGGTAAGTTTACCAGTTGCCATTGAGTGGATTCTGATTCTTGGCTATCCCATGTGTGTCAGCATAGAACTGTGCTCCTTAGAATTTTCATTGGCTGACATATTGGAAGTAGATCACCAAGTCTTTGTTCCGAGGCACCTTTGGGTGCACTTGAACAGTCAACCTTTCAGTTAGCAGCCAAGTGCATTAATCATTTGCATTGTCCAGGGACTCCCAGTGCTAAAGTAAAGTTTTATTGAAAGGCCTTGACAGCCACCAGTAAGTCCTTGCCTACAGCTAATGTGTCTGAGATCCTCTGCTCATGGGGCAAGGGCAAGCTGGATAAGCACTGTCTAGTGGCCATATCATTCTCTGCTCAATTTCTGCAGGGCTGGTGGGTGGAGAGGGACAGAGTGCATGTAGGCCAGTTTCTCTTAGAAAACAGTCAATACCTTCTCCAAGGAAAGATACAATGTCTTTGGGCTCATTTGTAGATAAGAAAAAGGGACTTGGACTGGCTGCTTCTGTGGCAGTGGTGTCATGCCAAGAGGTTGTAAACATGCCATCCCCTGGAATGTGTTTCTGTTTGCTTCACTTGGCAGCTTCCTCAAGGGCTGTGGGAGGGAGCAGAGGCAAATACTTGGATCCCTGTATCCTCCTATGGGGGTCCGTCCATAAGAATGTCTTATAGCCCACTGCCTACTCCTCCTTGACCTCCTGTCCTGCCCCTAGCCCTGGCCTCAGGGAAGAGATATTTTATTTTTTAAAGTTAGACATATATCATATTATGTACTTTTTAGATGCTTGGCATATTATATGTCTGTGTCGTTTGATCTTTGCCACAAAACAGAGTTAGTTTTAATTTAATTGGGGAATATATCATATATAAAAGTGAATATATTTTCTGTAGAGTTTAAAAAATAATGAAATGTGTAACCAACATCTAGGATATGAAGCAGAAAATTCCCAGCATCTTAGAGGCTTCTGTGCTTCTCTCTCCAATTGTATCATCCTTTCCTTCCTGCAAAAGAAACACCATTTGAATTTTGCATTAACCATATCCCTACTTTTCTTTATAGTGTTACCAACTATAGGTGCATCTCTTCAGAGTATAATGCTTAATTTTGCCAACTTATGTTCCTTATATAAATAGAATCACACTGCCTGCATATAGTCTTAGTAACTTATTTCTTTGGGTCATCATTGTATTTTTTTGAGATCCATCCTTGTTGATATAAGTAAGAGTAGTTTGTTCATTTTCTACCCTGAATAATATTCCATTGTATAAATATTCACAATCTATCTATCCTCCCTTGACAAATGTCCGGATTGTTAGCAATAGGAGCTGTATACACAATGGTGATAGTGACATTCTTCTATGAATCTTTCAGTGCACATATACAGAATTTCTTTAAGAGTATAATAGCTTAGCTTAGGATATGCACATTTTTATTTTACTTGGTAAAGCCAGAATTATTACACCAAGTTACATTTCTACTAACAGTGTATTTGAGGTCTCATTGCTCCACATCCTTGTCAACCCCAAAATTTACCAGAATTAAAAGTCTTGCCCATCTGGTGGATGTAAAATTATAATTTTAATATATATCCCCCCAATTACAAAAAAAGATGAGCATTAGTGAAGTTCATCTCCTCTCTTGTGAAGTATCTTTTTGGACTATTTTTCTATTGCATTGTCTTTTTCTTATTGATTTGTTGTGGTTGTTGTTGTTGTTGTTAGGTGCCGTTGAGTCACTCAGACTCACAACGACCCTATGCACAGCAGAACAAAACACCACCCGGTCCTGCGCCAGCTCTGTGATCCCTGCTATACTTGAGCCCATCACCACTGTCACTGTGTCAATCCATCTCGTTGAGGGCCTTCCCCTTTTCATTGACCCACCACCTTACCAAACATGACATCCTTCTCTAGGGAATGGTCCCTTCTGACAACATGACCAAAGTAGGTGAAACGAAGTCAGGCCATTCTCACTTCCAAGGAGCCTTCCAGCTGCACTTCCTCCAGGACAGATTTGTTAGTTCTTTTAGCAGTACCTTCAGCATTCTTTGCCAGCACCACAAATCAAAAGCATCCATTCTTCTTCGATATTCCTTATTCAGCTCTCACATGCATATGAGGCAATTGAAAATACCATGGTTTATGTCAGGCGCACCTTAGTCCTCGAGGAGACATCTTTGCTTCTCGGTACTTCAAAGAGGTCCCTTGCAGCCTATTTGCCCAGTGCTATACGTTGTCTAGGAGCTCTAGTAGCATAGTGCCTAAGGCACTTCACTGCTCACCAGAAGGCTGGCGGTTCAAACCCACCAGCCACTCCTCGGAAGGAAGGTTGGGCAATCCTACTTCCGTAGTGATACTGCCTCGGAAACCCAAGGAGGGGTCACTATGAGTTGGGGCCGACTCGACGGCAAAACAACAACAACAACAACATATGTTGTCTGATGTCCTGACTGCTGCTTCCATTGGCGTCGATTGTACAACCAAGCAATATGAAGTCTTTGACAACTTCAATTTTTTCTCCCTTTATCGTGACATTGCTTATTGGTCCACTTGTGAACATTTTTGTTTTCTTTATATTGAGTTATAATCCATACTGCAGACTATATTCTTCAATCTTCATCAGTAAGTGCTTCAAGTCATCCTCACTTTCAACAAGCAAAGTTGTGTCATCAGTGTATCGCAGGTGGTTAATGATTCTTCCTCCAATCCTGATGCCACATTCTTCTTCATATAGTCCAGCTTCTCAGATTATTTGCTTGGCATACAGATTGCATAAGTATGATGAAAGGACACAACCCTGACACACTCCCTTCTTGATTTTAAACCATGCAGTGTCCCCTTGTTCTGTTTGAATGAAAGCCTCCTGGTCTATGTACAAGTTCCTCATGAGTACAATCAAGTGTTGGGAAATTCCCATTCTTCTCAATGTTATCCACAATTTGTTGTGATCCCCACGATCAAATGCTTTTGCATAGTCAACAAAACACAACTAAACATCTTTCTGGTATTCTTTGCTTTGAGCCAAAATCCATCTGACATCACCAATGATATCCCTCATTCCATGTCCTCTTCTGAATCCAGCTTGCACTTCTGGAAGTTCTCTGTTAATATACTGCTGCAATCATTTTTTAATTATCTTCAGGAAAATTTTACTTGCATGAGATATTAATGATATTGTTCTATAATTTCCACCTTCTGTGGGATCACCTTTCTTTGGAATGGGTACAAATACAGATGTCTTCCAGTCAGTTGGCCAGGTAGCTGTCTTCCAAATTTCTTGGCATAGCTGAATGAGAGCCTCCAACACGGCATCCGTTTGCTGAAACATCTCAGTGGGTATTCCATCAATTCCTGGAACTTTGTTATTCACCAATTCTTCCAGTGCAGCTTTGACTTCTTCCTTCAGTAGCATTGATTGTTGAACATATGCCACCTCCTGAAATGGATGAAGATCTACCAGTTCTTTTTGGTACAGTGACTCTATGTATTCCTTCCATCTTCTTTTGATGCTTCCTGCATCATTCAATATTTTGCCCATAGAATCTTTAAATATTGCAACTCGAGGCT